>NW_006781263.1:2704657-2730745 GCF_000442215.2 Lipotes vexillifer
ACCAAGGACCTACTGTATAGCACAGAGAACTATACTCAATATTTTGTAATAACCTATATGGGAAAAGAATCTGAAAAAAAATATATATATAACTGAATCACTTTGCTGCATACCTGAAAGTAACACAACATTGTAAATCAACTATATTTTGATAGGAATTTTTTAAAAAGTAAAGGGAAAGGCTCCAAACAGCTCTTTTCTCCTTGAAGAAAAAGCTGTAGCCTTGTGAAGTGTCTATGCCAGGTTAATAGACATTTTCAAAGGAGACCACTTTGCTTTTGCCTGAATCACTGCCATCCTGGACCTGTAAGAAGGGAATGCTATATCTCTTTCTTCCTTTTGCTAAACCGACAGGAGACATTCCCACCAGGCACTGCCCTGACCTCCGTGTAGGGCAGGCAGTGCTGCCTCTGTCGCTATGGCCTCCAGAGCGGATGGTGGTGAGAACCCAGGCTGGCCGGTCCAGACAGTACAAGTGAGCTGGCAAGCAAGTGAGTCAGCATTTCAGACCATCTTCGTGAAGAAGCAGTGCCTTCCTCCACGTGAGCGTCTGCGGTGTGGCAATTTGTTTGTTAAATGACTAAAATTATTCACGGTCCCTTTTCCGATTGTACAAAATGCCCTCCATTCAAGGAATGCGCTGTGTGGTGTGCCACCCTGGGGGTTCTCGGGCACTTTGGAGATGCTATACTTAGCCTCACACCCCACATCCATTCAGTGCTGTTAACCAGATCTCCAGGGTGTGGGCGACAGCTCAAGTCAATGTATTTTCACATCTATTAATACCCCTTGGTCACCAAGTGGCATTTGTTTTCCATATATTTCCATGAAACAGGACAGCAAGGGCCAAGTTTTCTCTGGCTCATGAAAAGGGGCTCATTCTACTGAGTTTGTCAAAGTTAATGTGAAAAACCCATTGAGTGTCTCAGCCCTGCTGTCCTTGCATGAAGTTTTGATGCACTAGGAACTCACATTTTTAAGGCAGGAGGGTGAAGTGAGAATTTTAACTGGAACGTGTGTGTGTGTGTGTGTGTGTGTGTGTGTGTGTGTGTGTGTGTGTGTTTTGTTTCTCTGTGTCTGTTTAATGGGTGGGTTTAATTGAGAAGGAGAAAGATGCTATTAAATATTCCAGGTGATTCTGATTTAAACCCAACAAGCACTTCTCCTTCTGGGAATAGACACCACTTTATCTCACACATGAACCCCTGCTTGTAGAGACACCTCGGCCCCGGAAGCACAGACGCTTGCTCTGTCACTTGCCAACTGTACCACTTTGGGGTAATTTATTTTATCTTTCTATTTCACTCTCCTGATGTGTACAGATGAACCTGCTTGTGGAGACTATACACTAAATTTCATGTTGCACATCTCAAAGCAGAATATCTGGCACAAAATAAGCTTTGCATGCCCCTTCTCTGTCTCCCTGTTTTCTCTCTTCATCTCCAACCCCTCCCACCCCCTCACCCACCTTTTCCCTTCCCCCTCCTTCCCTTTTCCCTCCCTCCTCTACTTATCCCTCTGCTGGCACTAGTGTCAGGGGCACTTCTCTGTAGTCTGTCGGAGGATGAGAAATCCATCCCAGGGAGGGGGGTTTCGGGGAAAAGGGTATCATCTGCCTCACCTTATCTCTACCGGGTAACTATATTAGTAACAGTAGAATTCAATGTTGTTTTTTGAGTTAAAAATCCAAGTGTGGAAATCCAGCTGTGCAGGGTCTGAAAGAGGCTGTCCTGCTTGTCCCCTTTGCCAATGCCACCCGTGTGGCTTTGCTGTCCTCCTTTAGATGGCACCCTTTGACTGCCGTGCAGACACACGTTTTCTCTCCCACTTCAATTAGTATTCATTGTGCAAAAATAAGAAAATTCCTTCATTATGCCGGTGCCCGGCGGTGATCTGATAATTAAGGCTGTGCATCTGCATTTCCATTAAAAAACCCCATTTCTCACTCTGGGCTGTGGCTTAGCAATAAAAACTTGCTGGTGAGGTCTTAACCTTAGGACGTTTTAAAGTAAACATTGCATTTAGCTTTTTAGAGGGTCTGTCTTCTTCCTAATTATATACATCAAGTCCAGTCCAAGAATTTGTATTTTCTCCACGTGACCAAAAAGGAATTGGGACTTTATCTAGATTTTGGGTCATCTCAGCAAGGTATCAATTTGCATTGACATAAAATGCAAAATGTGAAAGATATTTCAAGAGACAACTGAGAGGAATGTAATCTTTTGAATTTTGAGATTTGTTTTCTAAGAGATGTGTGTGCTTTGTTGTTCTTTGAATCTCCTTTGTTTTTTTCTTTCTTTTCTTTTCTTTTTCTGTCTCTTGTCAAACCTCCCACAATCAGGCAAAACTAACTTCTGAGATGGTCACTCAGAAGAACTTCATCCAAAGTGCATTGCTTGGGGAATTACTGAAATAATCACTTCATTTCCTTACCCCACTTTTTCAGTAGAAACTTGATTATGGAATAAATGAAGAGGTGGAGACTTCACCTTCTAAGGCTCTCAGCCCTCCAAGCCCGGCACAGGTGTCTAGGATTGACACTTGACAGGTACCCCAGGCAAGCCTCCTTGTATTCCAGATCAGTCCCCGTTTCAAATAATCCATCCTTCTATCAGTCATAGTAACAAATCATGCATCCGATATTTGGGTCGTAAAAGTCTCTGGTCAGAGTCGGGTATCTAGTCTGTTATATAACACCTGTATATTTTCACACCTTGCCTCTACATGAGCCACCCAAAATAGCATCCCAAACCAGTGCTGGCTTTCTATTATCTGTACAGAAGCTCCTTCCTTTAAAATCATGACGATTGACAGTTACTTAAATGTTTTCTGTTTAACTCTCTCGGGGAGAACACCATTTAAGTTGGATTTTGTGAATTAGCATAACATAGCAAAATCAAAGGGTTTAATCATTGATCAGGTTTCTCTGCTCTATATGTGCTCTGTGTGATCAGAATAAGATGTTCCAGGCACACACAGGAACTGATTCACACACAAGAGTGATGCTTAGATGCTCGTCACCAGCCTCCCTGGTGTTGCGACTTGTGTTAAATAACAATCTGCTTCACTGAAGAGACTCAGATTTGGGGTGAAAATACCAGCAGTTCCCAGTTATAAGAAGACATGTTCTAGAATTCGCACCTTGGAAGAGCCCCTATGGGTTCAGAGAAAGGCCGCGCATACTGGCGTTGGAGGAGAGACGGGAAGAGACTGTGTGGTGTCTTGGGGGACGTCTAAAGGCGCTGGGACAGAGAGGCCCTGGGGGAGTGGACAGAGCTGATGCCTCTCACCTGTCACGACGGGCTGTCCGTAAGTTTCACCTCTTACATTTTCACATTTTGGCAGAGAGTAAGTTTGGATTTGCTTTTTAATGTTTTCTGTTTCAAAGCGTGGCCTGGATTTGAATGGCAGATGACGCATGGAGAAAGGCGTGGGCCGTGTGGGCGTGTGTGCTGCCCCTCTGAATGGCAAGAAGACCCCGTATCCCTGCATGGGAGCCAGAGGGTTAGGGCCCCTCAGGTGAGCAGGGTGGTTGTCTGTGGCTCCGCGGCCTTTATTTGAGGGAAGAGCTAGAATTTTACACGCTCTGCTGTAACCATAAGACACAGTCACTGCCCACAACGCCCCAATCTCAGACTCTCAGCTTTCCATGATGTTAAGACATGGGGCTCTGTCAATAACTCCAGCTCCCAGAGAGAACAAATGATTCGAAGGTGAACCTTCTGGGAGCATCAGTCCTGCTGCCAGCCAGAGCGCAGCTATGACCTTGCCCACCTGGGCATCTTCTGATAGACACACGCATGAGCAGAGAGCCAGAGGTGGAAGAAGAGGGTGCAGGACAGGAAGAGCAGCACATGCTTTGTCGTCCCTGCTGCTCCCTGCAGTGATCCCGAAGCCTCTGATACATGGACACAGGTGAGTCACGGGAAAAGAGGGGAATTATTTTTGTGTAACTGATGCAAATGTGGGAAACACCAACCTTCTCCCTCTGGTATTGGCTTCGGACCACAACCCCTGTTTCCCAATACTGAAAAAAAAAAAAGCTAGATTTTTGAAATGGTAATTTAATTGAAAGTCAAGATGGATGACCAGGAAGGTTCATCTGGGTAAGACTTGCCAAAAGGGAGCTGGTGATAAAGTAGGAGCAGAGTTGTAGTGACAAAAGCTGTCCAGAGAAAGTGGGAGTCCCTTAGGTACATACAGGCAGCCCTCGGAGATACGGCTGTTTGGCTCCAGAACACCACAATAAAGCAAGTATCTCAATAAAGCAAGTCTCACGAACTTTCTGGTTTCCCAGTACATGTAAAAGTTATGTTTACACTCTGCTGTAGCCTATTAAGTGTGCAATAGCATTATGTCTGAAAAACCAATGTACATACCTTAATGGTAAAATGCTCTATTGCTGGGCTTCCCTGGTGGCGCAGTGGTTGAGAGTCCGCCTGCCGATGCAGCGGACACGGGTTCGTGCCCCGGTCCGGGAAGGTCCCACATGCCGCGGAGCGGCTGGGCCCATGAGCCATGGCCGCTGAGCTTGCACGTCCGGAGCCTGTGCTTCGCAACGAGAGAGGCCACAACAGTGAGAGGCCCGTGTACTGCAAAAAAAATAAAACTATGTTTTAAAATGCTCTATTGCTAAAAAATGCTAACCCTCATCTGAGCCTTCAGTGTCTTGCAGTCTTTTTGCAATAGTGACATCGAAGCTCACTGATCACAGATCACCATCACAAATTTAATAATGATGAAAAAGTTTGAAATATTGCAAGAATTATTGGTGTGTCACATCAAAATGTGGCAGAGAGACAGGAAGTGAGCAAAGGCAGTTGGAAAAATGGTACCAATAGACATGTTGATGCAGGGTTGCCACAAACCTTTAATTTGTGAAAAACAATATCTGCAAAAGCTCAATAAAGTGCAGTAAAACGTGGCATGACTGTAAAAAAAGACATTGGGTCCAGGTCGTTTCACTGCAGTGAATGCCTCAGAGGAGCAGCCTCACTGACGGGTCAGTTAGAAAAGTCTGGAGAGAGAAAAAAAATGTATTGCTAAGGAGAAGTTTGGGGTAAACTCCTGTTACTCAGTGAAGCAAGTGGGAGCAGAAACTAGGAAGCCTACTTGACATTTCAGCATTTAAGTGTCTGCGGGAAGGGTCCTTTTTACCTGGAAACATCGACAGGAAAGAATGGAACTGCAGTTGAAAATTGTACCAAGGTGATTTCATAACAAAACAATGTCTATAACTGAATTTACCTGTACCCTTAAGTTGCTTACAGATTAAAAAAAAAAAAAAGAATTGTGCCCAACTTCACAGTGGAGGAGCGATCCCAAAGGGTAGTAACAAAAAACTTGTAGTTGTCTAAGCCAAAAATGGATTTGGCCTCCTTTTCTGCCAGATAAACTCCTAATCATCCTTTAAGATCCAACTCCACATGTCCCACTCCCTCTGGGAAAGCTTATTCAATTCTTCCCTCATATTGACCCTTTCTTCCACAGTGTTTTGTTCATACTCCTTCTGTGTGAAATTTATTACTGTGGGACACTTACTAGATTAGAAAGCTGATCTTCTTTCCAGACTGAGGTCTTCCGGATCAGATCTTATTCATCTTTGTATCCTCAGTGCCAGGTCCAAGCCTTAGATATGACTAGATAAAATAACTCAATGTTGGCTAACGGATGGGTACAGGCTTGTATGCTGGCAAAGTCTTGCCCTCAAGTTGGTCCTTTACACTTGAGTGGGTATGAAGAAATCACCAATGGCAAAAAGCCAGAAAGTTTGTACTGTGGTTGCCGCAGACGCATCTGGCCTGTGTCCACATGGTAACCTAGTTTGAAGAGAATGCCCAAAACCCAACGTGTATTCCAACATAAATGCCTAAAACTTCTTGGGGCGGAGGCAGTGATCAACCTGGTTGAGGTTTTCATTCCATCATTAGCCCCGGGGGGCACACTGACCCTGCTGCTCTTAGAGGAAGGTGACTGCTCATTTACAGGAAGCATTTGGTGGCTGGAGATGCGGTCAGTCGGCAGTGAGTGGTTCAGATGCCTGGCAGCCGTTTCCTAGGAGACCACACGTCAAGTACCTGCTGAATCATGAGCTTCCGTTGGATAACAATGAGCTTCTCTGACAAGATGTAGGAGTGTTGGGCTGGAGCAGATACCTGGCACACATCTGAGCTGCCCAATCTGAGACCAAGAGAAGGAAAGGGGGAAATGTACGGCTTCACTCGCCGAGGATGTACTTTCATGGGAATGGCTTCCAAGGGAAGAGTGTGTTCTCAGGTCAGAAACTAAGAGTTCGCACGCCACAACTAAAGATGCCCCACGCCGCAACTAAAAAAAAAGATCCCACATGATGCAACGAAGACCCGACAGAGGCAAATAAATAAATAAATCTAGTTAGAAACTATAAAACAACAGCTTTTTCAGAAATAGATCTTGATCCACCTGTCCCACCTACAGCTGTTTGCTTTTCATCTTGGGCATCCCTTCTTCTCAACTCCTAAAATGGTAGGCCCTGCATGAGGCTCATGGAAAACCCAGGGGTCAGAATGCTCCAAAGCATAGCCCTCTCATTCTTAACCTCAGTTCTCTGACTAGTGGCTTTAAACGATCACGGTGATCCGTGGACTCCTGGTGGTGAAGGGATCCAGAAGTGCTACAATTACATACGACAACAGTGGTTGAGAAACCAAACCGTTGATCAAATTATACAGTTCCTAATTCAATGCCATTCTAAATATGTATTATTTTTCCCATGAAACTGACTGATGGCATGAAATTGACCTCTTTTCAATGAATCAATTAGACACTGTTGCCTATTGTAAAATATTAAGATATCACATGTATGGCAATCTAGATAATTTACATCCATAAAGTATTAAAAGACATGTTTTCAGAATATATTTAATACTGTGGGAAGCTGCTTACAATGTATCAAGAAGGGAGCAAAGGAGAAAACAAAAAATTTACATACAGTAGGATCCTAAGTCTGTAAAAATGTGTATGTGTATATTTATATGTCAAAATGCTAACTGTGGTGACATTTCAGCTATATTTGCAAATTATCACACATTACTTGTATAAACAAAAAAGAATCAAGAAAAACAATGTTTCCTAATTTTAAGGAGCTGTACAGAAAATTATAACACGGAACGTTCTGAATCTCTGCTTATATTAAAGGATCTTAAATGCTCATAGCATAACAAAGCCCAATCATGAATATTTGACTTACTAAAGTATATTGAAATTCTGCCTGTGTTTAACGTAAAAAATGATAATTTGTTTCAACACATCCAGATGTAAGATGAGATCACCTACATAAAAAATACAGGAGTAAAATGAAAAGAATGTTAGACATTTTGGGAAATTTAAAAAATATGATCCTTCCCCAAGATTCATACAGAATGTGAAATTTCAGAAAGGATTTCTGGATAAGGAGCTGCCTGGTTTATCAAGGAAGAAAAACATCAACATAAAATCCAACCTATTAGCTTTGTTAGATCAAATTGCCTGTCAATCTATAAATTTCCAAACGCAGTCTGCCCATAAAATGAATCACACTATGATATTTCAAAGTTGAAATTTTTCTTGAGAGTATTCCAGTTTTCCTATGAATGAGAAGCAGGAATTATTTCTTTTTTAATAAGTCTTCCAGGAGCCGTAACCTATGTGACCCCATTTCTATGGACGACGGTTTCATCTCTCCCTGCCACTGAGTGTTCTGTATGAAAACACGACCTTCCCCTTGGTGAATAAAACCTCATTCGAATGGGTGTACACTCACTCTCACATTTTGAAATATGTTTGCATAAGAATTTATTTATGGCTGAAAAGGTTCATGAGATTTCTTCCCCCCGCGTACTCTCTCCGGGATTTGTGATATGGTTCCTGCATTGATTCTATCAAATGAGCTCATACTCCTGCGTAGGCCTGAGCTTCCTGGGCCTTTACTTCCCCACATGCAAAGTGGTCATCCTGACCCTGTCCCCTTCCCAAGAGAAATGGTGACAACATGACAAGAAGCCCACGCTGTACAGAAACGTTATTCAGTTGGCTTGGTATTTGCAGATTTAACATTTACAAGTGGCCATGCATTCATTGTTCGTTTTGCAGAGGGACAAATTTGAATAGGACAAATTCAGAGGCTGGTGTACTGAAGCAAACACCCAAACTACTGATCAAGGCAGCCACACACCAAACACGCCCACATGCCTGGCCTTCGTGTGATCTTCTGGGTGCGCATTCCAAAACTCCCTGGAGGTAGAATGTTGACCTCATGACAATAGACAAGGAAATAGGGTCTCTGGTTACAGAATTATTCATAAATGGCTGGGAATCACCGTACCTTTTGAGTTATATAGTCCTAGATTTTAAGGAATTGGCAGATGTTATTTGCTAAGGTGAGATTTTCAAATCTAGGGATGTGTGACCATCTCAGGACGTATATCTAGCAGAGGTATAGGGCCCATGATCAATGACTCCATGACAGGGATAGGAAATACATGGACTTTCTTCCCTGAAAACTGCTACCTATGCAGAGTTCTAACTTGAAGGAAATAACTACATCTTATGGCTAGTGACGCTTTCTTTGGTGGGCTCCCCAGACTTCTGCCAAGTTAGGCTGTTAATCTTTGCAGAGCTCACGCAGTCGGACGCCAGGGTGAGCCTGATGTCTCCCAGCCTCCCTGCAGCTCATCCATCCCGGGAAGGCTAACCTGAAGGAGATTGGGGAGCACAGGTCCCTTTAGCACGCAATACACAGGGCAGTCCTGGCAGCACTGGGTGCATCGCTAGAAGCCAGGCGCATGGTCCTCCCACCGGGCTCCTGGCCAGCTTTGGAGTTCCCTGGTAAAGGGGCTCCTGGGTGCAAAGGTGGAGGTCTGGGTTGGCCTTGGGGTTGTTTGATCAGTCCCTAATCCTTGGGCTTCATTTCTAGACAAATGAGGCAGAATAATTCTACTCCATCAAAAGGCAACTCTAATGAGTGGGGTCCTCTCCCTCTGCCTCCCTGCCCCCTATCCTAGCCAGACCTCAGCCACAGGGAGGATGGAGCTTAAAGTCAAAGGAGCCTTGTGCCAGTGGGTAGGAAGCTCAGCCACCTGTCTAAAGGAAACGTTTCTGCCAGGCTGAGGTGGAGAGAAAATGAATGCCTCTGGCTCCCAAGGGTGGGAACCCCATCCTGGGTCAAGGAACAGGGTTCACTGGTATTGGGGGGTGGGGAGAGGCTGCATGTCAATTCGGGGGACCGCCCCTGCAGAGACGTTGGCCTTGAAGTGCTGCCTCCCAGGTGCATCCCCTGCTGGCAGAATAAACAAGGAGGGGCTTGTGCCTGCGGACAAATATGGCCCAGTTGGAGGGCTGCGTGTGGGAGGAGCCGGCCCCCTTTCATCCTGGGTGGGTTGGAAAATGGGAAACTGGGAAAGCAAGGAATAAGAGTCTCATGCTTCTTGGAAGGGTAAATACCTCTCAGGTCTCCTCCGGATGGCAAACCACCTGTGTGCTTCCCCATCTATTCAACTCCATTGATTCATTCTTTCAATCCACCTTGCCTAGGTGCCTGGGGAAGAGAGAGGCTGATACGGCTGGTCTCATAGAGCTTAAGAAATCGTGTCCTCTCCACCCGGTTTTCTTTTCCTGTGCCATGATTCCCAAACTCCGGGCTAGCAGGTACAGTGAGCACTGTTCCCACGTGGCACCGGGAAACTGGATGCTGTTACCAAGTCATAGGAAGCTAGGATGGCAAAGACCTAAGAGATAATCTGGTCCCGGACACCCTTGTTTTCAAAAGAGGACATTGAAACCAAGGCACAGGGGCAGTTCAAGGCAGAGTGAGGTCAGACCTCGAAGCCCCTGATGCCCCACCTGGTGCCCTGTGCCTTCCACCCTTCTCTCCCTGCCCCATGTGGCTGAAGGTTTTATCCAGATATGAGCACAGGTGAAGGAGGGACTTAGACAGCAACTTTTTATTGCTACTCGTAAAGTAGTTTTGGAAGACACAGCTCAGCAGCTAGGGAATCTACTGAATCGGTACTAACTGAGCCTCCTTTACAACGATGCTACATGCCCTGTACACCTCCAGTATGAAGATTCGTCTTGAAATAGGTTTTTCCTCCTGAGACCAAAAAAATATATATGTTTTGAGGGTTTTTTCTGAAGTGTTTCTTTCTTTAAGAAGGAGGTCCTATGGTTGCATGGAATGTTCTAATGATGATTCTTCTAAATTATTAGCTAGGGTTGAAAACTAAACCTATAACTCTTTCTCTCCCCTCTTTCAAACTCATTTTTTAAAACAATGTTACAAACTCTGAGGTCTTCCTTACTGTGCCGTAGGAAGGACAAATTATTTCCTCAACAACATTTGAGATGGAACTCAAGTGCTCTGATATAATTTCACTCATGATTCTGGGACACTGCTACGAGATTGGCAAAACAGGTGTTATAACCTCAATTTTAGGTATGCTACATACACATTTTTCAATGAAGCAATATTTTTAAAATTTTAGGGGACTCTATATCACCCAGCAAATTGGTGGCAATGCCTACATTAGGACGTGAAACCTCTGATTTTCAGTTCCAAATTTTGCTGCCAGACCACATTAGAGGCACTATTATCATCCTGCCATTCTTCTTTGAAGATTACTGCTGTGTAAAGCCGATGTATTATTACACCAGAATAATCCCAATATAAGAATAGACAGGCGAATGGAACAGAACAGAAACTCAGGGAGTGCGGCATGTATAGAAATTCAGGATGTGATAAGAGTAGCTTTCAAAATAATAGGAAAGGAAAAGAATGAAAGCTAGTGAGAGAACTGGTTATATCTCTGGGAAAAATAGCAAAATTAGAGCCCTGTAGAGTATCATATATGCACTCACATATATTCCAGATGAATTTGATTTCCTAAAAGTTAAAAGAGAAATATTTTCATGCAAGAGAATTAGAAGAAAAATCAGGGGGTTAGAGGAATAGATGATTTCAGGATAACAAAGGGTTATGTAAGCAGAATAGCAAACAGAGATCCCACCAAGAAGATGAATGCTAATTTTGGATACATCAAATATCAAATTTCAAAATACACACACACCCCCCACAAAACACATGGTAGACAAAAGACTAATATCTTTCCTATATAAAGAGATTTTATAAATAAATAAGAGAAAGATAAACACATCAATAGATGAGTAGAAAATTTGGCAAAAGATATAAACTCATTGAAAAAGAGAAAGAAATGGTTGGTAAATATATGAAAAAAATGTATTTCATTTGTAATCAAATGTCAGTAACTTCAACAAATTTAGCATATGTATGCACATATTCAATATTTATCTTGTAAAATTGGCTAAGGTTTTTCTTTTTAATGAATATACCCAACACTTTATAAAAGTGCAAAACAAATAATAATAATGAGCATTGGTGTCAGCTCAAGCAATGTAAATTGGAATAAACATTCTACGGGGAAATTTTGCCACAATTTGTGTTGTTTTAAGTTACTAAAAAAAAAGTTCATTCCCTGTAAGGTAGTATATACGACATTAAGATATCAGATTATCCGAAGGATTATAATAAGAGATTGTAGAAAAGATGTTAACTATAGCATTGGTTACAACTGAATAAGAAAAGGAAGCAATCTAATTACCCAACTGTAAAAACTGTCTAACCAAGTCATGGTATTTGTGCACACAGGATTGGAATAATAAGAAGGTAATAAAAATCGTGTAGTAGATAAACACATTTAACTATGAAAATAATTTGCAATGAATTTTTAAGGGGACAATTACCAAAGAGTATATGCATTCATTTGTTTATCCAACATATTGAGTGATGGACTTAATTACATAAGTAATAATAACTTATGTGTATATGTAAAAAAAAGACATAAGGATAATAGCAGTGGTTTCTTTTAAGGGTTGGGTATTGTAAAGATGATAATGAATATCATTCATAATCCCACCATTGTTCACTTCAATAAACATGTGGAACTTTGGAGATCAGAGAGTTATAATGAGGTTATAAGGTGTCCTGCTCTCACATGCCACAATCTTTTCATACGGCACGCTTTAATGTCATGCATTTTCCCCCTAAGTTAAAACATGTCAGGCTTTTTATTTTGCAAAACTCCTCTGAAGAACTTAATAATAATGATAGAAGGAGATGATAAACTAGTTCTAGCTGATTTTTTTCACTAATTGCCTCGAGCCAGTGGAAGAGCTTTGATGCATGACGAGCAGTTTCAACCGTCGCTTCCTGGTGGCTGCAGAGGCAGCAGGAGGACTTGCCTTGGCCTCCGGGTCTCCAGGTCCCCCTGAACCGTCTGTCCCCAAACTCTCCCATGTTTCTCTGCCACAGGGTGCATTTGGGTTGGATGTAAAGTGGGACTCACAGAGAGAGAAAAGCTATGCCACAGAACCAGCTGGCTCCATGGCTCTGAGTTGCTTAGAAATTTTTTCCCCTTTTTCTTATAAAAACAGAAGTTTTTGTGAAGTGTGTGTTTTCAATACTACAAGATTAGGGTCATCCTTCCAAGACAGTCAAGACAAGAAATATAGAATTTTTTCCCCCCAAAGAGATGTCTTATTCTATGAGGTGACTGTACTAGAAATTATGGGGCACTATTATTCAAGCACTGTTCTGTACCAGATCTGCATTAGATGTTACAGGGATATGTAAGGCAGGGTTCCTGCCTACAAAGGATTTATCACTTTGTGTGTCAGTCTGTCTTTCCAGTCTCATCTCAGAGAACCCCACAACCTTCCCGAGCCCTCCTGCCCACTCAACTACGGCTTCACACATTTCCTCTTCAAGCCCCACCTCTAACTCACCCTCTCTACTTTCTTTCTTTCTTTTTTCTTTTATTATTTTTTTGGTTCCGTGGCTTGTGGGATCTCAGTTCCCTGACTGGGGATCGAACCTGCACCCAAGGCAATGAAAGGGCAGAGTCTTAACCACTGGACCGCCAGGGAATTCCCACTCTCTCTACTTTCTGACCAGCCATTAGACCATAACCCATCAGTCTGGTTTCCATCCCATCTTCCACCCATAATCCATTGAAAGTGATCTCCTAAAGCCAACTCCCGCCGACAACTGTGAGGCGGGGCAGCGTCACTCCATCCTCCCGTGGCAATTCCTCCCTAAGATACCCCTCTGCCATCCCCTGCCGGCTGTAGACTCCTCTCTCTGCTTCCTCACCAGCAGCCTCCAAGAATTTGCGTACTACTCGGGGTTCTGCTGCCAGACCTGTCTCATTTTGCTGCAGGGTCTTTCTCATGTAAACCCGCCAGTTCTCTTCCCTCCAACTACCTTCTCTATACGTGACTCTGAAATCTGGGTCTCAAGCAAAATGAAATGAAACAGCTCCCCAATCCCCACTGTGCCCTCATCCTCACTACTAAGCCCTCCCCCTTTTCACTGGAGTCATTGCCGTCACCCCCTAACTTGTTTTCCTGTCACTGGCCTCATCTCTCCATTCTTCTGCAATAAGCTTTCTAAATCCGTTATGGTCACCACCCCTAAAGGTCCAAATAGAAACTTGGGGCACATAAGAAATAGCTACTAGCCCTTGAAACTCTCCATTAACATCTTCAGGAAAACTGTCCTAGTAAATATTCAAACCCATGATGCGTGTGGATGTGAAGTGTGCCCTGCTCTGGAGTTGTGCAGTACACAACCTGCACAACCGGATGCAGGGACTCCCGTTCCCTTCATAGGACTCTGTAGTCACCACGTCAGAATCACGAGGTTGAAAGAATACATAAAGGTCATTTGAGCCCAGTACTTTAGACCATAGATGTTTCCAACCAATGGTCTTTTGGCCCCTGCATGACCATCTCCCATGACTGGGAACTCACTATTTCTGAAAGTCTCTGTTCTTTACTGAATACAGAAAATGAACTTGCTGCCCCTGAAGCTTCTGCTTATTGGTAAATCTGACATACTTTGGGACTATTCAGAACAAGAAAATAGAATAGGGTAGTGGTTAAGGACCTAAGTTGGATAATCAACAGGGCTGTGTCAGAGGAGTTTTGCCATTTACTAATTGACTTTAGACAAATTCCTTCATTTCTCCATCCTCATGGGGGTGACACTACTGCTTATCATCTTGCTCTTAGGGCTCAGATGATTAAATGAAGTGGTACCCAAGCAAGGGGTGATGCTGTACATTGGCTATCATGCACTTTCTGCTCCTGCCCACCTGGATGTCTCATGTTTCCTTCAGCCTCTCACGATTGGCAGCTCCTTCCACGTCTTGACCATATTCTTCCAAATGTGCTCCTTCTGCACGGAGGTGTCTGGACTTGAATGCTGCCCTTTGGATGCCTTCCATGCCTTGGGGTGGTAAACTCACCCAATTTGCGTTCAAGACATTCCATTTTTCGTGGAATCAAGAATCTTGTTAGGTGCTTGGCTATATATTTGCCTCTCTCCTTCTGGGCTGTGGGTTCAAGAGGCTTGTGTTTTGCCTGTGGCCGCCAGGCTGGCATGTCACAGATGAGCCACGGTTACGTATCACATGTATGTTCAGCTTTGATTCTGACGCTCACTCCCTTCACAGGGTGGAAACAGTCTGAGGGGGGAATGACGTCCACACGGTTCTCTTTGGAAGCTTTTTCTTGGCTCTGGCTGTCAGTTTTTGTTTTTGTTTTTATTTTTTTATTTTTTAAATATACAGAAGAAGTAATTGCTACCTTATTTTTTTTAAAGCAACGTTATTGAGATATAATTGACACATAAAATTCACCCATTTCAAATGCACACTTCAGCGGTTTTCATACATTCACAGACTTGCGCCACCATCACGGCAAACTAATGAGAAAGACAAATATATGATATCGCTTACATGCTGAATCTAAAAATTATGATACAAATGTACTTACTTACAAAACAGAAACAGACTCACAGACATGGGGCACAAATTTATGGTTACCGAAGGGGAAAGGTGCAGGGGAGTAGATTGGGAATTTGGGATTGACAAGTACACACTGCTATATTTAAAATAATTTTAGAACATTTTAATCACCCTACAAAAGAAACCTCACACCCATCTTAAGTCATTCCTCATTCCCGCCTCCCATCCCAAGCCCCTGGCAACCACTAGAGTTGACTATTCTGGACCATTCATAGGCATGGAATTGTATATCATGTGGCCTTTTGTGGCTGGCTTCTCTCACTTAACATCCTATTTTCAAGATTCATCCTTTGTCAATCTTTCATTCTCTTTTTTTTTTTTCTGCCAAGTAATAACCCCTCATATGGCTATGACACATTTTGTTTATCCCTTCATCAGCTCGTGAACATTTGGGTGGTTTCCTCTTTTTCTAGTGATTGCTGTCAGTACTGTGTGGATCTAGTCTCCGGGGAGACAGGCAGAGGGTAGCTTTCATGCTTGAGAAAACAGTGCCCTCCGGGTGCATCTTGGGCAGAGATGGCCCACGGTTGGCAGGAGGGCTCCACTGCCTTGAGCCACTGCCCAGATCCTCATCCGAGTTACTCAGACCCCTGTCCTTTGGCCATTATTCTTTCCTTTCTCAGTTATTTTTTCTTAGAATCACCACGTCCCAATACTCTGTGTGTGGCGGGCAGACTTTGCTTTCTGGAAGCTCTGAAGCTCAGAGCCGAACATCTCGGGGTTGGAAAAGGATGGGCCTGCCCAGTTCCTGGCACCCTTTTGTCAGCTTAGAGCCTCTTTTTTGTGGCGTTTTACAATCGCTTCAGAATCGGTTTCGTGTGCAACACTCTAGGTGTGCAGGGTGTGAGTGGAGGTGTCAGAGGAGAGGTTCTCAATCTTCCCTTTTTCTCAAACATATACAACCCCGTCCTACCCACTGCTCCACTGCCCTGCACACACACACTCTTGCCAGTGTAGACAACCTGTCAGCTTCCTTTCAAACATCATTTGAAAAACCCAGACACGGTTTTGTTAGTAATGAGGTGCCTTCTCCTTACTTACAGTCGTTCCTTAAATTCCTACTTGCTTAAGCCTCAAAAACCTGAGCTCTGACTGAAGAAATTGCTAAATATGCTTAGCTATCTGTAATTAAGAGGCAAACTATACTCAGATATGAAGTTCTCGTGGGGTTTTCTGCTAAAACTCTGTGCTATTCTGTGCGGATATATTGCTTATTTAAAAAATAATTATTTTGTGGGCTATAAAAGTAAATGTATAAATATGTCCTGCAAGAATATTCTTTGATTTTCTAATTCAAATAACTTATAGCTGGATATACTTTTCACTTTTCTTTTCATTATTTAGGATATTTTTCTGCTCTACAGTGGGCAGCTTTTCCAAAGTAGCTCAAATTAAAAATATCCACCGATAGATAGATAGATACTTAATCTCCCATCACCTTACTGTATATCACACCATCAACTTTCCTCCAGAAGAGAACATAATCTCATTTCGCTCCTTCGCTTTCTGCAATAAAGTTTTGGGTGGGAGAAAGTGAAGGAAAAATATCAATACAGTTGTCTGCAATTGTCTCTGAATATTTTTCTCTGCACTCAAAAGCCTTTGTTTCGAACAAAAGTCTGATGTTCCTTCACACACTGATGAACGTTGACTTAGCTTTAGGAAAAACTAACTAAAAATGTGGAAAATGCAAACGTGGTTGGTTCAAACAGCTTTCAAAAGGAATTATCCTCCTACAGTGTAAACCACCTATGGAGGGTTGCAAGTTCCTCGAATCAATTACATTTTCTAGAAACCAAGCAAACAATGATCTTACTCTTGTCCCCAGATGATAAAACAAAGGTTTGGTGAAAGCTCACTCTACCTTAAAGGGTTAATGATGGTTTTTAAGATCTTATGCTTTTTCATTTTTAGATGAATAAAGATTAAAACTACCAGTAAATAGGATGTTTTAATTCATGGTGTTGACAAAGATTCGTGAAGTGGGATTTTTTTTTTTTAATCCTTTTTTATTCACCAACCCCTCATTCCAGAATTCCATCTGGAGTTTATCAGAACAAAATGCTTTCAGTTCTGTTCTCTCCGGCCCTGTTTGCTGAGTTCCGCAGGGCTTGCCCACAAGTTCTACTTGAGTAAATCGTATTTAGACAATCCCATATTTCATTTGGGCCTTTTGCAATGACTGGGCCAAGGTCAGTTTTATATTCTACTGAAATCATAAAGTGACACTTGAGATAAACAGCATGTTTACTCTCTCCATGTGAGCTGAGGCTGATATGTAAATTTATCCTTATTCTTTCATCAAATTTGTATTTACCCTCTTAGCCAAACACTACAGGGCTCCAAATCAAACAGTTTTAGTGATGGTCAACTCTTTATGACCGATGGCCATATCAGAGGAAAAGAAACAGCAATTTGGATTAAAATGAAAAGCACAGCCCGGACAGAACCTCCTCTCTAGGTTAGCGGTAATTGGATGAACTTTCCATACGAGAGGTGTTTTGATGCTTTGCTGCTTAACTGTAATTACCACGGTCTTCCGGCTTTGTGTGGCCTGCTCTGCCCCCGTTATCTGCCACAAACACACCACACTCACCCAGCATCTCTATTTTTTTTTCCTGGGGTCAAAGAAACCAAGTACCTTCAAACAGATTCTTTATATTAAAAAAGGAAAAAAGAAAAGAGGGCATAAGGGAAGACTTGGTCCTCTCTGCAAAATGAATTCTTCTGGGTTATCACTGGCAAAAAAAAAAAAAAGAAAAAAGAAAAGAAATACCACAATAAACACGAAGGATACGCAAAGAGGCACATAAAAATCAAACGTCTGGGTCTGTGAGCCTGTGTTGTCTTCCTGGGAGAAGATTCTGTTTCCCGTACGGAGTTCTGTGACGGTGAGGGAGCCCCGGACACAGCCCCGGCTGTGTTCCTCCCCCCACGACACCTGTCCAAGGTGAGCAGGAATCACACAGGTAAGAAGCAGTGGGTGCCCAGTAGCCTCCTGGCCCATGAAAAGCTGCTACCCAAGGCTTAAATCTCTCCCTGCAGTTAAACAAGGGTGAGCCTCTGAGAACGTGAGGGATAAAATTAGTACCTGTGTTTGCTCTCTATTCTTTTCCAACAAAGGGAGCTATTTCTGTGTTACGACTTTGTAGAATACAGAGGGGATTAAGCAGAGGGACCACCCACTCATGGCTTGGGGCTGGGGGCTGGGGGAAGACACCACCCAGCCCTGAAGGGGAGGCCGAGCCCACTGGGCTGCCACTCCCTCCTGCAACCTGGCCGGTGTGGGCCTCACTCAGAGAGGGATGGGGCACCACGCCCTCCCTGCTGCAAAGCCCTTCTTGGGTCCTGTTTTGTTTCGGCACCAGATGCGATGCCAGCAAGTTCAAAGCATAGGGTCTCCGAGACGGGCTGCACAAAGCAGAAAAAAGTGACATTCTTTCGGGGGCTCCTGGATTCTGCTTCCTGTGAGGAATAAAAAGTGAACACTGTTGGCCCCAGGCCTCGCTAGGTTACTGAAGACCCCCCAGTTGGAATGTCAGGCACAGCAGTTCAACGGCTTGATGCAGCTACAGAAGTGACATAATTCAGGCCATCGACACACCACGACGAGTGTCTCTGCCCAACTTCAGGGCATGAAGAATATGACGAAGAAAAGGAAAGAATGGACAAGAGAAAGCCGAGGGCAAGGCGGGGAGTGGGAGGCGGGGGACACAGTTTCCTTTTCAGTGTGGCTGTCAAATGGCGATCTAATTGTGGCCGGGCTGCCGGAGAGCAGATAGCTTTTCTGAAGCCCGCAAGTATTTCTGCCATTCACGGGGCCCAAGGATGCCACACACAGTCTGTTTGTTCAACATAAGCAAACAGATTGTAAACTGGCTGATAATTTTTGTACTGACAATGTCATTTACAGCTGTCAGCCTTTCGTCTGCCTTGTTTGCTTTATTCAAATATGAACCAAGAGGACCTCCCTTCCAGAGCTTTCTTCTGCATTAAAATCACATCCATTCCCTTCCAAGCTGTCTTATCTAAAATTCATTGGAGGCCAATCAGTTGGCTGAATGCTTTGTTGTTTCCATGGAGGCAAGAAGTCTAGTGTGGACTTTCGGGGATTAGGAAGTTTCAGATTTACAGCCTTGAAGTGCACATTTCTTTCAGTTGGCTTCTTTTGATTGCCCAGAGGCAGGATATTTAAATATAATTTTATGTCTGAGCTGGGAAGCCGCACTTAAAAATGTCATCGTTCTAGTTTGCTGCTGCATCGTGCCAGCTCAGCCTCGCCTCTCCTGGGGGGCTCGTATCGGCATGTACCCCTTGGCCTGGGTCACCATGGCCACCTGGCACTGCCACATCCTGTCTGTCCTCCACAGAGCCTGGTTTGGGTGCCTGGGTGTTGCCCGCAAATCTGGGAGCCTCCTCTATTGTTCGTGGAGGTCACAGTAATTTCCGTTAATAATTCACGTCAGCCTGGCTGTCTGGAGACAGGCAGGCAGCTGCGGATAGCACCACTGTGCTCCAAGGGCACAGTGCATCCTTAAAAAAAATAACTAGGCAGCAGCCTGGTCACCTGCTTCACTGTGTCTGGTGCCAGACACTGGCTGTTGCATGCTCTCCATTCCAAGATGCGCTGAGCTTTTTGAGCTACGCCCTCCTATTTTAAGAACATCATCAACCCAGGGGTATCTTTCCCAGGAGAGATGGGGTTGCTGCCTTCTTTGGGAAAAGAGGGATCCTTTGGAAAACCTGTGATTCTTGGCCTCTCTGAGCGAGTCAGATCCCAAATACCATCTGCCGTGTACAGGGCTCTACGCTGCTGACGCTAGAAACCTTAAAAGGTAGCATCACTGCCTGATGCAGCCCTGATGTGACTTATGACTGTGACAATTCATTCAAACTCTCATTTTCTCAGTTCTTAAAATAGGCACAATATGCTAATCAACCCCAATAAATGAATACCGAGAATAAATGATATGAAACAAGAAATTCATCATGAAAACTTTTCTGTATCTAGCATAAGTATTAAGGTCCATCCTAACTCAACTTTGCAATTTTTCTTTCAGATCAACTGCAGCTAGCCTGAAATACTGGTTTAGTACCAGCTCACCTTAAGGAACAAGAATTCTAGCAGATGTACTGAGCCTACCTGAAGCTTTTTGAGGACAGTCCCAGATGTTGTCCAATCTCACGGTGGGTGGAATCTGGTAGCAAATACAACAAAAGTAAAGTTTCCAAGAATAGAGGTCTCAGTAGGGGCTGCTAAATGGGGGCTATTAATTCTATCTATTTAGTACATATAAGAAGCATATAGTGCACTTTGAAAGCTGGTAATTTAAAATGATAACCAGTATGATGTTATGAAATTGTTATTTATTGTTACGTGAACCAATTTGTTGTAAAGGGCTGTGGTCTGGTACACAGACCTGTCTCTTCTTTAATACAATGTTATTACCAGTCTGGGGTCTGGATGGCTGTAATGTGTCCTGCAATTTTAAAAGACAACTACCTTCGTTATGACCGGGTCTCTAATTCCCTATGACTTCAAAGAAGCCCTTCTGTTGAGAAAGAAAGCACTAACCTTTGCTTCATCTTTAAGACTTAAGTTCTACTCTGGTGTGTGTGGTGGGGAGGTACTTAGCAGAATGTTTTCAGTATCCTAATACTTTAAGTACTGCTGAGATTATTAGAATTTTTAATACTGTTAATTAAAACAAAACTGGCCTATTTACTAAAATTTCCATGCCACATAGATGCTATACAGTCAACGCATCACTAAAATATCTATCTAGCACCTATCTGGTTCATATAAAAAAGTATATGCCCATACCCTTTATGAGCAGTTCCAAAAAGCAAGAAGCTCTGAATACTGATATTTTGACACCAAAACTCAGTTGGTAACTAAGAGTGCCGTGACCTCACCTGAAAATGTGTCAAGTCCTTGTTCACTCTGTGGGCACTGGCTGTAGAAATGTTTCTGTCTGGTTCTGGGATAGCTCCCCAAGACCTCACTGGGGCTGCTATTAAATAAGGCAATATTCCCCATCTTGCCTTTTAAGAATCCTGGAATTGCAGATATTGAAACACGTTTGGACCCAAGGGGTTGGGATAGCACCGTGTGTACCTGCCTAAGGTGTGCCATGCCTTTCTGTGAGAGGCAGGGTGACACTCATGCAGCCGCCAAAACGTGGGGCTAACAATGCTGTGCTGGGAACGGGTGAGACAGGAAGGTGTAATTAGAAAAGAGAGCTGTTCCTCTGCTCACACACAAGACTGTCAGTAGGAGTCGAGGAACCGAGCTGTGGCTGCAGTGTCCACTCGGCCAGCTGACGGCACCAACCTGATGTCCAGCACAACGAGGTGGAGAGAAAAGGAAGAGAAAGGGTGATAAAGTACATGGGGTGAAATAGACACAGGGTGATGTGAAGAAAGGATGTTTGCTATTTCTTCTTTCTTTCTTTCAACTGCATGTGCATTTATAATCATCTCAAACTAAAAATTTTAACTGAAAACAAGACATAGAGACAACATTTGTAATTGTTTTGGCAATTTCAATACAACCGTATTTTTTAGGGCCTCACACAATTTAAGTAACAAAATTATTAATTTCCAGTAAAGTCGAACAGAAGGTAAAAGAAAGCTATTCCATAATGCTGTAGATAGTTTTCTAATATTGTGTGAATGTATATACATTTGTCCCTCAGTATATGCCAGGGGTTGGTTTCAGGAGCCCCAGCAGATACCAAAATCCAAGAATGCTCAAGTCCCTCATATAAAATAGCATCGTACATTCAGCCCTCCATATTCACGGATTCCAAATCCTGAGATTTAACCAACTCTGGATTGAAATTCAAACTGCAGTTTGTTGAATCTATGGATGCAAAACCTGTGGATACAGAGGGTCAAATATGTATTTTTTTCCTAATATACATTTTATTTTATTTAATTTACTTTTTTGCTATTTCTCCTATTACAGCAACGTTTCTGTAAGTTTAAAGTTAAATCAAAATAATACTTTAAAAAGCCTATGAAACCTCAAAAAAGCAGCAAAGAAAGAGGAAAAAGAGGAATCTTGGCTAATATTTCTTCTCCCTCTTTTTTTCTGGTGGCTGAAGCCGAAGTGAGCAAACAGAAACATAACAAGAAGGGAAGATAAGAGAGTCTGGAAGAGCAAAGAAAGACCTGTGGATAGAGGAAGAAAGAGAGAATCATGTTTGAAAATCACAAGAGCAGCCAGCTCAATACCCCCAGTGGGGGACCCAGGCAGCTTTCTTTTTATTTATTTTTATTGAAGTATAGATATATAATATTATCTAATTTACAGGTGTACAATATAGTGATTCACAATTTTTAAAGATTACAGTCCATTTATAGTTATTATAAAATTTTGACTACATTCCCCGTGTTGTACGATATATCCTTGTAGCTTATTTTATACCTAGTAGTTTGTACTTTTTCCTCCCTTCGCCCTCTATTGCCCCTCCCCACTTCCCTCTCCCCACTGGTAACCACTGGTTTGTTCTCTGTATCTGTGAGTCTGTTTGTTATATTCGCTACTTTGTTGTATTTGTTTAGATTCCACACATATAAGTGATAGCATACCTGTCTGGTATTTGCCAGACAGGTTTCTTAATCTGTGTTATGCCTCAGTTTCTTCCTCTGTAACCTGGGGGTGACATAGAGCCCATGAATAGGATTGCTGTGAAGCGTAAACACAAAGTTCAGAACAAGCCTGGTATGTAGTAAGCCTTCAACAGACACTTGCCGTAGTTATTATTGTGAAGCTTATTGCTGTCATTACTGCTGTGCCAGGGATGCCGTGAGCCAAGAGCTTCACACGCGCCCCCCCTTGCTTCTTACAGTAGCCCTACGGGAAGCCACCTTGTAGGCAGGTGAGTAGGTGAACAGGTAAGCTAGTGGGTCCCACCCTCCTCCTCCTCCCACAGGTACTGATGTTCTTGTAAATGTCTCACAACTTGCTCTCCGGAAAAAAGTGTGTGTGTGTTTTTACACTAATTTTCTTATTATACATTTTACTGATATAATGAACTAATGGTACACAGTTTTCCAACAATAAGAAAATACAAACTACTCTTTAAATTCCATAAGGCCAGTTGGTTCTCACAGAATGCTTTTGTTGATTTTTGCTGAACTTTTGTATTCACGGCCAACCTATGGATGAGATTCAACTATGATTTTTGAAAATCGGAGTACGAATCAATTATTTTTTTTAGACACGCTTTTAAATTTTTATTTTATTTCTTTTTCTTTTAACACCCTTATTAGAGTATAATTGCTTTACAATGGTGTGTTAGTTTCTGCTGTATAACAAAGAGAATCAGATATACATATATCTCCTCCCTCTTGTGTCTCCCTCCACCCTCCCTATCCCACCCCTCTAGGTGGTCACAAGGCACCGAGCTGATCTCCCTGTGCTATGCGGCTGCTTCCCACTAGCTATCGATTTTACATTTGGTAGTGTATACATGTCCATGCCACTCTCTCACTTCGTCCCAGCTTACCCCTCCCCCTCCCCGTGTCCTCAAGTCCATTCTCTACGTCCGCGTCTTTATTCCTGTCCTGCAGGATGAATCAGTTCTTACTAGCAGATTCAGCAAACACGTCATGGATGAACACGAGTAGTTCTGACATGGATGTTGGTTGATATTTTTGTGTATGTTAAGCTGCAGCAATGGAAATGTGTTGGAACTTCACGGGCTCATCAGTGGCGTGAGAGGCTTCTTTGCTGAATTGGAGAATAATTTTCAAGTACTAGAGAATATTTCCTCAAATCCATGTGCTTTCACAGTATAATAGCTCTAAACCCAGCACACTTTTTACTTTAATCTGCTATCTTAATACTTTCTCTACCACTTTCTTAAATCTGGACAACAAAATGATAAATCAAGCTCTGATTGGTAGGATTTGTCAATTTCCATGGTATCAATACTCTCATCAGGGCTGATTTCAAGCTACCAAGAAGATGATTTCATTGAACACAGATCTGGGGAGAGATGCCAGTCGTGTGCACCATTCCCTACAGGTTTCATGGGGGAGGTGACATCTGAACTTGAGGTTTGAAGAATGGGTACATTTTTGTAGAGGGCAATGGAAGAAAGGGCATTCCAGGAAAAAGATATACCTTAAGTCAAAGCAATATAGAGAAACCACTTTGACATAGAGGCACAGAAGGGGCTTGGGAGGACATTGAGAGCACGTCTTGTCCTGGTGAGGAGAATCTGGAATCAGACATGGAAGCACTCTAAATGCCTTTCTTATCTTAAGGACTGTCCCTTTATTTGATCAAAGGTTTTGTTTTCTTTTGTTTTTGTTTGGTGGGAGGTAATTTGCATGTTTGTATCATTTTGGTTTATCCCTCCGTGGGATGGAGGCCAAAAAGAAAACATGCATTAGAGTGTAAAATCATCACACCTAATCTTTGAGGATGTCACCCCGAGAGCCCGGAAAGTTGGGAGCTGGCTGATGGGAGGTGGAGAGTTGGGGGAATTTACAAAAGCCAGTGCCCAAGGGAGTGAGATTCTGTCCCAGGCCACAGAAGCAAGAGGTCAGTTCCATTCAGCCTGTATCAGACCTGACCCACCACCATCTATGTCTCCAACAAACAAATCTAGGCCTGACACCTAGAAGGACCTCAACAACTTTGCTGAATGAACGGACAGCTGAAGTGGAAAGCAGGGGTGTAAGGGAGAGAGCCCAGGCATGTTCATATCTGCAAAACAGCTCCAGGTAACAGCGAGTTCTATATAAATGCCACACCTCCTTCATCAGAGCAAGTAAGCAAAGACATTGTCTGCTTAAGCCAATTCTGACGAGAAGTAGAAACTACTGATTACAATCTACAATTTTTATACATGTGTATAAAACACACCCATACATGTGTTATTAAAGAAATTGGTTAACAAGAGTTTATTTTTTGAATAAGGGTTACACTTTTTCTGGAAACCTATATTTTGTACCGTCATCCCAACCAGGCCATCACTGTTTGTCACTGCTCCCTTTTCAAGGGGTTAATAATCTGTAAACAATCTATTAAATGTATTTTTGGAAACTCTTCATTAAGAAATGCTTCTTAGGAATCCACCTGGGAGTAACTGGGGGCTTTTTAATTTAATTCAAAGCTTTCTTTTTCTCCAGATGGGGAGAAATTGAGAAGAGTGATACTGAACTACAGGAATTAACACTGCATCCAGACTTTGAAGCATATTAATAGCTGTAAATTTCCTCTCTGAACCTGGGGTGTAACTAAGTATTAAAATACTGAGCTGCTGGATGATAAGAAGTCTGTGTCTGCGGGTTTCCATTGTATGTACAAGGCCGGTTAATCATTACAGGTTTCTGTGCTGATCACCAACCACAGTGGGGCTGACCACCAGGGCAGGCGAGGAATGATGGATCTCTACCCAAGACTTGGCAGGAACGGAGCTGCACCGGTTTTATTCTGACGCTGCTAAGAGATAGCTCCCCTGGCCCTGTCCTTATCAATTTTTATTTGTCTCCTTCCTTTCAATTGATGAGACAATGGCTGGGTTGTTTGCTTCTTGATGTTACCAGTGGTGGCTGTTTCCAGGCCTGTGGGTTTTGCTCTGACCTTCTAAGCCTTTGGCTGCAGGGGGGTTGGAGCGGGTGGCAGGGAGATGTCAGGTTTCACTACCTGATACCTTTCATTTGCTGATTCATAGTTCCTAGTTTTCCTGGAATCCGGGAAACATGACCTTGTTTGCCCCACTTTTATTCAGATTCAAGGGCTGTTATAAAATCTTCCCCCTTAAGTTAAGATCTCTAAAACAAGGTGTGCCATTTGGAGAAAACTTTTATCAAAGTTTAACATAAGGAAATGTGAACATATTATAAATGTACATCCAGTGAGTTTTACACACCAAGCCCATCCTGTAACCAGCACCCAGATCAAGGAACAGACCTCCACCAGCCCCTCGAGGGCCCAGCTGTGCCCTTGCAAGTTACTCCTCCTCCCCAAGGGTCCTCACTATCTACCTGGCAGCAGAGGTTAGGTTTTGAACTCCAAATGAACAGACTCACGCTGTATTTACTCTCTTGTACCTGGCTGCTTTTCTTCAACCTTATAAGATTCAACCAATCTTTTGTGCTCACTTGTAGTTTATGCTTTCTCAGTGCTGCATACTATTCCTCGGTGTGAACACATCACTTCTCATTC
>NW_006781263.1:2730789-2747138 GCF_000442215.2 Lipotes vexillifer
GCTAAATGTGCCAATTTTTACCTTCAAATTATCTGGGAGAAGAATTCTCACCAGACCCAATCACCGTTTTTCGAATGCTTTTTTTATTATCTTTTTCTCCAAATCCAGTTATTCTAACAAAGCTTCTAAAGACTTTGCGGCTTCCTCTTCCTCCCTGTCAGATTCATCTTGCAGACATCCCCCAAGAGCACAGATCTGAAGACAACTCCTCCCACTCAAAACCTCTCCTGCTGCAATCTCCACCCCCGCCCCCAGGCACCCACAGCCCCCCAGCTTGGCCCTTCTTTAAAAGCCCGTGATCTCCCTTTTCTTTCTGGGATTCATCAGCATTTTCCTGCCTCTGGGCACTTGCTCCAGGATTTCTTCAGCCTGGAAGTCACTTCTCCCCATGCCCAACTGTCAGAAACTGCCCACCCATCCTTGAAGACCCAGTTCACATTATTCCAAGCCCGGACCCAAGGGTATCCAAGTCTGGTCTGTAAGGATCGACCTCTTCTGATTGACTGTGGGCGTCTGGGTGACTGAGATCTTTGGATTCTCCCGAAGTCTCTCACCTTGTTCTGATCCCTGTTCACTGATGACAGAACCTGTCCTCCTGGCTCCCCTTCACTTTCTCAGTGACCCCGTCTCTCTTTTCCAGTACAGTACCTGGGGGACCATGTATATTTCAAGGGCTGTGGGGCTTACAAGGTAGAGCTATTCTGATGACCAGTTAGAGAAGGTTCATGTCCAGGCTTGTCTTCCGAACACTCTCACTGGCTGTGTTTCTCAGGATCATTCTCCAGGAAGAATGAAAAGAGAACAGTGTCACAGGAGCAGCTAAAATGCCCCAAGTCCCATCAAAATCCTGCAAGCTTAATGCTCTTAAAGGTGGCCACGGGGAATTGAGTCAGGATCAATATAGGAGAGGAGGGAATAGAAAGCAATGTGGAGAGAACTTTGAATCATCTTGTTCTAAGTATACATGATAATCGTTGGTCTGAGGATTCTACCATCATTCACACTGAAATATCACAGTGACCTTATTTCCTATCTAACACTCCGAGCACTCAGTGTGACAAAAACTAAAACAAAATAAAAACCTTTTTCTGACTTGTGAATGTATGTGAAAAGTCTTCTAATGGTAGAAAATGTAGTTATACATTCAATGAACTACCTTTTCTGAAATTAATATGATCATGTAAAATCAGGAGGCCCAGAAAAATCTACTCTTGGGCCTGTGGTTACTGATTATAGAGCCTGTCCCATACCTATTAGTTGGACTTTCTCTGTGATCTGAGGAACGAATTTCAACAAGAGGCTCTCAAACTGGGTTCAGAAGAAATCGGAGTGAATTCTCTCAAATCCAAGGGAGTTGCTGAGGGGAGAAATGAAGTCACAAATCCAAGTTAGAAAGTGGAGCATTTCTATCCATGATACCTCAAATTTCAACACAGCCCTTTCTCTCGTGGCATGTGACCTCAGATTTTCACCTTAAGAAAATAAGTTCTATGAAAATAAAAGTAATCAAGCATGGGCTGAGATTTCTCTTGCCCTTTAAACAGCTCATTCACGTTCTCCTTGTACCCTGAAAGACCAGCTCCAAAGCAGTGAGGAGCATAAAGCAAGAGCCAGCTGGAAAAAAAAAAAAGTCTTGAAATGATAAATGTATTTTCATGTCAGCAACTGGAATTTTTTTGCAGTGTTACTGTCTTGGCCTGCTGACAGCATGATTTAATGGCCTGGTTGTTCCATGGGTTGACATGGCAACCACAGAAAATACCATAAATATCTCAGTTGTGGACATGAATGGTCTGTTTACACTGTGTGTGGTGTATTGTGTGACATGTGTGCCTGTGGTCCCAATCCAGTTGGAAACGTCTGGAATTGACAGCCATTTTTTAGAGTCATTTGGGTTAAAATGAGTCTCATGACAGATACTTTACTGCAAGTCCAGAGCTGCACATTTTTGTGTATATTTGACAAATTAAACTCAGTGTTTAATGGGCCATGGGGCTCTAACACAGTTGGCCATGAACCCTAAGCCACTGTCTGTTTCAGAATTGAGACGATGTTAGATTTCTTCTGCATTCACACAGCAGCAAGCGATTGGGACATTTATGGAAAATATTATCTAGTGAGCACTTCCTCAGACTCACTGAAACCTAGAGCCTAGAGTTGGGAAGAATTTTAAAATAACTTCTAGTCCAATTATTTTATTTCTTGAATAAAGTAACAAAGACATAGCTTCTTTGCTTCGTGCTCCAGGTTCTCTGAGGAAAGCAATGACATCTGTACTTCTCTGTGCTTAGTAGATTTTTGTGCATTCAAAGAAATGGGAATTCCATTTTTTAAAAAAGAAAAAAAAGGAAAGAAACCCTAAAACTGGTTGTGTTGTACTGACTGTAAACTCCCCCAAAGGCCACCAGAAAACCCAACTTACCAAGCAAAACTATGTTGTGCTTTGTCAAAGGCTCACTTGGCTTTGCAGAAAAAGCAAAACGTCAGTGAAGAATCAACAAATTCATCACAAGTCGGTAAGGGACAACATCACCCCGATGGGTCTTAGTGACTTAATGTGAAAGGTAGGGTAGGGTCTCAATCGTGCCTTTAAGGTCTAGACTGGGCAGTTTTTAAGGTGGTTCTTGCTGGGTAGTGAACTGGCTTGGACTGGACAGAGTTTATGATATCATAGTTTTGGATTAGGGGACACAGCAAAGGCAAGGATCTTGAAGAGAGTCCTGTTAAGGAAGCTTAGCCTTCATGAGTAAATTATTCGGTGGTTTTATGGTCTTATCTTCCAGAAACAGGTGTTCCTGGAACAAGCATCTAAGCTACTTTTGCTTGGTGTCCATGTGATCTAATATAGGAACAGAAAAGAATGACTCATTTTAGTGCTGCTTCACACAGGGTCAAGAAATTCTGTTGGTTCTGTTCTCAGTAACCTTAATCTTAATCTCTTTGGGTCTTGTTATGACATTCGTTCTTTCATTCATGCATTCGCCCTTTCACGAATCATGTAGTAAACCCTGACCAAAGGCACCCACTTAGGATGTAAAGGTAAGACTTGTTACCTGCCCTCAAGGAACCCGTGATAGATACTCTTGGGTTCTTTTAATGTGTAACTACTTTGTTAGACTCTATTAAGGTGCAAGGAGCCAAGACATGCTCAGGTAACCACAGAGAAGCATTTTTTTTTCTTAAGGGCTCTTCAGGAAATTAGAAAGCAAAAGACATTATCCCAGCACCCGCAAAAGCAGACTTCGTGGACACCAGAGATATTTTGGAGCACAGTTCAGGTTATTATAGAAGCTCTTTTGATTCTACAGCCCCTAGAGGGACGGGGGGATGTCATATCTCCTGAAAGAGGGGGTTGATTAATTGATTAAGTCACAATTTAGGATGGCGTGCCATTATTTTCCCAGATTTTCATATCAGGCCAACTCATCAACTAGCTCACCGACCACGGAATCCCAGCATCAGTGCCAGGATCCAGCTGTGTGTCTTTGGATCACAGCTGAATCCTGGTCCAATCAGCTCTGGCTCAAGAATCAGGTTACATGACAGTGTGTGTAAGGAATTACCTGGGGGTGTCTGCTCTCAAAGACCCAGGGTGAAGATACATGTTGACAGAATCACAAAATAGTAAAACTTAATACAACAAGGGATTTCAATTGCATTCGTGTTTTTTTTTAAAGACAATGTCTCCTCAAGCTCCTCTTCCTTTAGTCGAAACCCAAATCTTCATGCAGGTCAGACTTAGCTCTCTTTGTGAAATAATTTTGTTGCTTTTTTTTTCACGTTTTCATGGCGCAGTATCTTATTAGCTTCAAAACCACTATGGAGAACATCTCAATGAACAAACAGAAACAGCCAGAGAACTGAAATAGGAAGTCTTTAAAAGCTTAGTCTTTCTTTCTTTTTTTTTTCTTTCACTTTAATCTTGCTTTTGCAGAAGAAGCAAAATATTGTCAGTGAAGACTAATTTGTCACATCTTCATTTGATTAAAAAGAATTACCTTCAATCTTTGACCTTTTTTCTTTGTCTTGGGATCAAACTGTAACTATGGACCCAGGTTCCACCTGCCACCTGAGAGAAGGGGTTTAACCTCATTGAAGGTAGCTATGTCGTCCTTCTCACCTCTGTCAGGTATTGATGTGTTTGGTTTTCAGACTCATTCATCACTGTATCCTGGGGAGTCATCCATCACAGCAAGATGGGCCTTCATCTCCCAGACTTTTAATTTACCTTGTTAAAGCTCAGAATTAGCACTGAAAAAGTGAAAACTCGTCTGTGTTTTTCTTTATATAATGCTAGTTTTAACTTTTTGGAGTGGGCCCAGAAGATTCCTCTGGTTAACACTTCCCATCCTGCAGAGACACCTTCATGAGAGACCAAGTTGTCAGGTCTCTCTTTCTATGACTTCCCAAGTGACTACTATGGGAAAACTAGAGGCAGATTAGCAGGTACAAAGGTCACAAATGTGTTACTCAGACATAAAGAAGAAATGCCACTTAAAGCAATGATACCCCAGTAGCAATGAGCACACTAAGCACCCATTATCTAATAAACAGGACCAGAGGTCCTTGGAGAAATGGCTGATTCCCAGATTGGGTCCAAGAAATACAAGATGAGCCTGGTGTAACTTGTAGTGCCTGGAAGCAAGGAAATACTTTAAAGAAAGGACACGATGGAGGAATATCAAAGGGACTCAGGAGCCAACTGAAAGAGCTCCCAAAGGCCAAAGATGAAAAATTTGGATAAAATAGTATTAGACTATAACGCAAAGTGTACAATAAATATTCATGAGACTATATTACTATAAACATATTTAACGTAATACTGGAAGTCCTGGCCAGAGCCATCAGACCCCCAAAATTAAATAAATAAACAAAAAGCATCCAATTTGGAAGGGAAGAAGTAAAACTGTCACTATTTGCAGGTGGCATATGATACTTTATACAGAAACCCCTAAAGTCTCCACCCCGAAACTGTTAGAACTAATAAATGAATTCAGCAAGGTTGCAGAAAACAAGATTAATATACAGAAATCCCTTGTGTCTCTATACACAGATAATGAACTATCAGGAAGAGAAAGTAAAAAAGCAATCCCATTTAAAATCGCATCCAAAAGAATAAAATACCTAGGAATAAACTTAACCAAGGAGCTGAAAGACCTAGACTCTGAAAACTATAAAACACTGATGAGATTGAAGATGATACAGAGAAATGGAAAGATATCCATGCCGCTGGATTGGAAGAATTAATATTGTTAAAATGACCATACTACCCAAAGCAACCTACAGATTTAATGCAGTCGCTATCAAAATACCCATGACATTTTTTAACAGAATTAGAACCAATAATCCTAAAATTTATAGGGAACCACAGAAGACAAACCAATGTATATAACAAAACAGAAACAGACTCACAGACATAGAAAACAAACCAGTGGTTACCAGTGGGGAGACGAAACGGGGGAAGGGCAAATTAGGGGTATGAGATTACTATGTATAAAACAGATAAGAAGCAAGGATATATTGTACAGCACAGGGAAATACAGCCATTACCTTGTGATAAATCTTAATGGAGTATAAAAATACTGAACCACTGTCTGTACCCGTGAAACATATATAATATTGCAAATCAACTATGCTTCAATGAAAATAAAGTTAAATAAATATATATATATTTAAATAAGTCAATAAATGGGATAGAATAGACAAACCTCCTATGCAGAAAAATCCCAAATAGTTTGCATAAATAATCTGCCCTCAGGGAGGTGGGGCATAACCCCACTCCTTATATGTGAGCTGCATGCAGTGACTTCCTTTCAAAGAATACAGTGTGCAAAGGGAAGAAAAGAGTAACTTTTTTTTGGGGAAAACTGACCATACACCACCGCATCCAGGTGATCAAGGTTAACATGGACAGTGATATCCTTTGGATGGTGTGTGCCCTTGATATGATGTGATGGCACTTGACATAGGTATTCTTCCCCAAAACCCATATCCCCAGTCTCACTGGAAGTAAAGCATTAGACAAACTCCAAGTGAGACATATTTTACAAAATGCCTGAGCATCACTTCTCAAAACTGTCAAGATCATCAGAAGAAGGAACATCCGAGAAACTGTGGCAGCCAAGAGGAGGCTGAGAAGCCAAGAGTACATGTGACGTGGAGTCCTGGGTGGGCTTCTGGAACAGGAAAAGAGCACTGGGGTGAAACAAGGAGACCCAAATAAAGTAAGGACTTCAGTTAGTAATAATACTGTATCGAGTATTAAAAATGACTAGAAAGGGCTTCCCTAGTGGCGCAGTGCTTGAGAGTCCGCCTGCCGATGCAGGAGACGCGGGTTCGTGCCCCGTTTCGGGAAGATCCCACATGCCGCGGAGCGGCTGGGCCCGTGAGCCATGGCCACTGAGCCTGCGCGTCCGGAGCCTGTGCTCCGCAAATGGGAGAGGCCACAACAGTGAGAGGCCCGCATAACGCAAGGAAAAAAAAAAATGACTAGAAAGACAAAAAGAAATGCTATACCTTTATTTTCCTTTGGGTAGTAAGAACCGAAGCCAGCAGAGCTCTCAGTTGGAGTCTTAAGACAGCATCAGTTACATTTTCCTGGTCTGGGTTAAGGGTTTGGACGAAGCGAAAATAACTCACCTGCTTCCTCCAAGAAAACCTAATCCTCAGAAATGTGAATCAACTGAAAGAGTTTACTTATGGAAACAGCAGCTCACTCATTGAGATTTGCTTCAAGACCCTCCATCTAGTGGGGGTCACCGATCTAAAGCTGTTAGATCATAACCTCCACCCAGTCCTTCAAAACCACCCAGTGTAGACCCTGACTTGCGCATTCTGAGAAGCTACTAAGACGGTCGGGGCGGGGTTCTCTCACCCTGCAGTGCACCTAATTCTCAGTTTTGTTTCTTCAAAGAGTTGTTCTGGGGTCTTCTAGGAAGTTGACAATCTATAGTCTTAAGGTGGGGCAAGGGAATTTAATCTTATCTCTAAGAGGGTATTAGTATTTCCCCCTATAACACAATAGCATTTCAGGTAGATATTCAGCTGAATCAAAGTTCGCCTCCTATCAGGGTGTCCCTGGCCCTCCCACTTCTGCCCATGATGGCAGCTGGGGGTGGTTTGAGCTTTGGATGCTTTGCAGGGGAGGGTGGAGTTCTGATCCTCCAGATCCTTGCTGACCCCAGGCCTGTGCTGCTGACCAAGTCTGCAGCTCCGGGACCCATGTCCGCCCTCTGTTTACGCGGGCTGAGGGTTCACCCCTCTCCAGCACCACAATTTCTCTGAGTTCTGGCTTTAACAGCTAATTTGTTCTTCATTCAAGTTACTTACCTCACCTGGCAGGATTTTGTCCCCACCACAGTGGTACCACCCCCAGGCCTGACGGCTGCCCTGCGTGTTTGCTGTGAAGCAGGCGAGGACTTCTGCATCCTACCTGCATGACGCAATCCCTCAGGTGGACCCTGGCAGCTACTTTAGGTCTTATTTCTGCCTGATCAGGCCTTTGTGCCATTGTCACTGACCCATGGCCACTCTTTGTGAACTCAGGGCACCCTCTGCATGCCCTCCAGCCAGGGTTTCCAGTTTTGGGTTTTCTCAACATCTCGCCCCACCCAAGGTTTCAGTCCAGACATGGGGGAGTCTGTCCCAGGTCACTGACTCTTGGCTGCCTCCTGCCTGGACTCTCTTCCCTCTGTGCTGACCTTCCTTTTCCTGTCCCTCCAGAACATCCTTCTGTGTCATGGCCTCCTCATCTTGAGGTGACATTCGTGGTGTGTGTGGCAGATATGGAGACGCTCCACTCAGACCCCCATCCAGAGAGGACTGGTCACTCAGCCTCGAGGAATGCAGTTGGCTGACGGCCTCCAGGGTTCATTCCTCTCCATCCATCCTGGGGGGCCCCAGACAGTGATAGAGCAGTGGGTCAGAGCTGGGCCATTTTCAGCTTTTTCCTTCCCTTCCCTCCCATTTCACAGGTGTCAGACCTGCGTCCCGGTCCGAAGGCTGTAGCTGTCAACTCCTGCTGCTTCTCTTTGCCGTTCGTAGGTATTCCCCACAATAAATCCCTTGCTCCTTTAACCTCTTCGCATCTGCTTCCTTAAAAGAGCTGATTGCATGTACTTGAGTGTGAATATCATATATCATATGCAAATGCAAGCCTTACAGACATTTCATCGGCTCTTTCATAAGTTGGGTTCACCATCATGGCCCTGCTGACAGGTGATTCCCATTGGCTGAGCCCAACTAGAAACCAGAGGGAAGAGAGCAGACAATGTAGTTGACAAGGACCAGGCTCCCAAGCACAGCAGGATGGTGAAAGGCAGGTATCGCATCTGGAGGGAAAAAGGAAAATGTCCAGCATAGCTTTCTTTTCTTTCTCTCTCTCTCTCTTTTTTTTTTTTTTTTTTAAACAGATGCCATTGTACAGCTCGGTCCCCAGTCAGCAGGGCCATGATAGTGAACCCAATTTATGAAAGAGCCGATGAAATGCCTGTAGGGCTTGTATTTGCATATGATATATGATATTCACACCCAAGTACATGCAATCAGCTCTTTTAAGAAAAAAAAAGCTATGCTGGGGCTTCCCTGGTGGTGCAGTGGTTAAGAATCCGCCTGCCAGTGCAGGGGACTGGGGTCGAGCCCTGGTCCGGGAAGATCCCACGTGCCACGGAGAAACTAAGCCCATGTGCCATAACTACTGAGCCTGCACTCTAGAGCCTGTGAGCCACAACTACTGAGCCTGTGTGCCACAACTACTGAAGCCTACACACCTAGAGCCTGTGCTCTGCAACAAGAGAAACTACCACAGTGAGAAGCCCGCGCACCACAATGAAGAGTAGCCCCTGCCTGCCACAACTAGAGAAAGCCCGCGCATAGCAACAAAGACCCAACGCAGCCAAAAATAAATAAATACATGAATAAATTAATTAATTTTTAAAAATCCAAAGTGATTCAGTTATGTGTGTGTGTATGTATATATACATGCACACACATATATATAATATTTAAAAAAAGAAAAAGAAAAGAAGAAAAAAAGTTATGCTGGACATTTTCCTTTTTCCTTCCAGATACGATACCTGCCTTTCACCATCCTGCTCTGCTGGGGAGCCTGGTCCTTGTCAACTACATTGTTTGCTCTCTTCCTTCTGGCTTCTAGCTGGGCTCAGCCAATGGGGTTCACCAGAGGACTGGAGGATGGAGATAACCAGACTGAGGAGGTAATCTCCCAGCCATGTCCCCTCTGTGTCACCATGGGATGTCTGTGTCCCTCTACTGAAGGCCTCAGAACCCATCAGTAGGTGATACCAGCTCAGGGTTCTGGTAACAGCTTCCTTCTCTCCACTGGGCTCAGGGTCTGTGACAGCTCCCACTGTGCTCGGACCTGTGATACCAGCACCTTCCCACTATGTACACATAGTTGGGTGTGCCTGCCAAGAGCCTGATTGAGTAAAGCAGAGGCCAAACCAAATTTTATGGAAATTTATCCAAATTCACTCGGCACATGGTATTTTATCAAGCAAATTCTAAATCTCTAGGTTTGAAGATTCTACTATTTTTCAAATACTAAGAAGGAAAACATGAATGAAAGTAGATTCTGTTGTATAAATATGTTGAGATAACTATTGAAATAGTCTATTTCGGCCTTATTCTAGAGTTATTTCCATCATTTACCATAACAATTGACATAGAACCTGTTAGAAGCAATAATGTCATATATGAGTTTATTAATGTTCCACAAACTTCATGAAGTAAAGGTCCCAGCGGGATGAAAAGTCTCTCAGCGTTGATGGATGGGGTCCTTCTGGTTAATATAGTTGTTTTCTGCCCTTGAACAAGTATCTCGACCCCAAATGGGACTCTGATTTCTCCCCTACACTGAAGGGTGAATCAAGCAAAGTGATTTAAGGCGGTGTTTCTAAAACTCTATTTCTTTTTTTTTTTTAATCTTTCTTTGTTTTCCAACTTCTCTTTTCAGTTTTCAACGTGTGTGTGTCTGTGTGCACATGCACACAACCAGATGTCATTTAAAAAAAAAATTAGTTATTTATTTATTTTTGGCTGTATTGTGTCTTCGTTGCTGCGTGCAGGCCTTTCTCTAGTTGTGGCGAGCGGGGGCTACTCTTCATTGCGGTGCTCAGGCTTCTCAACGCGGTGGCTTCTCTCGTTGCAGAGCACAGGCTCTAGGTGCGCAGGCTTCCGTAGTTGTGGCATGTGGGCTCAGTAGTTGTGGCGCGTGGGCTCAGCTGCTCCACAGCATGTGGGATCTTCCCTGATCAGGGGTCGAATCCTTGTCCCCTGCATTGTCAGGTGGATTCTTATCCACTGCGCCACTAGGGAAGTCCCTCCAGATGTCATTTTAAGTGAATGTTTCCAAAAAATCTGTTCTCATTCTACAGGTTTTATGATCAGTAAAATTTGGTCCCAGATTTTCTAACGAATTCTTGGTTCTTTCTAATGTTTACCCAGTTCATAGTGATGATGTCAGCACATTTGAGTGTTTCCCTCAGAATTCATCTGTGCCTCTGAAGGTCAAATGTGTGAATTAAATTCCTGCTCTTTGCCCTTGCCCGACGTCCACACCATCTCGGCCCAGCTTTGCCTTCCCTGATTTTTGCATCGGGGAAAAATTGCCCAGGTTGGATGCTTGCCTCATCGACAGATCCCAACCATTGTGTCTCAGAAGCATCTCAGGGGCCCTTCCTTCCTCCCCTTCTGGTTGAGTCCACCACCGCCCCCCAGGTTCCTGCGAGACCATCCCATGTCGTCGCTTCCGCTCCTCGGCACCCTACACCACCGCTGGCTGTCTTCTTGAAATGCACACCAGGCACTCTTCATCTGCTCCAGGAGGCACGTCTAAGCTCTTTAGCTGTCCCGGCTGGGCTTCGGCCACCTCAGCGCCCCCTCCTCCTTGCCTCCAGAGCAGACACAAGGGCAGTGGCTCACGGCCCTTCCTCAGCACCCCCTGACCTCTTCAGCCTGTGGGTCTTTCTGTCCTTGGCTTCTTGTGCTTTGACTTTCATATTCTTGGATGGGGCCATGTCTTCAAGGCCCTTCCTGACCATCCCAGGCTAACAGATCACTCTCTCCCTCCTGCCCTGGCTTCTCTGACAGCACCTGTCAAGGTGGGGTAGCTGTTTATCTGCACCTCTCCGTCCCCCAGGACAAGGTGTGCTCCCTGAGGTGGGGTCAGTCACTCAATTAATTCAACTGTTTTCCTGCTGCCCGGTGTATGGTCAGCACCCCAAAGGCATATATGGATTGAATAAATGAATGCATTTCCACATCTCCTTAAGAGAAGTACCAACTCATTAATTACTCTCACTTGTCCATTAAGAAAAAAGACCAAGCGATCTGATTGAATTACTTTTTGCACATTTTCAGAATCTCTATGAATTAGGTTATGAATTTTCTGTCCCAACCAGGGGCACATTAGGAAGTGATGAGAGGTCTGTTCCACTGCATCTCTAAGGCTCTCTTCAACCTCAAATCCCTGCCAGCTTGAGGGTTCCTTGGGGTTCCTTGGGTCCCACGCGTCTGTCTAGGCATGCACACATGCCTCCATGCAGGTACATGTACACGTGTGCAGGAACGCACGCACACGGCACATGTGTGCACATATAAGCACACGTGGGCACATGTGCATGCATGCGTACTCACGTCAGGTGTACGTCCGTGCACACATCCACCTGCGTGTGGAAGAGACTGAAGGGCTGCGTCTGTGTTAATACACTTACCGAGGGCTCAGCTCATTCATCCTTCTAAGCAAACTTTCATATCAATTACTAAGTATCACAACAACCTTTGAGATGGGCATTATTTAAAATGTGGGCATATATCATAGGTAAACTGAGGCTTAGAATGGTTCACTAGCTTGCTGTCCGTCAAAGAGCCATGGCAGGTAGTGCTGTGTCTCAGGAGTGGAGTTAGAACCCCATTCATTCTCCTGTGCTTCCTGCTGCCTCATCCCACCCCCTCCAGCACAGCATCTCTCCCCCTCTGCTTGCTGGGTAACTGATGCACATTCACTTCTCAGTGGGTTTATGTCTCGGACAACTTTTGGGTGAGAAATTACTAGAAATAATGATGACAAGCCAGTCACACGGAATTCTGGCCTTTGGAGTAGCAGAAGGACACTCTGAAAAGAGACTACCAATCTGCACCGTGTTCAGCGCTGTAAGAAGTGACAGCAGTCTATTACCATGTGAAATGCTAGGCTGATGCCTGGGCGTTATAAATGGAGAGGCAAACATGTGCCAGACCTCAAATTTACTTGCAAATAAACTCCAGAATTAGCTGAAAAATCAATGTACCTTTATTTTATATTTTTACCTTTCATACATAGATTTTAAGTATTTTCTTCAAAAAGTGAAAACATTTAAATCTATATATGTACAAACACACATACACAGTTATTTCCCCTTATAAGTACTCACACACCCATCCCCAAATTATGTTTTACAGGAAGAATTGGCCTATTTTCTTTTTAATAAAATTTTTAAAAAGAAATCTAATTGCATATAACGTATATTCAGGTGTACACCATGATTGAATATTTGTATATACTACAAAATGATCTCCTCAATCAGTCTAGTTAACACCCATCTGCTTTCTAACAGACCTAAGAATGACCTCTTCTTCTTTCATAGACCGAATGCTAGTTGCTTCTTTGAAGATCACAAACTGTTTTCAACGAAAGCAAATCAGAAACGCAGAGAAACCAGCCTGTTTTATGAACTCACTCTGATGATAGTGAGGAAGGCTAACATCTGTTGACGTTACAAATGTGTTCCTGAATCTAATGAGGGCACAGCAAGCCTGCAGGGATGAGCGGGAAGAAGTCTAGAATGCGTTTCTCTACTTTCCAAAATAAATAAACGACTGGCTTGTCATCACTTTTCCTAGTTATTTCTCACCAAAAAGTAAACATGCTGTTCAAGACATAAACCCACTGGGAAATAAATGTGCATCAGTTACCCAGCGAGCAGAGCAGGAGAGAAGAAAAACTGAAACAGAACTCGGTTCTGGAGGTCCATCCAAAGTCAACCCTGAGATCGAGGACCATCATGCTGTGTGAAGAACTTAGGGAACGTTGATGGAAAATGCACATTCATGAGTTAATCACTGACAGAGCTCGAGATAGCCACGGAGCCTCTGAACCGCCTTCAAATCCCTCTTGGGTGACGGAGTGTGGCCCCTGCGTCCACCCGGAACATCTACACTGGTGATAAGTGAGTGGTTGGGGATGCGTGAGTTACTCAGGTGAAAAACGGGTAGACAGTACAAGTCAGGTAGCAAATAACACTCCCCCAAAAAGGAAGCGCAGTTGAATGCATTCCCTTTACCCCCATAACTTCAAGTTTCTGTTCTTAGCCCAGCTGTCCTAAGTATGCAGAGAAACCATTTAATTTCTGTCATTGCTGTTGCCCTGAGGCTCACGAAGCAGGAGGATCCCTGGGATGGGAGACCCAAGTCCAGGGTTCCAGCTCTGCCCTGGGAGAAATGAGCTCCATGACCTTGTTCTAGTCCCTGAATTTACACATTTCTTGGTTTTTCTCCCTGGTGGGATGGGCTAGATGACTAACACCTAAGCCTTTCTGCCTTAAAAGTCTTCCCTCTGTTATCCCATCAGGAAAGCACACAAACATGTTTCTCGGGCTCCTAAGTTTGGATGTCTTCCCATTTTGAGCCTTGGAGGAGCATCACCAAAAGGAAAGTTGTAAGTGCCTGTTGGGTGCAGTAAAGGTGGTAACAAAAGCTGCAGTAAGTCTTCCATCCTCAGTTTCTAGAGAACACCAGCCTGGAGACCTAATTTTAAGACCACTGAAAAGTTGCCTACTTCCAGGTGTATGAGGTTAATAAAAATTATAACAATTTTGGGTGGAAACCATTCCAAAAGCTTAATCACTACTCTGCCTTTTTAAACATAATATCTCAAATCTGGATTAACTTTTAATGATGCCTCAGGATCATTTTCATAAACAATTTATTTATTTATTTATTTATTTTTTAATTTTTATGTTTTTGTGGTACGCGGGCCTCTCACTGTTGTGGCCTCTCCTGTTGCGGAGCACAGGCTCCGGATGTGCAGGCTCAGCGGCCATGGCTCACGGGCCCAGCCTCTCCACGGCATGTGGGATCTTCCCGGACCGGGGCACAAACCCGTGTCCCCTACATCGGCAGACAGACTCTCAACCACTGCGCCACCAGGGAAGCCCTGTGCAGGATGTTTCTTGAGGACAGGCTTTGGGGACAGGACCTGACGAAGAGAGTCCCAGTGGACCCCACGCGGCATTTGGCAGTAGAGTGCCTCCTCAGAGTGGTCCTGAGGGCAGCCCAGACGCCCAGTCTTTGTAGATGAGCATCAATGGTCACTGGATGTCATGCCTGAAAGGGGCGTGGGCTGGGCTCTCGATGGCTCTGGGCAGCTGACCCATCCTTGAAAGACTAACGCAAAGACCATCGGCCAGGACACTTGTGGCAGCTGGGAGTCCTTCCTTTAAGGGGTGGGGACATCAGCAGCAAATCCCTGGGGTTTGTTGTGAACCACAAATGGCAAAGGGCACTGGCCAACAGCCCTCCTGAGGCCAACAGAGGTACCAGGATGCTGTGTCTAAAGGCGTCCCTTGGCTGACTGTTAGAAGGCGTTGAGTGTGCCGTGAAATTCACCTGCAGCAAAGGTGAAACCAGTGCCTTGATTTTCCAGATCCCCTCCAGTTCATCAGCTCACTGTCTGAGCCAGGATGTGCGCCCCTCCCACAAAACAGACAGCTGGCAGTCGGAGGTGGGGGCATCCCGGTTCTGGCCCCTTAGAACTGGCACGCTCCAGCCCGCCTGTCACCCCCGACAGCAGGTTCTTAAGGAGAGCCAGCTGAATTGAACTTTCAGCTCACTGACTTGGCTGTCTCCCCAGCCTGAGAAAACAGCCCTATTATAAACATGCAGAACTGGAGCTGGGAGCGAAGGGAGGAGTCCGAGCTCTTGCCTAAGTGCATCCGGCAAAATGGACTTTTCCGTCAATGAGAACACAGCCCTGCTTTGACTTCTCCTGTGTGCTTTGGCAGTTTCGGCATGGCTGTAAAATTTATCCAAGGAAAACTGGCATTTATCTTGGGCTCACTTGCACCCGGCAAAACTGATAAACAGATGGGGGCTGGCCAGGCCACAGTTAATTTGGTTAGCACTTTGCAAAACACAAATGTCACCCTTTATGCCTGCTGGGGTTATTTACTGCTAACTGGGAAGTTATTGGTCTGTTATAGTCTAACAGGATCATTCACACCATTTAAAGGATCCACTCCCCAATTTTTGTGAGGCACTATCCATTATAAAGTGTGGAGGGGGCAGTGGGCAGGGGGATGCCCAGGGTGGAAAGGGACTTCCTGGCTCTGTTGGCCGTAAAGGACTGAAGCAGCCCTGCTGGGTTTGCATGTGCACACAGGACACAGATCAGAAAGGTCGTGGAGGGAAAAAAGAGCAGGAAAGGAAGAAATCAGCAAGCTCTGATGGGGAAGCTTGCAAAGGAGACCAAAATTCAGGCCAAATGTCCCACCCTGGTGTCTCAGCTTTTCTCCTTTTGTGTCCCAGCTAAAGGCACCACGGGGATCAGAGACCTCATCGTGGTCTGTTTACTTTGGGAACAATTGCTGATGTATGAATACTAATGCCTCCCTCTGACCACGACTAATTGAATTGCAGTGGGCGGGCAGCGGAGGGGCTCTGCCGGCCAGTCGATCTCGGCAGCTTCTTGAGGAGCTGAGGATAGTGATTGATGCCACCTGCATCCCCGAGAGCACACTTGAACACCTAAGAGCAGGGATATGAACGTGCATTCTGAGTTTCTATTAACCAGGCCTCTCAGAGAGGCGGCGATTGTTGGGAGTCAAAGGTGGGCTTGGGGGTTGAAAGGATGGGGGGCAGCCTGTCCCGCAGGCTCCTGCCTCTCACCTGAAATCAGGCGAGTCCGGGGGGTGGGGATGAACCAGGGAACATCAATCCAGGGACCCGAAGGCCGGTTGGGGCTGTCTCTGCGGAGGCCAGGACCCCCGAAAACACTTGGCTTGTTTGGGGTGCGGTGGGATCCCCTGCTTGGAAAACAAGAAGGGCGAAACAACCAAAGGTTTGTCCTGTAGGAGGATGTTCTGACGCTGGCACATGAGGGAGAGAGGGAAGGATGTGGGCAGTAGTTGAAAACGGTCTGTGGCCGTGTCTCCATCCTAACAAAGGATCACACGGGGACCCTAACGTTTGTCCGTCCTGGTTGTCTGTGCTGTGTTTACACAGCAGAACTGTGCAGCTGGGATCCCGGGCTCAGTGGGACTTTGTTCTCCCAGTGAGAAGCTGACCCCTGCTGA
>NW_006781263.1:2747148-2747844 GCF_000442215.2 Lipotes vexillifer
AGGGCAGCGGGCGCTGCCCACCAGCCGGGAGGTCTGGACACCGTGGAAGTTGTCCAACTTGAGGACCACTGGTTCCCACCTCGGGTGCATTTAGTCTGGGCCAAGCCCCAGACTGACCCCTTTCATGAGAGCTGTGCTGCCACCCTGGCCACTCCTGGTGGCAGAGGCTGGCACTCGGCTTGGTCCAGGCACAGGCGGGATGGAGAGGGAGATTGCACGGATCCGGGCCTGGAGCAGCCCGGGAAACCACGGCTGCCTGGTATCTAGACTCTCCAAACTTTAAATTCACTCCATACACTTTCTTCTTAATTTTCTCATTAGCTTCCTAAGCTTTAAAAAATTAGCCATCAGTGTCATGACCAACAGTTATTTTTCTGCACATAAGTTTCCCAGCTCCTTTTTCCCTTTTAAGTATGAAATACCCTCTTGCCCATTCTGAACTTTGCAGAAATAAAGCATGTCTTATTCTTATAAATAGATTTTTAAAAAAACTTTTAAAATGTTTCTATCTTATTTACCTTTGTCTATCTACCTATCTATCTATCTATCTATCTTGGGGAATAAAATAAAACCCAGAGGGAAAGCAAGTCTAAGGAAGCAGCCCACTTCAGGCAAGAATAGAGGACAGGATGCTGTTTTATGCAGCCAGGCGGCCACGGGTAATTCTGCACCTATGCAGAAAAGTGATCTTTCCCT
>NW_006781263.1:2747980-2766107 GCF_000442215.2 Lipotes vexillifer
CTTTCCCTATATCCTGCTTCCTAACCCCACTTGACCAAATGGACAAGAAGATGTGTGAGGAAAATGGTAATTTTTCCTATGCCTGTACCAAACATGAAATATTTTCAATCCCTCTAATCCAAGCTCTTTTAGTCCGAGGTTTCCAATCCCCAGTCCCACCCAGTAAACAAACAGCATGACCACCCCAGCGTGGGCCACGTCCTGGGGTTAAGATATTCCACCGAGAATCCCTTCGCTCTTCTTAGCTGATATTCATGGCCACCATTCTTGTGCTTTGAATACCAAACAAAGGAGACAGAGCTGGCTTAGCGGCTGCACAAGTGAGGGGAGGGATGGTCCGGAGAAGCATTCACCCTGCAATTTGTATTTAGGAAATAAATATTCCAGACCCTTGCCAGGAAGCTGTGTTTTCTCCTTTGTTATGAAGCAGTAGGGTTAATTATGAAACAAGTCTAATTTCTAGAAAGACTGCAGAAGACAGACTGTCTGCCTGAGTCTGTGTCCAAATCCTTGTAACCCTGCTCCCTTTGGCTTGGAGACCTGGAGGCGGGTCGTGCCGTCTGATGGAGGGGCTCCGGGTGGGACCACCGCCCAGAACTTTCCTCACCCCAGCACTGCCCTATTGTAACTTCACACTCTGGATCTAGGTGTCATGTTCACACCCCCCTCCTCCGCCCAATGAAATACAGCTCAAAGGGGTATTTAAGGAGAAAGTGATCAGGATATAGGGGAGAGCTGCAGGGCAGAGGGCAGTGTTTCCAAGAGAGGGGAGACTGATTCCAGAGAAGAGAAAGTGGAAATCAAAGGTGCATCTGATCACCGCACCATGTCACTGGGACGGCCTGGGACCCACACCTGCTAAGCAGGTCTCCCAGCATGAACGGTTTGGTAGGTGGGACTTAGTTCCAAACAGCTTTTTTTTTTTCTGTGCAAGTCAGGCATCAAAGTTAGTGGGGGCTACAGAGAAGTGATGACACTGAAGTCTGTTACTACACATCCTACATGCCATGCTCTGAGCACTTCCAATATTCCAGGCTCACTTTCATCCTCCTGATAACAGAGGAGGAGATGTGATTACCATCCCTTTTTGCATATGCTGGAACTGAGGTGCAGAGAGGGCAGGTCAATGCCAGGTAGCCTGACCTGGTCTGTCCCCTAATCACGCATGCACGGGGCTGCAGGAACTCCTGGACTCAGGCCTAACAGGGACGTTCCGCACCCTGACCCCTGGGCTGGGCGTTTGGAGTTTCTGAGAACGTTTATCACCCAGACTTGGACAACACTCACGACAGAGGGCGTGTAATGGAATTAGAATGGGGCAGATCACAAGTTGCCCGTGGGTTGTCTGGAAGACCTCCTGCTCCCTGAGCGTCAGGCAACGTGTAACCAAGACAAGACTCAGGACTCCAGATGACAAGTCACCTTCCCAAACTCCATCCAAAGTGACTGCTTTTCTGGCAGCCTCAAGCACAGTTGGCTAGCTGGATATAAGTTAGTGCAACCTTTTTGAGGCATTAACCACTAAAGTCTAAATGGGCGTATCCTTTTACTTTGTAAGTCTATTTCTGTGTGTGCTCGTTCCATAGAAAAACATACAGTTTTGCAAAGACCCGTTCAGGGATGGTCATTGTGGCTTTATCTGAAATAGCAAAGTTCCAAACACCAGAAACAAACACCTTCTAAGGAGGACCATTGGAATAAACGATCTTTTATATGCTAAATGTCTACTAAAAGCAAAACGATGCATCTGAATAACCTAGAATGGAAAATTACCCTAGGTATTTTATGAAATGAATAAAGAACTCTATAGGCAGAAATATCCCCCTTTTATAAAATAATTGTTTTATGAAATAATCATCACACAGGGATATGGTGGAAAACATTATGGGAACAAATACTTTAATCAGCTCAGAGTGGTGACCTCTGGGAGCTCAGAGAGCGTACCTGCTATCTACGTTATGTTGACCTATGTTCTTTAAATCTTTATTTCTTAATCAATATGTGTATTTTAACAGAAAAGAAGATATTCAAAATTTATTGTGTTTCTCAGAAAATCCTCAGGGATGACCCACCGTCACCTAGCAACCGTGTTTTATAACATCTGCAAGTGAGGTCATCCAAGCTACTCCCTCATCAAAATTTTTTTATGACTCAAGAGGTGATTATGTCTGTTACCATTTCTTCTCATGCCTGTTCCTTCCCCTACTGCTCTGATGTCTGAAATTACTTTAAAAGATTTAATCCTCAGTATTCAGAGATTCCATATTTGTGAATGGGCCAACTAGTTAAAATTTATTTCTTTCCTCTCTGGTCTCTGTTCCTTCTAAGGAAAATCCAGCCTCTTCATAAAAATCCCATCTGTTAGCTCCCACTCTGGCTCCGTTTCAGGCTGTGACAGATTAGGTTGAGAGGTGGGAACGCCTAGAGGGGATGCTGTGAGATGCTGTCTTCATCCTCCATCAAAGTGGGACTTGTAACTCTGGCTGCTGGGAGGGCCCCACTGGAGGCCACAGTGGGCCAGAGTGCCTCAGATCAAGCCCTGCTCATATCCCGTGACTAGTGGTTCTGGGTGGCCCCAAGCTGGACCATCTCTGACATCCAGGATGACCTTAAAAATCCCTCCCAACTACAGGGCTGCACCTGGCTTTGCCTATCTTCATATCCTTCAGTTATTTTTTCCTTCCCCCCACTCTTTGCAAAATATTTCACACTTAAATCCCTTGAGGATAATGAAGAAACTGAGTGGAAGTGGCTTTTTCCCACGTCTTGGAATTAGTCATACGCAATGAATTTCTGGCAGTGTCCTCCCCACTGTACTGTCTTTTGGAAAGACAGTAACTCCCCTGAGCTAGGACATTTCCAACAAGAGTGGAACATCCCTTTGTTGGGTATTTGGATCTCACAGCCTCTACTTCATTTGGCAGAAAGTACATTTGGCTTAATGACTTCCTTGGGTCTTTCGCCTCCGATTTTTCTAGAAATTTCTCCACTTGCCTGGCATGGAAATAGAAGAAAAATGCACACACCCCACTCTACAGGTAAAGGACCTGGGCTAGAATCGGCCCAAAGCAGTAGCTCTCATGCTTTTTCCTTCCTTCCTGACATTATATTTTCTTAAAATCTTGTTTTTTGTGGTTTTTTTTTGCGCTACGCGGGCCTCTCACTGTTGTGGCGTCTCCCGTTGCGGAGCACAGGCTCCGGACGCGCAGGCTCAGTGGCCATGGCTCACGGGCCCAGCTGTTCCGCGGCACGTGGGATCTTCCCGGACCGGGGCACGAGCCCGTGTCCCCTGCATCGGCAGGCGGACTCTCAACCACTGTGCCACCAGGGAAGCCCCTACTTTCTTAAAATCTTGATTCAATAATTGAATAGTTTTCTTTCATTTCCCCCATCTAGTAGCTTTCATTATTTTCTGGCTCTAATAATTTTTAAATGACTTTTTTTCATATCTTGGGATAAACTTATAATAGCTTAACATTTTATCTTGGAATTTTTTTTTTAATCTTGGAATTTTTAACATTTTGAAATAATGTCTAAGTTTACATTTCACTAAATTTCAAAATCAATTATTTTCCTACTGAATAAATTTTCCATAACAACATATACAATTTTTATAATGCATTCATGTAATACTTTATAGATTCTTAATAATAAACAGATATTAATTGCTACATGATTCATGTTGTAATGAAGGTAATTCAATTTAAACTGGGCACCCAGCAATTTCATCTTGGTACTTTAAAAGGCAACAGATGTTATGAATGTCAATAAAAATATTACATATTGCACTATGCCTTTCACAATAAGGATTATTTTTTAATTTTACATGTGAAGGTCCTCACCCATGAGTTCATTACTCACAGAATTCTTATTTAGAAGTACAGGTTATTTTAGGTGCTAGATTGTCGCTATCATTTGATTATCCTAATTCCTTAAGGTACAAAGAAGAGTTACTTTACTTCCATTGTCAAAATTGTTGTAATATTCTAATTTTGTTAGATCATGACTTCTTAATTGGCATCTGCTGGAGAAGTCTAATAACAAATAGATCATTCCTGGGTGTCAACAATGTTATGACGAAAACAGAGACAAAAAAATCACTACAAGATGTCTTGTTTGGGTCACAGTCTCACATGATGCCAGGAACATGGCAGGCCCTGAATAGCACTAACAGTGTCACTGATCAAATTATGATGGAGTGTTCTTTGCTCATTTGTAAAATGTGGCGACAATTATGAGACGGGGTGACACAGAGTAAACACTCGATAAAGGTGAGTTTCTTTTTTGACTTTTCATTCAAGAGAGGAAAACCCCCTTCGAAATGTGCAAAATTGCAAAAGTTTTAAGAAGAGAGTTTTATATATAGAACAACGCTTGTTTGAGGTTTCCTAATATGTGGCTTGAAAGCCAGCCATTAATGGGCAAGATTTGGGTTTCACTCATTTCTTTTAATTGATTTAAAAACACTAGCATTTGTAATCCAAGTCTCCATTGCTGGATGAATGAATAAACAAAATATAGTGTATAAATACAATGGAATATTGTTTAGCCTTAAAAAGGAAGAAAATTTCTGATACACACTCTAAAACAGATGGAAATGATGCTGAGTGAAAGAATCCTGACATAAAAGGACAAATGCTGTATGATTCCACTTATATGAGACACCTAGAATTATCCAACTCACAGAGAGGGTGAACGCTGGTTTCCAGTAGCTGGGGTGGGTGGGGGATGGGGAGCTGGAGTTTAATGGGTACAAAGTGCCAGTTTTTCAAGATGAAACATTCTGCAGATTGGTTGCACAACCATGTCAATGTACTAACTTTACTGAACTGTGTGCTTAAAAATGGTTAAGATGGGACTTCCCTGGTGGCGCAGTGGTTAAGAACCCGCCTGCCAATGCAGGGGACATGGGTTCGAGCCCTAGTCTGGGAAGATCACACATGCTGCGGATCAACTAAGCTCGTGAGCCACAACTATTGAGCCTGCGCTCTAGAGCCCATGAGCCACAACTACAGAGCCTGTGTGCCACAACTACTGAAGCCCACACACTTAGAGCCTGTGCTCTGCAACAAGAGAAGCCACCGCAATGAGAAGCCCGTGCACCGCAACGAAGAGTAGCCACCACTCACCGCAACTAGATGAAGCCTGCGTGCAGCAATGAAGATCCAATGCAGCCAAAAAAAAAAGGTTAAGATGGTAAATTTTATGTTCTGTGTATTTTATCACAGTTTTTAAGAAAATTTTTAAGTGATCAGAAAGTTATGGAATCTGCCCAGACATTATTAAGAAAATGGGAAGGGCCACAATGCAGAGCACAATTGGAAGCAGAAACTAAACAGAAATAAAACGTGTTCTAAAAACATTCCTATTTTTTTTTTTTTTTTTTTTTGGTAAACCAAGCATTGTATGCTACTGTATGCTGGACCAGGAAGACAGGGCTTACTGCCAGGAGGTGCAATATGTGTGAATGGACCATTAGATGTGGAAGGACAATGTCGACCACCCCAATATCACCATCTGGGTGAGCTTTGAAAACAGGAGGGTTACCCTGAGGCTATGATTGGACACATATCAATAACCCTTCTGAATGCAGTCTCAGCCTAACCTTAGTGCCCCCTTGTTCCCAATGCACCATCTTAGTGTGAAATTTACAGGTCAGAGCTGGAAAAGGGCTAGAGAGTGCCCACACATGCAGTGCATTAAGGGTGAGGAGGCCAAGGTTGTGGGAGGTACACGCAGGCCCTAGCTCCCCAGCCAGGGCACTTCCTGCTGCGCCCAACCCTTCCCCTCCTCCTGTACATGCCCACAATCACACATCCTCATCTTTCCTCTGCCTGGAAAAGTTTATTTTTTAGGGACTTTTCTCAACAGTCATGGAGTTTATTGAATGAGTGGATAGATGATTTGAATTGAAGAGCTGGCACAGGTGACTCTGTTTCTCACAGGTTGGGCATAAAAATTTCATCGTTTATGGATTTCATAAATGATGGACTATAGGGAGGTTGTTTTCTCATTGCATTGTTTGAAGGATAAAAATTAGTCTAAAGGGGAAAATCCTCACGTTGTTACTGCCATTCCCACCATTCTGGGTGTTTACACTGGCCTGACTTGGGGGATGCCCCCATGTCACTTTGCTTGAGGAGAGCCCTGTTGTCTACTCTCCCAGCAAGAACAGCAGACTAGACTTCCCGGGACTGACATCCCCTGGGAGCAGCCCTCGGCCAATGATGGACAGACATTGGTGGATAAATGTCTGTCTACCTCACTCCTGGGGGGAGAGGAGGCATAACTCAGAGGCGCGTGTTCCGTGCCGTCTCCAGAGGTCCCCAGTGGAATGAGGCTGCAGTGCCCACGGTGGTTGATTTGTCTGCTAACTCTGCCTGCACTGGCTGCCTTTCCCTTCCACTCAGCTCAGGGCTTCCTGGAGCCACCTCCCAAATGAACTACTTGCCTGGAATTCTCACTCAGGACATTCTCTCCTCAATCAGATTCAGACACCCTGAGCCATCACTTTCATAGCTGCTTGTGAATTTCGCTTATTTAAAGCAAAAGCCACCAAAAATGGTGGATACATACAGATACGGTGACAGGGAAACATCTCAGCTCTCTAACTTTCCAGCTGCTTTCATTCAAATATCCAGCCCAAATCCCAGGGTTTCCTTATTTGAACTGGTTTACTCAACCCACGTATAGATACTGAAATCCCCGCCAACTCAGTTTGCATGGCAATTTCAGGTCTGTGTACACACCATAACTTAACTCTCCTGTAAAATTTCCACAGGGAAATCAACATCTGCCTGTATATTTATTTGTTTGTTTTTTGAATTCACGTGGGCTGTCTGTTTATCAGCTCTGTCTAGCTTGCATATATTTTGCACATAAGGACAAATCAGGAGACTACTCAGAATGCTTTCCCTTTAGATGCATTCTTATTTCTTAATATTTCCATGATTGGGAGGGAAGCAGAGAGGAGAAACAAAGGTGGGGGGGGAATAAATGTTATTTAAACTTTCAGCAGATATGTTCACCCTTAAAAGGAAGCTGACTATTATAAGGAGAACAGTGTGGTTTCTTTTCTGAAAAGAAGAGTGGGGCTTCCCTGGTGGCAGTGGTTGAGAGTCCGCCTGCCGATGCAGGGGACAACGGTTCGTGCCCCGGTCTGGGAAGATCCCACAGGCCGCGGAACGGCTGGGCCCGTGAGCCATGGCCGCTGAGCCTGCGCGTCTGGAGCCTGTGCTCCGCAACGGGAGAGGCCACAACAGTGAGAGGCCCGCGTACCGCCAAAAAAAAAAAAAAAAAAAAAAAAAAGAGAGAGTGAAGCATCTCCTTCATTTATTTCAAATATTAACAATGTGATGGAGTAGTGGAGAGAGGGCTCAGGTTGTATTGTACACTCAAAATAGAGTGACAAATTCCCAGGATGTCAGACTATTCAGCAGGCTCCAGCAGAAACACTCATTCCATCAGGCAAATGCCCACTGCCCCCTGTTCCAGAGTGGGTGTCAAATCCTCCAGGTTTACATTCAATAAATTCATATCGAATAGCCCCTTTGAGCTGGTCCTGTGTTAGCATAAAGAAAACAAAGATGATTAGGACATTCTATTTTGACTCAAGAAACCCACAATCTGGCAGTGAAAACAAATCTAACAGATGTACAAATAAATGTGTTCAAGTAGGATGGGATGAGCTAAAAGAAATAAAGAAATAAAAGCAGAGAAATATGTGTATTCTATGAAAGCAGCAGGGCTGAGAGGTTGAATCCACCTAGAGAAATTGAGAAAGGTTTTCTAGACCGTCTCTCCTGAGATGGGTGTTGGAGGATGAACGGCGTTGGCAAAGGAAAGAAGGCGGGAAGGGTATTTCAGGCCGAGAGAACAGCATGGGCAGAAGAGTGGTGCTCGCAGGAACGGAATGGAGATGGCTGGCAACCCACACGCCCCAGCCTCCAGCTCCTGCTCCCAGATCTACACAGAGAATCCATTACATGGTTGATAAACAAGAGTTGAGTCTCAGCGGACTTGAAATTTTGAGGAAACCTAGTAAGATGGAAGAGCCATAAACCTGGATGAAAGGGGGGATACTGCCCCAAGCAAGGGCAGAAAGAGTTGCTGTAAAACAGGGAGCAAGCTCTCTTTAGGGTTCCAAGCTCTGAGGCAGCTGGCAGAGGGGATTGAGGATGCCCTAGGGCCACCCAAGGGTGGTGGGTTGGGAGACTAAGGGCTGCCCCATCCTCGTGGCCCTGCTGTGTTGCACAGCGATGGCACCTGGGGCCACTCAGAGCCCCACCGGAGAAAAGGACGAGGCTTGAGGGGCTGCTGATGCACAGGGGAGCCCAATGCCCTCAGCCCGGGGGGCAGCTCCCACCCACAATATGGCCAGCAGGATGGTCCCAACCTCCCTCTCCAGCGGTGAATGAGGTTGGGGAGGGGGATCATTAAAACATGGGTTAACAGGGAATTTCCAGTGTGAGAAAAACACACAACCAAGAATCATCTAACGTTTACAGTAAATATGAAGTCCCCATAAAAAGACTTCCAGGTAAACATGTTGACACGACAACACTTCTGTACCATTTTAAAAACAACAACAACACCTTTCAATATTGTCTAAAAGGATGGAGATAGGGAAGGAAACTTCTGGGGACTTGGGGACTGGCATTAACCCTGGGGTGCTCTAGGCAGAGATTGGTCAGAGAGGGGAGAGCAAATGAGTGGCAAAGACTAAGTGGTGTTACCTGCGGAACACACAAGTCCCAGGTGTGCTGTGAGTGCAGAGGCTCTGCCCGCGTGCACCGGAACGAGCTGGTGAAGCGGTGTGAGCATTTGTTTTGTGGGACATGACGTGCGAAGAGCATCCGTCTTGAGAGTCAGAGTGGTTTCTGTCTCCTTTCTCACAAGAGAGACACGCAACTCAGCAGAAAGAAGCTGTAACAAAAAGCTGGTTCATTTACAAGAAGTAAAATGAAAATCCTCACAGGACAAGCGAGGAGAATGCTTCTGTGACACGAGAGTGCGCTGAGAGGGGAAAGGACCAGATAGACCTTTGAAATGAGAATCCAGTTCTACGCAGCGAGGGGGCTGAATAGAGGAATAGATGCAATAAAAACGCTGAAAAACTCACAAATCAATGAGTTACATGCAAGAATGAAGGGAGAAAGACAGACAACTAGAAGATGTAAAAGAGAGTTTAAACGTGGAAAATGGATCTAAAAGATGCAAATCCATTTCAGGAGGAGATGCAGATTAAAGTATAGATCTTGTGGAAGACACAAGACAGGTAGAGAAATAGTGCAAGAAGTTTTTCCAGAGCTTAAAAAAGACATACACATAAGACTATGTTTCAGTTTTCCGAGCATGCAACGCAAGACATGGAAACACCCACACTTTGAGTGAAACTGGAAGACACTAAAAGTGAAGACTAACTCCTAAAATCTTCTAGAGCAGAAAAACAGCCTCTCTACAGAAGGAGCCAGAAATTGAAGACGATATAGCAATTGCATTGAGTTCTAGAATTCTACACCCAACAGACACTGGCCTGTGTGAATCAATGAATCAGAGGGACAAAGCAAAAAAGAATAAGGGGAAAAATTGGTTTACTGTTGAAAAGTAACAACTCAAAACTAACAACCTACAGCAGCTCTGTCCAATAGAAATCAAATAGAAAAATAATGTGGGCCACATATATAATTTTAAATTTCCTAGTAGTCACATACAGAAAGGGCAAAAGTGTAGAATGAATTTAACAGTATATTTTGTTTAAACCAAAATATATTTAAAATATTACCACTTCAACATGTAATCAATATTAAGATATTAATGATGAATTTTACATTCTTTTGGCCTAAGTCTGAAATGTGGTGTGTATCTGACATTTACAGCACCTCTCCATCCAGACGAGGCACGTTTCCAGGCCTAGGTAGCCACAGGTGGCCAGTGGTGACCGCCCTGGTCGGCAGTTCTAGGTGACCTTGACATGGTGAGAGGCAGGTGAAGAAGGGAGGAAAATAAAGTCTTATTTGGGAGGGAAACTAATTCTAGATGTTGATAAAAATGAAATTGTAATGCATTTAATCACAGGGTACATGATTATAAAAATAATCACTGAAGAACAGAAACAAAATATATAATTTCCAAAACATTGCAAAAATATAAAACAAAGTTGATAAATCCAATCAAAGCCTGCATGCACATAGTCAATAAGCTTTAAAAAGGAAGTTGAAAATTTGGCATGAACATGTCCAAATAAACCAGTGACCACAACTAATATGAAGGGGTGAGATTTACGTGTTTAGAGGCAAGAGATGCTCAGACTGAATTTAAAAAGGGAAAAACTTCTGGCCAAGTCCTGTTTAAGATACACACACGCTTGAAACAAAAAGAAGAGAACTGTTGAAAATAAATAAACAGAAAAAAATGTGCAAAACAGATACTACCCAAAAAAGCAGGTATGCTAATGCCAGACAAACAGAATTCAAACAAAAAGCCTTAAAAAAGCAAATAATATTTCATATTGTTAAATTCATTTCATATTGAACAACCAATCAAGAAGTTGTATTTACTATTCATGAAAACTTATAGGTTCAAATAATATAAAACTATGAAGAACATAAAGAAATTTATAATTCTAAAAATATAGGTAGGAGATTTTAACACAATTCCTTGGAATTCAGCACATCAAATATGCAGAAATGGGGCTTCCCTGGTGGCGCAGTGGTTGAGAGTCCACCTGCCGATGCAGGGGACACGGGGTCGTGCCCCGGTCCGGGAAGATCCCACATGCTGCAGAGCGGCTGAGCCCGTGAGCCATGGCCGCTGAGCCTGCGCGGCTGGAACCTGAGCTCTGCAATGGGAGAGGCCACAACAGTGAGAGAGAGGCCCACGTACCACACACACACAAAAAAAATGCAGAGATAAGTAAATATCAAGGAGATTCAAATAATGCAGTTAATATATTTGATCTAAAAACTATGTACTAATCTTTCTTGCCCCAAAGCAGAAAAGGTACATTTTTTTCTTAATCAAACGAGTAATTATAAAAGTCTCCAAATGTACACAAAATAGCGACATGCCAGGCCTGCTTGGTACCCCCAACGCCAAGATGCCTGTTGCTCCAGAACAGCTCTCCACTTGGTGAGGGGGACCTTCAGGGACCAGGGCTTCCCACCCTCTGGCTTTGGGATGGATCTGCTCACGGTGAGGGTGGGGGGACCCAGCATTGGACTGAAGGTTGGCGTCTCTCCCACACACCCTGACAGTCACGCTGCCTCTTCACAGAGCTCTCCACCTCTGGGGCCTGAAAATGGGCCCCTCTTCTCTCCCCTCCAAGCCATCTCTCTTGAGCAAATGCCATCAACACTTTGCTTGTCTTGATTTATCTATTCCCAACCCTGACACCCATGGTGTTTTATTTGGGTAGAAGGGTTATTTTAAAGAACATCTCAGGCACTTTCACTCCTAAATATTTAATATACATCTATTTAATATGCATCTCAAAAATAGGAATTTTGAACCTTAATAAAAGAAGGAGATGATTGTTGAAAATAATAAAAATATTTCCTTGATAACATTGGACATCTAGACAATTTTCAAGTTTCCCTAATTATCCAAATATGCCATCTTACAGTCTGTTTGAATCAGGATTTTTTAAACCTATTAATTCTTAAGTCTCTTTTCATCTGAAATAATCCCCCTTTCTCCCATGCTGTTGTCTTGTTGAAGTCACTGGGGCTGTAGAAAGCCATATTCTGGATTTCCCTGGCTCTGTCCTCCTGGTGTCCCATAACCTGTAACCCCGCCCCCATACGGTCCTAGACTGGAGATTGAGTGCAAAGACCTCAACAAATGTATGTTACTTTTCTTTTATAAGAATGCTTCACACATTGTGCTGCGTACTTTACGTTACATCATGCTAGAACTTATATCATATCCACTTGTGAAGCTGTCATAGATCCTAATGTTGACCAGTGTGGTCAAGTGAGAGTTTATGTTTGAAAATGTGGGAGGCCTTTGTTGCTTTTATTTCTTATGTATTTTTAAGAAAAAATTCTTAACTTTTAAGAAAGTTGCATTTTACTACATCAACGTTTGAAACTATGTAATGACACATATCTCCCTAAATACAGTGAAGACAAATGACCTGCTGGGAGAAAGTATTTTCAAAATATAGAACAAACTAATTATCTAAGATATAAATAACTACAAGGAAAGAAAGAAACACAATAATGACTAACAACTAAAAACAAGGAAAAAACAACCAATAGAAAAATAAACAAAGGATGTTGACAGGATATTCATAGAAAAGGAAAAAAATGATTATCAGTAAAAGTATGAAAAGGGCTCAATTTCAGTAATAATCAGGGAGTGTATTAAAATATTAAGATACTATTTTTTTACCCTACCATATTGGTAAATTGTAATAGTTTGAGAATAATCGTTTGTTCATTTATTCAACACCAATTTTTGCTTTCCAAAACTATGCCAGGCCTAATTGTTGGCATAACTGGGAACAGATTAGGTGTCCTTTCTTTGAGAAGCTTGCATTACAGAGCAGGCAATCGTTAATAAAACAGATAAACAAATACAAGGACAACTTAATTTTGGATAATGACATCCCTGCAAATAAATAAACAGTATCATTTAGTAGACTGGGGTGGGGGGGTTAGAAGAACTATACAGGGAAGACCTCAGAGGATGAAATGTGGGTGACCAACATGTTGCTGATCATGTGAGTATCTGGAGGTGGGCTTGGTGTTGAGGTGGGTGGACAAAGCTTTTCAGAGTGAAGAGCTGAGCAAGATCCAAGGGCTGGACAAGTGCACCATTTTGGCGGAGTCAGAGGCCAGTGTGTCCAGTGCATCGTGGATGGTGGGGTGTGCACCATATACATCATGTTGGGGTTCACAAGGCCCACGCATTCAGCAGCAGCAGGAAAGAAGGGAAGTTCCAAAGGTAGGACAGAACAAGATCAGGTCAGGATCAAGACGGCCACTTTGAGAAGGTTGGATTTGATTCAAAAAGCTGTCAGAACCCTGAGATCTTTGAGAAAAGAGCGCGATTTGATTTCTTTAAGTTGATTCTGGGATTGTTTGGAGAAGGTGCTGAGGAAGAAGGAAGGAAGCAGTGAGACAATCAGGAGCTGAAGAGGAGTGAATGGCACAGGCCTTGTTTTGGAGGCAGAGCCTCAGGACTGGACAAATAGGAGAGAAAAAGGAGGAGCCGGAGATGGCTCCCAGTTTTGGCTGGAGCCTCTGGGTGGATGGGTGGTGCCATTGAGTAAAGTAAGGGAAAGGTTTGGGGGAGAGAAGGCAGAGCTCCTCGGAGGGGTTTGAACAGGACAGCAGGCTGATAGGAGCCCCTGAAGATGTGGGCAGAGGAAGTAATCAGCCTGACATTTTTAAAGGATGACGTGGAGAAGGGAGATCCTAGGGTGGGCTTGGGGGTGAGTTTAGGGGCTCCTACAACATTCAAGGGACTCAAAAGTGAGACTCAAAACTAAGGTGGAGGGAAAGGTGGAGACGAGGGGCTTCCAGAGAGATGAATAGGGTAGGACACAGAAGCCCGTGTGGGGTGGTTGGGTGGCTCGGGAATAGGATTAGGAGGGGAATAAAGTGTCCAGGAGGACTCCCAGATTTTAGACCTGAATGAAAGTATGAAAAGGATATCATCCTACGAGTAAAAACGTTAAAGACAGCAGAGAACGAATTCCCTTATTGAAGCTGTTTCTCACGTGTGGGGCCCAGGTCCCCGTGATGTCCAGGATGTGACCCAGGGCTAGTCCCACAGATGGTGAGTTGAAATAGCAAATTACATCAGTTATAGTCACAACGAGAACATAACCACCAGATAATTTCTGGATAATAAACTTTATGAACTTGTGACAGTATCCCCGCTTTGTTCCTGGAGAAACCTTGAAAAAGAAATGGGATTAATTGAGGGTGAAGTGGGGGCTGGGAAGATGAGCAGGGTAGGAGAGTTGCCTTATTTCTGTTACTAAACAAAGGATATAAAAATAAGGACAGATTTGCAAAGAGTTGTTTGAGGGTGTATAGGCTGTTAAGTATGGGGTTAGGCAAAGCTGATGGGTGGGAAAATACCAGAGGGTCACAGCCCATCCTTGGTGCTGCCTGGACCACCCAGGTGTCTCAGTCAGATCAGCCCAGTCATTTGTTAATAACATTAAATTCCACCATTTACAAAGAATATGCATTGGTGATATTCCTGCACACAGGTATTCAACCAATTATTGAATTGAATACAAGTTTATATTCATTTCCGTTCTTTTATTAGCATTACTAAAATAATATTTTTAATGGACTACTGTGTTTTGTTTATTATAATTCTTATCCAAAACTTCTATCTGGAGAACTGCTTAATTTTCTTTTACTCTAATAAGTGGATGAGTGAAATTCAGATTAACTGTCATTTCCCTCTACTAATTAATTATTCATTACCGATGGCTGAGAAATACTTTAAAAACCCATGCTTACACAATGTTGAATACCGACTTTAGAAATTATTAATTCAACAAATCCAAACAAACTTCCAATCAAGAAGACCTGAAGTGATTTCATAATGTGTCTAAATATTGACCTTTGTTCTTCAACTTTTGGGTGTTTCAACAGCAAGATAAGGAAATACCAACCAGGGATTAAAATCCCAGCCTTGTGAACATTATACATTGTGACTTGTGTAATGGCACAGACAAACATGGAAATAGTGAGCACGAGGTAACCTGCCCTGTAACTTCCTCCTCTCTCTTGCCTCTGAGCTGGAGGATGAATATTCCTACCCTCTTTGTACTCAAGAAATATTAATTGCACTATAATCTGTTTTCACTCTAATTTGTATTCTGAGTACACTGAAAATCAGATGTTACAATTCTTAGTGACAGGCCACATAACTCAGAGGGTCATAAGGTCCCAGAGAGGGGGTCGACCAGATGCCCAAACATTGCTAGCATGGCTTTCTTTTCTGCCCAGGGATGTTTAAAGGTGCTGTATTGCTTCTAGAACTTACAGTCCTGCCTTCTACACCTTATGGGTATGAGAGTATTATACACCAGTGCCTCTCCATGTTTTTATTCTACGATCAGATATACCAGAATTACCAGAATTGCTCATTTGTTTTCTGTAGGACTTTCTGGCTCCTAAAATAAGCTGCTGTTTCTTTTTCTTCCAATATTTAGAGTTATAGGTTATAGCATTTCCCAAATGTGTATTGCTTGTTTTAACCCAGAATTTCATGTGACTGGTACACATTATTTTCTCTAATGCCTGACATCCTGGGAAGCACATTTTCACCAACATGAATGAGCTCCAAATAAAGAATAGCCACGTCTTTATTAAGCACGGCTGACTCAAGACAAAGGTCATAATTTTACTCATTTTGCTTTCTAAAATGTAAGAATCATTAGTCAATTGATCCATCAATACATAAACACGATCAAATTTCTTTCAAAGGTTTCCCTGCAAGTGCACTGATGTTGAAGGCTGAATCTATCTCTTGAAACAAGGTGAGAACAGAAAAAGGGGAATCATTTTTTAAAGAAAGGAAATAAGTGGACAGAAGCAGTCCAGCTTTGTCAAAGTACACTTCCTGTCGCAGTATTAAAGATATATATTAGAAAGGGCAAGTTAACAGGAATAAGCATATTAAAAATAAGTCATCCAGAATAATGCCAATTTTTGAGCAACCGTATCCAACTCTCACTTTAAAGATAAGGGAACTGAGAAGAACAAACAAAACCAGCAAGTGGCATCCCTGGGACTGGAACCCAAGTGTCTTAATTTCTAGCCCAGTGTTCTTCCCATGCAAAGATAGAAAGACTTTGGTATCAAGATAAATCAGTGAACCTGACTGAACAGCCTCAAGGGCAAGGAGGGGAATGGGTGACTCTCAGGTTCATGGGGTTTTGCCAAGAGGAATGGAAGGGAGGCTGATGTTCCCTGAGCTGAACCAAGAGTGCACCACGAGGCAGTGGATGTCCTGAAGGGCAACCAAGTCTCCATGAGGTCACCAGGCTTGCAGACTATTCTGTCATTTTTTTCAAATAATTGGGCTGTTTAACCACGCACGCTGTTTCTCATTCCTTCGTCAGTACCTGACTATATATTTACTTTGGCAAAAAGATTTATTCCCCACTGGGAACTATATCAGGTACATTTTAGACTCCAAATTCCAAGGGCAGGTAGATCATTTATATAGATTTGCATCTAGGTGTTCCTCACTTATTGCTATAGGGAGAGTCAGGAAATGCACACTCCTTGTCATACACAACTTTAGTTGTAGTTTTAGAACTGTTTCAATGCCAGTGGAGGGAATCAAAAGGATTTTGGGGTAAAAATGATGATTAAGTCAAAGAAAGTTCTTTGATTGTATATAATGAGAAGTGTGATAATATGTACCTCCAGGCAACATGTATGAACCATGTAAAAGCTGAAAAGAGAAGTCACAGAAGAACTAGGGATCAAACAGAGCTTGATTTGTACCAGATCAGGACACCATGCTGCCCACCCACCTAGACCCTTACCCATCCAACAAATGCCTGTCCACTCCCAACTGCCCGTCCCTGCATCTCTCTGCTTGAGGACTTTGGTTGCTGGAGTCTGCTTCTCCTGAAGGCACTTCTGGCTGGAATTTCTGGGACACTGACAGCCCTGGAGAAACCCTTGACCAGTCACTGAGAAAGTTGGTGTGTCAACGTCCCCACCTCCCACCTCTCGGTCGGGGTGACTCTGAGACAGGTTTTCTACACTGGTGCCTAGAGGTCCCAGCAGGATGAAGATCCTGTTGTCTCCAGCAGGAACTGGCCCTTTGCTCTCTGACTTCCTGTCTCATTTCCCCCACTCCTTGACCAGTGTTTCCTGGGACCACCCCCTAAATAAACTACTTGCGCCTAAAACCTTGATTTTGGTCTGCTTTTAAGGGAGCCCAAATCAGACAGCATGATTTGACCCCCATGTCTCTTGGGATTAGTTCCGAGTGGGGTTGGTAGCAAGGGCTGGGGTGGGCCATGATGGCCAGAGTTCTTGCCCGGTGCCCTCTCGCTAATGAGTTTTCTGACTTGCAGTTGGGTGAACGCGACCCACTTCTGCATCCCTTCCAACTCAGCACATCTGCTGCCAGGAGCAGGGAGCATTGGGGTAAACATGACATTTTCCTCATGCTCAGTAAGACAGGAAGTTCATTAAATTTGGTATAAACCTTTGCCTTTAAAGTGCCAGTTGGTGATTTATTTTCTCCTTCTGTTTAGATTTTTTTAGAGTGTAGGTGCCAACCTCTGGAATCCAATCCAAAACCCCAAGTGAAGTCCTGTTGATAAATCAACAAAAGCCCTGTTTGCACAATGCAAGTCAAATGCAAATCCCTCATCCTCTCGAGGGAGCCTAATGATCACTTTTCAATGTTATAAAAGGTGCCATGTAAAAGCATCTTCCTAATTCTCACCTTGGCCTCTAAAAAACGTCCTACGGCTGCCTTTCTTCAAAGAAAATCCACAGATAAATAAAACCTCTAAAGCAACACCAGGGCGGCAAACACATCTGAGGGGAAAGAAAATTGCATCAGGATGCAGCTGGTGGGCCCAGTCCTATAGCGCTGCTGAGACGTTGCTAACTTCTACTTGTTATCAGCTGAGGCTCGGGCATGCGACTGAATCCATCTGACTTTCTATTTCCTCATCTTGGGATGGCTGAAAGGATTAAATGCATTCACTTGTTTGTTCTTCCAACCAAGAATACTTATTGAGCATCTATTCTGTGCCAGAATTGGGTTAGGCTTGGGGATATACAAGTCGACCAAACAATTACGGCCAATGGAAAGAAGGTCAGGAACGATGAAGCAGCAAAAACAAAGAGACGAAGGAAAAAAAGGAGGTTGATGGTGTTGGCAAGAGCCAAACCACACCAAACCTCAAAGCCAGTGATCAGGATTTTGGTCTTTGTGCGGAGAGTGATTGGAAACCATTAAAGGGCATTGGACGAGGGAATGAGTGGCATGAGAATAAATTAGGGGGCAAGAAGAGGATGGATGAGATGAGAATAATAACGTAAAACATCTAGACCAGGATCTGGCCCAGCACCGGATTCAGCAGATGCTGGTTCTTGCCCCTCCTCTTTGTCTCTTTCCC
>NW_006781263.1:2766967-2845356 GCF_000442215.2 Lipotes vexillifer
TCTTTCCCTTCAGACATAGGAGTTACCACTCTGCCCTTAACCACCAGAAGGCAATCTCCCCTGGTAATGGTTAAGCTCTCACCTACCTTCATGATCCAATTATCCACAAGAGGGCAAAGATCATTTATTCTTTGGGAAGAGGAAATGGGGAATTAAGTTTTATGAGCTAACGTTGAAAAGGCTTCTGTTTAACAAGAATCGTCGTAGAATTGTTACACATTTCATAGCGATGCATGTAGTGAAGCACAAAAGAGGCTATGAGATTCTAGCAGTCGTATTATATGATCAAAAATGGCTCAGATGGTTGGGCAAAGCCCAAGGGATCTGCCTTCATGATATAAGCGTGCGTCCTTAAAAAATTCTTGACATGTTGGTTAAATCCATTTTTGGTCAACAGAATAAGTATTTGAAAGAACAAGGGCAGTTAATTAGGAACAGCTATTGTTCATGAAATTTTGCAATTAGGTAAGACATGAGTTGTAGATTATAAGACTTAGCTTGGAAAATGTTGGCCTACATAGATTTGTAAAGATAAAGGCATCTAAACAATTGAATGTGGTTGAACAAAGAGATTTCTGTTGAGCCTTTATCTTTAAAATATGTACAAGATGGACAGAGAGAAACACAGAGCAATGTCACCATCAGTGAGTTTCAAGGAAACCAGAAAACTAAATATTAATGATGCTTTCAGAAACAAAAGTTCTCGGGACCTCCAGAAAGCTTTATTTTGCTGTATTTAGACCAAGAAGGACAAGGAAGTGAGGAACTCATTACGGGGTGTAGACTTAATAATCTATCAAGATGAATGATCTTACAACTGGAAATTTGATAGAGAGAATCAAAATCCAGAATAGGTGAAGTGCTAAGAACTAATCCAGACTTCAGAATGGGAATCGAAAGAATTGGCAGATGAAATTACAGAGCTATCCTAGTAATAAAAAATTTTTTAAAATGAGAATCGTCAGAAGGCTAGAGAGAGGCAAATGTTGCTGTATTTTTCAAAGATCTATTAAGCTGTATTCTGGAAATGATAAACGAGGAAACTTCTGGTTGATCCCTAGAAAAATTCTAGAATGAAAATTAAAACATGATTTCTGAGCTCTTAATGAGGAGTGAGCATAGGAGCCAAAGTAAGGTCACTACAAATAAGTCCTTCCACGTGGTTGTGGATTTCATTTCCATTGTGTTTGTAAGGAGGGCGATCAGGAACCCAGGAGATGGACACTGGGTTTGTTTCTACATCAGAGAGGCTCCTTGCTGATGTAAAATGAAGATGAATTCCTTATCCTTTCCATCTTATTCAGGAGCTCCATCTGCTTGGGACTCAGGTTTTCATCCTGGACTTTCTCTGAGTGTTGAGTGGACAAATCCACATATCAAGCCATACCTGCAAATTCGACAAAGCACAAGACGGAGTTGCGCACCTGTGAATTGTTAGGCAAATGCCATTTCATATCATTCTATTAAACAAAGGATATTTAATGCTAGCCTTCCTAGCAGAGGGACAGTAAGTTACTATCATGTTCTGGATACAGGTAAAGCTTCAGTGACTTGTAGAAAAGCAACTGTGTTTGGAATTACCTGAGTGATAACCATCCTCTAGTCCTAGACTGATACTGCTGGGGCATCAAAGTGACAGCTCCACAATAAGAATTGAGGAAAGTGTCCATCCCTTTTGCAAGAGTTTTAGCTTGGCTGGGAAACTGGCAAGTCTTGCTGTAACGTGGACAGGGTGCCTGCATTCTTCCCAGTGAGCTCCATTCCAACATGGCCCTGGAGAAGCTCTGCACGGCAGAGCCCTTACATCATCTGTACTATATGTACACTTGGTCAGGCTGTGTAAACTTTGACATGTGGGTGTCAATCTTTCTCATATTTGCAGATGGCTTTATCAGAGCGTGATTAGTTTCCAGAACAAATTTGAGCAAAAGAAAACATTACCTACAGTATGTAAGCCAACAGACCAGCTAGTTTTCAGATTTGTCTATTTACATGGGCACTGGATGTTTTGCTAAGGCTCTTTAAAACTGATGGTAATTGAACAGTGCCAGTGTGTTAGTGGAAGCTGATGAGTTGTAAAGGTTTTATAAACAACCAGGGTGGATTTGGCCACAGCCTTGCTGGTAATGTTTGTTAATCTCCCTGTGCAAGTGTGCACCTAACACAATGTAAATACTCTAGAATTTGGAGGTGTCAATAGTGTAACTTTTACTGTTTGTAAAATCATTCTTTGATATCATCAGTAAGTTGACTGAATGTCCCATGGCCAAATATAATAAAACCTTAAGTAAGCGCTTGCAGAGAAATAAGGGGAAACATGCGTTTTATTTTTACTCCACTGCATGTTTGTTAAAGGATCGCCACAGACTGATAAATACAGTCGTGACTGCCTGTGTGTAGATTCCTGCCTGGCTTCCAGTGAAGGCTCGTTTTATTCCACTCTGGGAAGGAAAAGTATCTGTTTAAAATTATTCGATGGGTTAGTTTACGTATTTTGCTGAGAAAGGCTACATACTGCAGAACTTCCAGGGAAAGTCTTGTCCCCATATTATCAGCAAATGAGACAAAGTTTCTTTAAGATTTATGTCCAGCAGAATTGTAAGAATGGGTATATCCGGTAAGAGCTGTGTTCAGTCAGGTATCGAAATTCCCGTGTATACACCTGTTTGTGGGTGTGGCTGGACTTTCAAGGGATGTCACATGATGTCTGCTGAGTCCTCCCTTTATTTCCGAGCAGACTTGTGAACCACTAGAGGGCCTATCCATTTGCCAGGGTTCTCTGGACAAGGAGGAAAAATCCTACCGCATATCAGAGAAAAATTTTTGCAAGATTTTTTTTTTTTTTGGTTTAGTATCTTCTTGACCACTCCCCTAACCCACTCCCTCCCCACTGTTTATATCGGTGAAAACTCTGGGGATGTGCAGCGCCCCAGGGTCTTTCAGACTAGACAGCAGCCCTTGGGGATCATGAGTGTCCCCTCCGGCTGCAGTATTGATGGATTGTGGAGGAAATGACATTTTAAAGGGAAAGTTGTGAATGGCAGATATAAGCATGACTGGCTCAGCACGGCAGCATACAAAATCAATACAAATAACCCAAACCTTAATACCTTGATCCGGGAAGGAGGCTGGCTTTATCAAACACTGGGAAGGGAGCGGCCCGAGGCCACCTGCACTGGCCTGGTATTGACCCACCTGAGAAGCGTTAGGCCAACTGCAATTAGGAGGTTTCTTTTCTTTTCTTTTTTTTTGCAGTCATTTCTTTCCCCAGAAATAATTTTCCAGGGAACTGTGTGCCAGAGTAAAAAAGTACCTTTGAAAGCACCCTTCCAGCACCCTTGATCCTGCCATGTTGTCACTGCAAAAATGAAGACACTATGTGCTTCTCTCCCCATTTTACAATTTGTGTCTGTTTTTGAATCTGTGAAAATAATCTGAAGACATCCACTGCCTTCCTCCTGTGTGGTTTCTAAAGTCTGGGAGAATGAGCCTTCCATTTCCTGAGCTCACAGTGATTCATCTCATTTCCCACTGTGGCAAGGAAGTCATTTTCTCTTCTTCGTAGCATAAAATTCTCAGGTGTATCACTAAGTTTGTGCAGCCAACCCCCAAAATCAATGGGCGTTAAGACCCAGTATTATAAAAGGACAGGGCTCTATCGATTGCAATATTAAATGTTCCCTCTTGGCATAATTGCATTTAAAGGAATGGGCTAAAAGGAAATTTGTGGCCAATTTACTTTGGGGATGTTTCTGAAGACCATCCTTACTTCTTGAAATTGAAACCTTGAATTTACTTCTTGCAAAGAGTGACTTTAAAATGTGAAAACTCAGAGTTGACCCTCTTTTAGATTTTATAAGGTGTGTGGGATGAGCACGTGGGTGGGGAGGCGAGGCACACTTTTTTTCAGGCACGTCTTTTTAGAGATTTTTCTTGTGTGTAGCCCTTGTTCAGGTCTACTGGGAAGAATGAGAAGGCTCAGAAAGCACTAGATGTTCCAGTGTGCAGACAAATCCTAACTTCGGGGTGAAAGCAAGACCCTCTGAAATCATTCAACCTCTTGCTTCTAGTTAGATGTCTCAGTGATGGAGCAGCTTCACTTATCATCAGCAGAGACTAAAAGAGGGCAGTCTTTAAATGCAAGGCACAAAATCTCTCACAAAATAGAAAAATGAAAACAGGAGAATTTATTTCCTCCATTGTATTATTCAATGCTTAGAAGAAAAGCAAATAACCAACATTTCTAGGCCTGGGTGAGCAGAGCCCTAATATGGTAGATTCCTCTCCCATTATTAATTATTTACTTTTTTAAAGGGTAGCCTTCTGTCTTTTAATTATGTGGGATGTGGGACGTCTGGGCACAAGAGACGTCTGTCTGTAACACTCTCTGCTGAACTGTGAGGGGACGGAAGACAAACGGTCCATGCGCTCTGTACGGCTTGGTCTCCAGGTCAAGAGCACCCCAGTCCTGGCCTGAATCGGAGTTTCTCTCTGGCCCTCGCAGGCCCCGGACAAGCCAGGTGTGAAAGTCTTACAACTGCAAGCTCTGGGGATTCAATGCTCCTGGGCCCCCAAACCTGCCGAGTTCTGAGCCTGCACGTGTGACAGTCAGGCCCTGTGAGGTCAAAGTCACAGCTGCAGGGAGCTGCATCACTTAATGTGTGTACAGAGTAACTCTGTTTGTTTGTAGGTCCTTAGTAGAAGGGTGTCTGTTGTTGACTTTTTGAGGCTAAAATTGTTTGAATTTTCTCTCCCTACTCTAAGCCACCTTACAGAGGGCTCTTTTTTCATGCTGTTTGTACATTCATTACCTTTTTAAATGTCCTGAAGCAGTAAACAGTTCAACACTTGTCTCTCCATCCACCTATTGTCAAGAAGAATGGGGCCAGACGGCCACGGGCCACGTCAGCCGCTGGCGCTCCCCGCTGGCCCCGGTAATAAATATTTGGAACTTCGGGGCAATTATTCCCACACGTTGTGCAGCCCTGCAAATCCTTAGTTAAAGCCAAATCAGATATTTGGAGAAAAACACGTGGCCCAAGATGTGTTTATAGGAGTACATTTCTAGTAATACAATTAACACAAGGCTCAGATTGGGGGTTGATTAATGGTTAAAAGAGAAAGGGATAAGCATAAGAAATAGAGCCTCTCTGCAGTTGCATAAAGGTGCCTGTGCACGCGTGTTTACTGTAACTTGAACAAAACTCCCAAAAGCCACAGCGCATTTTTCTTTAGTTTGGGGTTTGAAATTGTCTTGATGGGGTTTGAAATTGTCTTCTCAGGGGAAAAAGAAAATCACTTCATTTCAGCTATCTTATTCCCAGTCTTTGCACCTGAAGGGATGAACCCACATCTGGATTCCTTTGGCTCGGGCTGGGGGCAGGAAATCATGGGGACCTGGGTGTATTCATCTGGCTCCTGGAAATCCTGGAGGGAGTGTTCGCCTTCGTCCCTTGGGCAAGCAGGTCAGAGGAGCCTGGTGATGAGCACACCACTGGCTTCAATTAAACTAGTGCCCAACTTCCTGGTGGCCTGTCGGCTTCAGAAGCATCGCTCTCTTTCAGGGCAGACTCTTGTTGTGTCAGTTAAAAGGCCACGTGAGTTTCAGCCCGTCCTTACGTGAAGACGTTCTGGACAAGGTCCATGGTGCCCTTCGGTCCTGGTTTTGTGCACCCCAGTGTGTGTCTCTGTGGGGTTTCAGTTTGAACCTAGTCTGCCTTGCTTCTCCTACTCTCGACCCAGAACTGGGTCCAGCTGAGGCACAGGCTGCTCTGCGGAGGCTGCACCTTTTGTGGTGAGCGGGGCCGGCCTGGGGTGAGAAGCCTGGGCCCAGGAGCAGGGTGGTGAGGCCACCTGGGAAGCATCCAGCCCCGCCTCCAGGAGGAGGGTAGAATCGCAGTATCCTTGGTGCCCTTTCCTTCATGAGAACAGCCTACCTCCAGGGCCCAAGTGCATCTGGGGAGGGCAAGCCCTGCCCTCTGACCAGGGGCTAAATGGGGTCTCTCCTGTCAGGCCTTGGCTGGAGTTGACAAAGCTCAGAGCAGGATCCACTCTCCCCACTTGGATGAGGACGTGGGGCTGGAAGAATGAGGTTTCCATCCAGTCTTCCAATGATCGTGAATGAGGGCTTGGACTGGGCAGGGTTTGGCGACTCTCCCCTGGGAGCCCCAGGGGCTGATTTCCTACCTCATCAGGCTGCAGTGACTGTCGGGGAGCTAGTGGGTGTGACAGCAGATGACACAGTGCCAGGTCCAGGGACAAACACAAAGACTTGAGACTCAGGAAAGAAGACAGGTTACTGAAATGCCTTCCCTGTGGGTAGAAGGGGTTAAAAGGAATGCTCGGTCCTGGGAAGAAACAGGGTGAAAGGCCCGAGCCATTTTCCCTGGAGTTTTATGGGGTCTCATTAGAGAGCCTCTAACTTAGAAGGGGTGCCTCTGACCAGAAGACACTGCGGCCACTTACTGAGTGTATAAACAGGCGAGTCTCTAAAACCCCTTTAGGGTCACGTTCCTCCGTCCTCGTGATGACTTTAGGAATTAGCGTCCCTCTTGCAGGCAGGTCCTCGGGAAGGAGACACCAAGGGGAGTTAGGAGGGCAAAACGAGCACTGGGAGAAAGGGTGTGAAAGGAAAATCGAGGGAAGCAAGTGGGGCCGTCAGACTACAGTGCACACAGGCGACACCTATGATGTTAGGAGAATCACACTGGGAGCAGAAGTTGCTGGGCCTCTGGACCATGCCCTGCTCTGAACTTGGCTGGGGTCACACTAGAGGGGCTCAAAGGCTGGGATGTGTCTACAGGCTGCCGACCAACTCCAATCCCCAGAGCTCTTTCCAGAAGGACAGAGAGTCCTTCCTGGAAAGGGAATCTGAGTGGTGGGCTTTGGACATCACCCCCTGCTCTGTCATCACCTGGAGACTCACAGAGATCAAGGCTCTGGAGAGGAGCTTCTGCCGAGGGCACAGTCATTGTTATGTTTTCCTGTCCTGTGTATAAAGATGTGCACAATAGAAGACCCTTCAAGAATTGTACCATATGTATCTGGTCAACTCCTGAAAAACTGTCCTGATTCTCTTTTACCGCATGAGAATTATATAATCTCTTGTGCAATTTCCCTTTTCGAACTGGCCGCCAGGAGTCTGAGAACCACAGGGAATTTTTGCCTAGTTTCTGATAAAGAGTATCCATGACCTCTTTTTTTCCACATGGTTTTTGAACGTGCATTTAGCTATTTTATTCCTTAGGTTTTATGCTTAACCTCCATAAATGCTTTCTTGGAAGTGTGGAGGAATAAAATACATACGGAGATGGATTTAGATGTAGATAATTTACTGTTCCAGTGAGCCCTACAGGTCCTTCTGCTTTTATTTGAATACATTCTCTGATCCACTCAATTCTGCCTTTTCTGTGGCTTTCCACCCTTTTCCTTACACACACTTTGCCCACGTTCTCACCATCCCATTATGCTGAACCCACTCTATGAAGTTGAGTTCAATTCCTGGATGTACCAACACACACAGGAGCCAAAACCCTTCTTGGCATATTTCACCTTCAGTGTCTGTGACTCGGGCTCTGTTGCAGAGACATGCATTCTTGTTTCAGCCCTGTCATGTGAGAGCTGGCCCTCAAAGGAGTCGTTGAATGTGGCTATCTCATCTGTGAACTGAGATGGAGAACGCCTTCCTCTCAGTGTGGTTCAGAGAATGAAATAAGAAGTATTTTGTGCCCGAGATGCTTCCCTTCCCGTGCTTGAGAGCTCCCAGTGATTACGGCCACGTTACAATAGAAAGTACCGAACCACGGTCTTGCCGGGTATTCCGAATGCGATCGGACACACAGGCAGGCGGGTGTTGTTTCCTACAGATGGGCTCCTCGAATGATGGGCAGCAATTTTTTCCCACTTTTGTTAAATGTCCCTGAGTATCTGTCAGTGCTTCAGAGGGTCATACGTTATCGATCATATGATGATTAAACCCCATACGGGTTGTCATTGCATCCAAACTTTTGGCTGAACGGGAGGAATATCACACTGCTCTTAGCCCCCGTGAGTCCCTCCAGAGAGACATTTTAGGGAAACAAGAATAGCAGTTACCAATGTTACCTCTTATCTTCCTAAAAGCAAAGGTAAAATCAGTACAGCCCATGCTGTGGGGGAGATTCCTGTCCTAAACAGCTTGGCAGCGTGCAGTGGGGACCACATCATGGTACCCTGGACCTGGGTACCATGACTGGAAGCATCCCTAACCTCCTTCATTAACAGAAGAGGATGGAGGGTGGTAAACTGGGTCCCTAACTCACCAGAGGAGGATTCACCCATCTCTAGCACTGGTCTGTCCCTCACGCGGTGGCCGGCTTTCTGCCATCTTACCAGTTTCTTCTTCTCTTGCCTATTGGCCTGCAAGTTCATATTCTTCTCATCTCTTGTACAGAGAAATTCAATATTTTCCACCTTCTGCAGAGGAACTACTCATCTCATGTTTTCAGCACATTAGACACACATGCCTCAAGATGCTTCATGGGAACCTTTAATGACAGTATGTGGATGGCACCTGAGAGCAATCCCCAATCCCTGGCACTCACCTATCCCCCTAAACTCTGCCTGCCTTCTTCTGGCCCAACTCTGATAGCCCCTGCCACAATCTCTGTGTCTGTTCAAAGATAGACCCTGTGGGCCTTACAGTATCCAAATGGTGCTGACACCCCAGGCAGCACACAAGCAGACACACCGGGGTGTGGGAAGAAAATGTCAAAACGTATATTTATAAGTACGTTTATCCCATCATTTTAAAAATCAAATTTGTAAATGTTTTATAATATTCATAATATAATAATATACTTGTTTATGTATATAGTATATGTACCAGATAACTGCATTTTACACGTGTTAGGGTACATATTCTTCTTGTAACTTATGGAATACTTGGCAAAAACCATTTGAAGATCTCCACGCAGGAGACCTCCCCCAGATACAAATTTCCATCACTCAGTCACAAACAAACCCAGTGGTTCTCAAATTTGAACTCTGAAAAGAGGCAAATAATACTGCTGCTCTGCAAAGTCCAAGGCTAGTCTTAAATCGCCAGCTTGATCTAATCAGAGATGACTTTCATTTGACTCTGTGTGCATTTGGGTTTCTCCCCATCTCCGCTTTATCTGCACAAATAACACCAGTCTGGATCAGGCATGGGTTTGGCTTTGATGTTGAGAAGGGCCACATTCCGTTTTTAATCAATAACCTGATTCTGGAGTGTATGCCAGGCCCTGAGCTGCAGCGACTGCACAGCCGAAGGTCAGGTAGTGTCTCCCAGACTCTTGAACACAGGTCAAATCACATTCAATCTCCATCTCACACTCCAGGGAAGTCCAAGCCCTCCTGATACTTCTGTACATTCCTGAAGGCTCATGTCCTCAGGGTGACTCTGTCTCCAGGTGCCAGCTCCAATTCTTGGTATGTGTTTCCAAATCTCATCCCAATATGATGACATGTCCCCTTTGTGGCCACTTTTTAAAACACACTGATGCAGAGCACTTGAGAATGAATTCGATTTCAGTGAGGATTTGGGCATCTAAGGGGAGAGCAGCCATGTTACAGTGATATTTTAATCATCTCTCTCCTAATGTCACCAGGTCTCAGGATCCTGTCCCTCACGTGGTGGCCGGCTTTGTGCCGTCTCATTAGTTTCTTCTTCTCTTGTCTATTGGCCCAGAAGTCTGTAGTCTCCTCATCTATATCATATAAAGAAATTCAGTATTCTCCAGCCTGGACTTGCACACACCATCACATTTGGCAGAACAGAATCAGTAGAATTTCCATTTAGCCCAAGGAATTTAACAGATGGTGGTTGTGGGATAAATGGCAATTTTTCCTGTTACATGGGTATATGATGCAGAGAATCACAGGACCTGACCTGAAAGCTCTTCTTGCCCAGAAATCTACCACTTCCTACATCAGCCGCAGGCTGAGTTAGCCAATATGCAAATTCTGTGTATGCTTTATGCACCAGCAATGGATGAAACCGACATTTTAAAAATAATTTGATATTTGCTAGTTTAAAAGTGCCCATGGTCCCTCTATTGGCCCCAAGTTGGAGATGGGCACCTGTGTGCTGTTACACAAGGGGCCCTTTGGATCTGCAAACACCTCCTCCTGCATGCCCAGGGCCAGAGGAAGCCCAGTGGCATCCACGGTGACAGAATGCCCGTGAGAAGGCCAGGCAGGGTGACCTCAAGCAGCCCACCTCTTCCGGGGTGCGCCCACCAGCCCACACCCTGGCCCAGCCCCGCCTGCTCACAGGGCTCCCTCACCTGCCCTCTCTCTTTGCTTCGGCACCAGTAAAGGTGTTGGGTGTCAACTGGTCGTCCACCTCCTTAGGACTGGAGACTCTGTCGCCCCCAAAGCCCTGCCCCGATGGTGGAAAGCAGACGGTGCACCTGGCAGGTTTACCTGGTCAGGAGGCCATCTGCAGGAAGAGTTCCCTAGGCCATTGAGAGGCTAACAGATGCTAAAGGAGTTTCACCAGATCTCCTAGAAGAGACAGTGGCAGCCTGGTGGGTGGGCCCGGCTGCTTTAGGAAGAATCGAAGGTCTCAGGGCTTATCCAAAGCAAACCAAGCCTCGGGGCCCTTTTCAGGGCTGGGGGGTTCCAGCCCACATCCAGGACCTTCCCTCAGGATTAAATGAAACTTAAACCTGCTAACTAAACACCAGCACAAAAACTTCAGCGGGAGCCGTTCACCTAGCATCAATCATTGCTGACAGTTCACTGCAGGGAGGGAGCCCCGAGAGCTCGGGAACAAAGGCCAGGAGAGAAAGAAAGGAAAATCGCACAGAAAAGAAAATCTTCATCTCACAAGCTCAGGAAGGAAACGAAATGAAGGGAAACAGTCCCTAGCAGGGAGATGAACCCCAAATCAGACCAAGGTTTTGTGGCAGACTTTGCATGAGCCTCCTTTAAATCCCATGTAAAGAAATGCTCTGACCCATGGAGCCCTCCCAGCGGCAGGTGCTGGGATGAACACCCATTCATTCACTTGTTCGCTCCCTGCTATCCATTCATTCATTCCACAGTATATCTCAAAGGCTGGGCACACGATGTGACCAAGGCCAAGCCCCTGATAAGAGGAGGAGACAGAAGACAAGCAGGAGAGCGTATGCATACATCATTAGGCAGGCAGAGATGATGTCGAGGAAACAGAACCCAGCAAGGGGCCGAAGGTGCCTTCAGGTCAGCAGAGCAGAGGAGCCTCTCCTAGCAGCAGGCCCTGAAGTTGAGACCAGGAAGCAGGAGCATCATCGAATGACCAGGGCAGGATGTTCCAGAGGAAGGAACAGCAGGTGCAAAGGCCCTGTGGTGGACCTCCACCTGGTACATTTGAGGGACAGGTAGGAGGACAGTGGGCTGACCAGCACACGGGTCCTGCTCATGGAAACCCAGTGCATGGGGGCACCAGGTGGTCAGGATGCCAGCCCTTCACCTGGAGCCAGGGTGCTATTTTGCTCCAGACCAAACACAGTCAAGTCCCTGTTGTTCCTAAAAAAGCCATCAATTTTTCCATGAACTTAACAGGCACAGATACATATAAAGCCTGAGGCAGATACAGATGCACTGACAGGGGATACTAAAGAAATTCTGGACTGAGTTCCATCTAAATCCAATCCCAGAGCTTGCCCCAGGGCCTCGGAGGGCTGTAGGCAGGAAAAGCATCTTCAGGAGACTGTAGGGTGGGCTCTGCTCACCAAATCAGGCTTCACCCAGCTCTGCTGCTGCCATCCTAGCTAACCGTCTGAATTCTTCAAGCTCAAGGGTTCTGGCTTGCCCCTCTGCCAGGGATGGCTTGTGATCCATGTGTCCTGAGTCCCTCCAGGAGATGGCATGTGTCCTGGGCCAGCGAGCGGCCATTCCCTTGTGTGTGCCTGTGACATCCTCCAGCTCCAATGATCTGCGAGACTCAGGCCTTCAGGGCTTGGGCTGTGACCCATGGGCCAGGTCTGCATTCCAGGAAATCAGCTCCCCAGGGGATGGCTGACGGCTGGTGGTGGACACACACACCCCTCCGTCTCTACAGGTGGGGCAGCTCCGAGGCGTGTTCCACACTCTTTCCCAGAGGCCACAGCAGGAGGGAGCCTAGTCACCTCCTCTGCCCCCACCCCCACGTCGTGGCAACTGAAGGCGGCAAACCCTCTGCTGGCTGCCTTCCCCACGCTTCCTGGTCTCATCTCTCCGTTCCCCCTGGGTGCTTCCCAGGGTCACCTCCCAAAATGGCTGGTCCTCAAGTCCCTGGTTCAGTATCTGCCTTTAGGGAAACCAACCCCCAGGCACCGTGTAAAGTGCTGACCAACATTCATTCTTCTGGACTCAACTTAGAGGTTCCATCTTCCCGCAATCTTTCCTTGGTCTCTTGGCTCCCCAGCCCTTCCCACAAGATGCAGGTTTGGGTCAAGAGTCTTTAAAATAGTCTCTTAACACATAGAAGATGTTCAGTGTGGCTCCTTAAATTAAAATGCTACATCTCTAGATAACCAGCAAATGTAAGATGTGAAACCCAAGACCACCTTGCGTGCCCCGAGGGTTCCTGCAGATGCCTCTCTCCAGCTCCCATCTGCCCTGGCCTCACCTCCTGATGGGGACCTTCCCCTCTTTGGAGGACATATTGATCAGTGCTCTCTAAGGACAGTTCTATTGACAATTTGGCTTTTCTCAGAAAAGCACAGCAAAAACAACTTTTCGAATTTAGGCTAGCCTCCGTTGCTCAATATTAGCTGTTCTTCCTGGAAATATCTTTTGGGGAGAGATGTTAATTACCAATATGGATCATTTCCCAAACACAGGGACACGTGGACCTGAGCACACACTGGACAGTGAACTCCAACCTTTAAGGCTCAAGCCTTGTGTTTCAGCATCTGGCCTTTTCCCTTGAAGACGTATGCTGCCAAAGTGGCGTCCTCAAGTTCAAAGCATCCAAACAAAGAGCACTAATCACATTTCTACCATTCAAAGACAAAAAGACTTAAAATAGATCTTCATTGGTCTGAAGTTATTTCACCTGCAAGTAAGTTAGATTAATTTCTTGGCCTGAACCCAAAGTAAACGGACTTGTGTTCATTGCATTTTAAGGTAAATGTGTCTCTTGCAAATCTGCACAAGTTCAGGGGTAGCAAAGAGCTGATAAGCCATTCAGGGATGCATTAGTCATTTTCAGAAGGTGTCTCTACCAGGAGGTCCATCTACAGAGCTGTGCAAGCATGTCCCCCAGGAGCTAAAACCGTATGAACCGAGAGATCTCTTTCCTGGAAACAAACCAGAACAAGAAAGAAATATTCTGTGATGAAAACATGAGGCAGAGCTTCTGGGATCTTTGGAAAAAGAAAGAAGCCACGATTGCTATGTTGTTCAAGACCATTGGAAAGAGGGCTCTGCTGAATGTTGTAGGGAATTCTGACCTCTCGTTGAGGAAGAGAGCTGGAAAAGGCATTTGTCAAATCTTCTCAATGAACAGTGACTTTCTACGGACTTCCCGTATAGAGGGAACAGGTGAGGTGTAGGTGAAGAGATGAGGTCAAGCCAACAGGAGCCTGAGAGCACCCAGGTTTGCTCATCTCCTGTGGTACAAGGAGGCATGAAATGCGCCACCAGTGTTCTGAGGTGGGATGAATGGCCACTTACAAATTTCTTGCCCTCAGGCTTCACGATGTTGCTTCAGACAAATCTCAAAGGCAGGGTTAGAAACTGAGCTCACAGTCCCGTGAGCACACTCATCTACACACAGTCACACAGGTTGGGGAACAGTGGTCCAAAGCGAGGAGGGGGAGGGGATGGAAAGGAAGGGAATGGAATACAGCCCCAAACCCCACTGTGTGCAGCGGGGTCCAGGCAAAGGCTGGAGACGGCAGTAAATGAGAGTCCCGGGCAGGTGCTCGAGAACAGCTGTCGCCTCACAAAGACAGTGCATGTGAAGGCCACTGTGTTTATTATTCAGTTATATTTACCTTTATTGTCTTCTGGGCACCACTCAGATGCTCCATTATTGCCCAGAAACCAACCAGAGGTTGGTTCTTCATTCTGTCCCCACGGAGCAGCAATAAACTCTTTCAGAGTTATAGGGAAATCAGCAGAGTTTCTAGGTAGACTTCTGAAAGGCTTTGCCCCGACCTTTTAAATACAATGGGGTAAGTGAGGTGAGAGGCTGACGAAGCTTGGGCTCTTCCCAACTGATTCCATGTCTCATTTTGGTCAATAAAGCACTTTACAAACTTCGAGTTCTGCGTGGCCAAGGGAGAGACTGAGCAAAGCAGCGGTGGAGAATATCTTCATGATATATACCACTAGACCCATTAGACCTGCACCTTAAACACTGGAATGACCCCTGTCCTTTTATTTAATAGGGAAATTTCATAAGCATAAAAATATGCCAAGTTTCCTGGAAGTCACATTGCAGCTCACCTCTAAGAAACTACATTTTATTGGGCTTTGGCATGGCATCAAAAAAGAATATCCACAATGATCTGAAAGGGCTATTAAAACACCCCTTGATTTCCCAACGACAATCTGTATAAGAATAGCTTTTCTTCACACACTGCCACCCAAATAACATAACACAACAAATGGAATGCAGAAGCAGATATGAGAAACTCGGTGTCTTTATTAAGCCAGATGTTAAGGAGAGCTGCAAAAATGCAAAAAATGCCACTCGTTTCCTTTAATATTTTTGTTTAGGTAAAGATAGTCATTTTGTAAGAAATAGGTTATTTGTGTTAGCATTTAATTGGTTTATTATTATTTCAAGATGAATTAATAAATGTTTTTATAGTTTCTGTTTCAAGCTCTAGTATGCTAAATATCACTATGAACAGACGTAACCCACATAAATAAAATCTCTTTGGAATGTCCATAATTTTTAAGAATGTAAAGAGGCTCCAAGATCAAAGAGTTTGAGAACGGCTGATATCTAAGTTCTCATCCAACTTTGCATTACATTGTTGCAACCTTTGGTCTACAAAGATCTGGTTGTCAGTTCCAACCACAGAAAAGTCAAGATATTGAAGGAATATTTGAGAAGACCTGGAAGGGTTTCCATATCAGCCTGTCAGTCAAGTTCCAAGTTTAGTCCCTTGATTGAAAGCTCTTCCATGGGCTCAGCCACGTCTGTATAGTGGGGCAAAGGTTTAGTCTTACTAAACCCTCCCCTAAGCAACCCCTTCTTCTTTTAAGGAAGGGACTCCTATGATTAGGTGATTGCATCAGAGAGGGGTAAGCACATGTCAAGTCCCAAGGACACGCTTCCTGTGAGGTCCATCTCCTCACACAGGTTTTCTCTAATGTCACCTTCAGACAAGGGCTACCCCAAGAGCAGACACAAAGCAAGTCATAGTCCCAAGCCTTACTCTGCAGGAACTAATGAAGAATGAAACCGTGCAGGATTTGCCTCCTAGAAGCTCTCTTCCTCTCTGTGGATTCCTTGAGGTGGCTGAGCTGGAGCTGGTGGATGCGCTGCCAGGATGCCCCATGCCCCCCACTGTCAGACCCTGCAGGGGGGCCACGTCATCTGTTTGCTCACCTACAAAAAGCAGAGTGATCCCAACACGGATTCCCCACAGATTCTCAAGTTATCAAAAGAGCGGCTCTCTCCGTCCATCTGTCATTTCCTAGCTCTGTTGCTGCCTTCCTACGGTAAGAGAATGTTTCCTGTGTGTGATTTTCTACATCTAATATGGATAAATTGAGAGGGTCCCAATTACAGAAGAGGTGCTCCAACAGAAATTCCAGAGCAGTTCACAATCACAACCAAAAAACGCAGTATTGTCAGTGAAGGCTGTTGGAGTTGTCGACTCAGCCGAGACCAAGTGTTCTCTTCCTCAAACTTGGTAAAGCCAAGGAACTGCTTTCGCCAGGCAGTGTTGCTTCAGAACACTCACTTGGAAAACAGCTGGAAAAGGGTCTGCTGAGTAGAAGACAACCCCCCTTCTCTCAAGATTCCTGCAGAAAACTCCATGGTCTCTTTTGCACCAGATAATAAATAACATCTTTATGGCACTATGCTGCTTTGATTCCCACCTAAAGTCTGCACACCACCATCTACGTGATGTCTTATTATATTTTAGGGTGCATGTTTATAACACACTTATATGTAAAGTGATTCAGGTGATTTGTTCAAGAAATCAGAAGTAAAACTTCTAAAGAAGCGAAGCAAAACTTTAAAAATAAACAAAGCAAAGAAAGAAACAAAGCAAAACTTAAAAAAAAAATTCTGTTCCTCATGAGGAGACAGGAGCCAACTTGTTCCGTTTTATCCCTTGGGGTCACCACTGGGCTTCCCCCATCAAACCTTTTTGCTTTTTAAATTTAGTCATGCATGTATTTATTTGTTCAACAAAATTCAAAGCATCTTCTAGGGAAAGGGATTGAAGAATTTGAAAGAAATATTTCAAAATGCAAGTCATGGGAAATATTACAGAAAAAGTCACAATCACTTAATAAATATAAAATGATGTCATATGAAGTACCTAGTTTTTTAAATGCATCCACCTTTTACAGATGATTTATCAAAAAAAAAAAAAGATTCAGTAACTTGCCAAAGTCACAGTTAGTTTTTCCAAGAATATATATATACATATACATACATACATATTATATGAAAATGTGTCCCCCGAGCTGGTCTCCAGATAGATATTTAATAAATATTAGTTCCTCTTTTCTCTGAATTCAGATCCTGATCAACATCCGTCAGATTTCCTTTTTTTCTTCTGTCCTTGGTTGTCACATAGAATTGAATATTTATGATGAAATAGACCCACTGGCTGACTTGGTCACAGAGAAAAAATATGATGAAGGCTTCTGGCCCCGAGTGAAGGCAGGTGACAGATGAATCCAGCTCCTGGGGATTGTGTGTAAAGGGATACACCTGCCAAAGGTGGTTAAGGAGAGATGTATTTCTATACAGGGAACTGCCATAAATCAGAAAGAGATAAAAGCATTTAAAAACAACAAAGCAGGCGATAGTTTTTGAGTAATTGAGCCCAGTTTTAGAAAACAAGAAATGTCTGTGTCTGTCCTTGTCTTTCAGCCATTATTCTCTGTTTGGCTAAGCTATACAAACATCAGGACTCTAATGTAAAAGACTTTTGTGTGTTGCACATAAATGTCTTTAATCTTTTGAGTTAGGAATTTATTAGTTGGGTCTTCTTGGGTAAATTCAGTGAAGTTCTGAAATGGGTTTTCCTCCAAAAAGAAAGAGAGAGGGAGGAGGCAGGGAAGGGTCAGGGAGGCTCAAACAAGAAACTCCCCCCCGCCCCGAGGAAAAAAGTGTTCTCCTGGCACAAGAGAGTAGGGGAGAGTCCAGCTGATATTCACCCAGTTGAAATCTGGGGCCCAGGGGCATGTGCCTTGGGTCAGGCCGGGGTAAAGGGACTGCAGTGGAGGTGACCAGTTGCATATGAAGGTCCTTTCTTGGGATTTCAACAACAAGAAGCAAAACAAACCCACAAGACCAGAGTTAAGCCTCATGGCTGTGCTCTGCCCACTGGCTCTGGTCGTCCTCTCTTCTTGCCCTTTCTACGATGCCTTGGTCAAGGCCACATCACAGTCTGGCAGCATCCCCATGGTCAGCCCATGACCCGGGGTTCAGCCAACTCCGCTCCCGTCTGTGGGCTGCTGAGGACAGACAGGGAGAACCCTGTGAGTTGGTTGGGAGAAAGAGCATGTGCCAGCAGCAGACGCTGCTGCTTCTGCATTCATTTTTATCCTCCTCCTGCCATGCCTGCTCCCTGCCCCATCCCTACATCTGCCTTTGCAGCTCCATAAAAAGATTTCATGTGGAATGAAGGTCTGCAGAAGGCAGTTGGATCTGGGACGGGTTTGTTTGACTGTTTTCACAAGAGGGGTGAAATTGAAATGAAATTTAATTGAATGAAATTTTAATACATGAAAAGGTCTTCATCTCAACACTCAGGACTCTCAGAATTTGCTTGCTTTTTTTCCTGGAAATTTTCAAAGGATAACTCTTCGTGAGATGTCAACCAAAGGACTGTGGGAAATCGGGTGTATGGATTTGCCAGAGCTGCTGTAACAAGTACCAGAGACTGGGCAGCTTAAACAACAGAGATGCAAGGTCTCTCAGTTTTGGTAGCCAGAAGTCTGAGATCAAGGTGTAGGGCAGGGCTGGTTCCTTCTGAGGCTGTGATCTGTTTCAGGCTTCCCTCTCAGTGTCTGGTGTTTTGCTGGCCTTCTTTGGGGCTCTTTGGCTTATAGACACAGCACTCCCATGTCCGCCTTCGTGTTCACATGGCTTTCACCCTCCTGCCATAGTGGACTGGGGGCCCAAGCTGCTCCAGTGTGAACTCATCTGAACTAAATGCACCTGCAATGACCCTATTTCCATAAATAAGATCACATTCTGAGGTCTGGGGTGTTAGGGCTTCAACACATGAATTTGGTGGGGACCCAGTTCAACCCTTCAGCCCATGACATATGGTGGGGGGGTGGTGTGTGTGCTCAAGTTCCCTCCCCACACAAATGCAGACACATGTTAAGCACGTAGTATGTTGTGATGGTGGACGGTGTGTTGGAGGGAAGTGGGGTGACCAGCTGTCCTGTTTTGCCTGAGACTGAGAGGATTCCTGGGAGAAAGAACTTTTGATGCTAAAACCGTGAAAGTCCAGGACAAACGAGGATGACTTGATCGCCTTGGGTCTGCCCTCCAAAGGCCTCACCCCCAGACCCCCCTCCACTGTCAGGGGGCTTCCCAGCCCACAGACAAGGGAGAAAAGCCCAGGGTGGGGCTGCGAGAGACACCAAGCCACAGAGCCCTGGGGAGAGAGACCATTCTGGGTGCCCTCCCTATGTCTGCAGCCCCATCTCAAGTTTCTGGGGCCACTTTCCCATCCCTCCAGCTCCCCTCACGCCCCTCACTACCCCTCCCCTGTGCCCAGCATCACCGTCACCCCCCACGCCTGAGCCCCCGACTCCTGCCTGCCACCTGGAGTCCTCCCCACTTGGAGCCCCTCACCTCGCTGACTTCCCCCCTTCCCCCCTGGTACCCCCTGTGCTGCATGTGCTGTGCACCCCCTTCTCTGAGAAATCCTACCTGCTCCTCAGACAACACCTTCTCCATGAAGACTTCCGTGATCCCAGTCCCATCGCACACACACACCCCACCGCCATCACCACCACAATCTGTGCTTGCATGTACCACACCCCACACACCTCACATATCACACACACACCACACACATACAACACATACAACACACATGCTACATACACTAGGCACATACCTCACACCCCCCTACATCACACATACGCATAATATATATACCACACACACACCTTCATTACACACCCTCACATACATATCACACACACACACATAAAATACACACACCACCCACCTCACACACATGCCCTGCCAGCTCCCTCCTGTGTCTCGTGGCATTTTGCTGAGAGCTCTGTTTTTGGTCACCACATGTGACTTTGTGACAGTTATTCGCTTCCCTCCCAACTTTGTCTTATTTGGGCCTGAAGCAGGTTCTTTGTGTGGTTAAGTTTTGTTCCCCCCAAATAAATCAGGGTCACATGCACCATGGCCTCAGTGAACATGAGGTGAATTAAACTGAATACAATAAAACTGGAGTTAACCCAACAGGAAGAGGAAACAGGGAGGAGAAATGCAGGGCAGTGGGAACCCCAGGCCACAAGGAAGGCGAGCTGGGCGTGAGCTGCACCTGAGGGACAGCACACCCACATACCCACAGCCCAACTTTAGAACCACCACGCGGGAAGTCCGTGTGGGTCTAGGGACACTAAGGCCCCTCCGATGGCAGCCTCCCAGGGCCCGAGGGGAGGCTGGGACTGCAGGGTCCACATATCAGGCCGGGGTGGGAACCCCAGTGGGCAGGGCCTGGAGCTGAGGGGCTTTGTGCTTGAGGCTGCACGTTAATAATGGACCGTCAGGTATGTTTATGTGGAAAAACCTTCACATTCTGCAAATGAGCCAGGTATGCGTTGTCTGCCTCATCGGGAATTCTGCACACAGCTGGACGCGCTCACAAATTCACAATTCAGAATTAATTGGTTTTTAGGCCATGCATTTAGGTCAGATCACCCAGACACTCCATTTCCTGTGGTGAAAAGAAATTAAGTCAATTTCCCCCCCCTCCACCCCCGCCAGACCCCCCTGCACTCATCTCGAAGGCCTGGTGAGCCGGCCCTCCGCAGGCAGGGAGAAAGCCAACCTTTAAAGGCATTCTCATTATCTCTCCGGGAGATGTCATTAAGTACTGTAAACATGTCCTGAATGAGTCCATGTCACAAAGACTGCAAAGTGTTTATAGAATAAAAACCTATAAGCGCCCAAGTGAGATAAAATGGGCAGGGGGAGAAAGAGGGAGAGGGAGACTCAAAAAAAAAAAAAAGAAAGAAAGTAAAAGAAAAAGAAAAGGACTTCTTGACCAACAAGTTGGGTGAAAGATGGGGATTATAAGGTAAATTTGGCTTGAGGAGCTTTGACCTCGGAGGGAAGCAGGGATGGAACCCACCTGGCTGGTCTAAGGGTCCACTCTTCCCAGTCCCAGTCTCCTTGCAGACATCACCAATCAATCACACCCATCTTGCCCACTGAATCCATACCTGGCAGACATTGCTAATCAATCACATCCATCTTGCCATCAGAAGCCACACCTGGCAGACATCACTAATCAATCACACCTATTTGTCTTCTGAATCCACACCTGGCAGACACCACTAATTGATCACACCCATCTTTTTTTTTTTTTTTTTCCCCAGCTTTCAACAAACAACAGCTTTTACAATCAAGTTAGGGAAACAAGACGCTTGGAGGTCTGCACTGATTTTAAACCCCTAGAGCTGACACCGTGAGCTCACGCAGGCCCGAGGACAGTGTCCAGAGTATATGGTGCACGGAACTGAAGAGGGTCAGTGTGCTCGTTTCCAGGGAGGAATGGCAGCACCAAGACTCTCCTTTAGGCTCTTCCCTCAGCCACCAGAAACGCTTCCCCCCACCCCTGCAGACAGCAGAAGGACCTGGGAGTTTACACCCCTGGGCAGGCCTCAGCCCCTGGCTGGCCGAGTTAAAGCACAGCACCTTGCTTGGGGCGGGGCAGGGGAGGGGGGTAACTTCTGAGGCACACATTACTCCCCAGAGTCCCGGCATGACGGTGGGAGGGCTCAGGCTGAAGCTGCCTTCTGCACAACTTCAAGATCGCAGCCCCACTCAGCTTCCTCCCTCCCTGCCCCTCTTCTCCGGGTCCTCAGCACCCCTAGGGATACAATCTCAACACGTTATCACTTGCACGTGAATTCTCACCTTGGGCACAGAAAGAGCTGCAGATGATGAGCTCTTAGAGGGCACAGCAGACCTCACCTGTGCTTTGTCACGCTCAGGTGGGCCACACCTGCTCCTGGGACTCCGCCTGACCTCTGCTCCCACGTTGTGCCTGGCCAGGTCTATACCCTGCAGAGCCAGGAGCTGGGACAGCTGGAGCAGACCTGACGGGCTGCGCACGTGACCTCCCTTGGTGAGGACGCATGTGGTCTGCCCCACGGCCAAGAAGCCACGTGGAGACTTCCTGCTGGGGTTGGGGGCGCACTAGAAAACTGTTGTGGCCACATCAGCTGACATGAAACCACTAAAGACTATGCACAACCTACCCAGAAGGAAGCATGAGAAGTAATCATGGGGGCCCAGCAATCTCTGGCTGGGCCTCTGCTCCAGCCATGGTCTGTGCCTACGATGCCCCAGGACCATATCTAAGCATTCCTGGGCCCCCTCCAGTCTGATCTGACCTCTGCCTGCACTCTCTGGACAGAGAGCAGTGCCCCTGCCCTGTGGTCACCATCACAGCCGACTGGGCATCGTAAGAAAACCCTACCTTTTCCATCTTTTCGAGCCCTCCCACTGCCCAGCGCAGTGTTTTTCTCAGAGTTGAAAACTGAATTCTGAGCTGAAAGGCCCTGCATGTGAGGGAAACAGGAGCTTGTATAGCTGGTCCCTCCCGACCCACCAGCACTCAGGATGCTGGACCAGGGCATCTCAGTACCACGAGATGGCCGTGATTTTCACCCCATCCCTGCTTTGTAACACTGTAGTGCACGCACAGTGATCGTGTGTTCCGAGGCCAGCGAGGTGAGTCTTTCTTGAAGTTCAGTGTGTCTTGTTTTTCACCTGGAACATAGCTGTTGGCTTCTGAGCTGGGATCCTTCACCTGGAGTTCATTGTCTGGGGACTCCCAAAAATTGAGCGCCTTTTATTTTTTTCTTTGCGGGAAGTGGGTATGACTCTCAGCAGATTCTGAAAGGGGTGTGGATTCATTTTCCACGGCTGCTGTAACAAATTACCACCAACTTAGTGGCTTAAAACACAGATTTATTTTCTGATGTTTCTGTGAGTGGTCTAGCCAATATTGGTCTCACGGGGCCAAAGTCAGGATGTGGACAGAGTTGTTCTCCCTTCTGGAGGCTCGGGGGGGGTGGGGGATTTCCCCAGGAGAATCGCTATCCTGGCCCTTTCCACCTTGGCTGGTGGTCTCTTTGTCCATCGTCGAAGCCACAAGGGAGTGGTGGGGGGGGTTGAGCCCTTCCTCTGAGCCCGTCTTCTGTCACATCCACCTCTGAATGCTCCTTGTCTGCCTCCCTCCACTCTTGTGATTACATTGGGGTCCCACGAACACTATCCTCCCGAAAACAGACCAAAAAGCATGTTGTGAAATGTCATGGGTGCTCGCTGATCAATACTTCGTCAATACTCAGTCATCAGGTATTAGTGAGCATCTTCCCTCTGCCGGTCAGCGTGCTGAGATGATGAGACCCAGTCATGAAAGAGAGGTGAGTGTGACCACCATCCTGATTTGCTCAACACAGGGGTTTCCCGAGGTGCAGGACTCCTATTGCTGAGGCTGGAACAGTCCCAGGCAAGCTGGGATCCTTGGTCACCCCAGGCATGGTCTCTGCCATGAGGAATTTATAACCCCGTGAGGGTCATGAACAAATGGCAGTGAAGCTGACTTCATGAGTTGCCAGATGTGCTTTGAAGGGAAGAGGAAAGGGACTGGGACAGAGATGGACAAAACAGTGGCCCCCCCCTTCCCCTGGGAGCCCCCCTTTTGGGTAACATTGACTGCACTCCAAATTCAGGCTCATCGTTACACACACTGTTTTGTTTAAATCTTAAAACAGCCTCAGGAAATGAGGACAGTTATCGCCTGCAATCTGCAGGAGGAGACAGAGAACTAACTGGCCTAACATCACAAAACCACTGTCTTAGGTCAAGTTCCCCAGAAACTAGCATCCACTTTAGCCGCTAAGTGCTAAAGCAGAATGTGGACCCAACCTAGCAAGCTCCAAAGCTGGGTTACTAAACCTCTCTTCCATTCTTTCTGCTTTCACATTCTTACAGATTTCCCTAAAACATAAGATTTACTTTTTTTTTTTTTTTGGAATTTTTCTCCTGCAAGAATACTCCTTATCCACCAGGACTGGTGTCACACAAATATTAAAACCCAAAGTGTGCTGCCATTAGAATGGACAGGCAGGAGAGCATTGAGGCACATTGGTAATTTGCTCTTGTTTCTTTCTGACACGTGCTAATAACAGAGACCTAATTAGCATGTCACTGATAAGATGATGAAGATTCAGTATAACTTTCTGGATCTCAGTGGTTTTTCAAATGGCTTTTAGGCATCATAACCCATCATAGAATTTCCACACACACACACACACACACACACACACACACACACACACAGGTAGTAATTACGCCAATGCCTCTGTGTAAATGGGAGACTAGGAGGCAGTGTTGTGTCTTTTCAGAATTATCCCAGGAGTGGTAACTCCTAATTTCAAACATCAGAAGGCCTCCTTATTCACTGTAAATGTGATGTTTTAGTGTGACCTTGGCTCTTCACTATCTCGGAGAACAGATCCTTTATGGGCTCCAGATGGAAAGTGTAAAGTTAATAACCCCTTGCAGACAAAACCCATATGTTTTCCACATACTGCAGGGATGTACTTTGTTCGAAGTGTCATTTATGTAGAATGAAATTAACACATATATGATGATAGATTGCTGTTTCCAAATTGTGTGCTAGACATAGCAAAAAAAAAAGTAGTATAGACATTAAAAAGTCTGAAAGAAGAAATAGGTCTTCCAACTGGTAAATAGGAATCACCAACCTCTCTTGTATTCGTGTGTGTATGTGTGTCCTATGTATGTTTGGGAGGGGCCATTCTCATGTCCCCCAAATAAACAAACACACACAAAAATCATTGTTCAAAAATCATTTATGTATTTGTATTACTTAGGCCAAGGTTTGACTACAAGTAACAGGGACTGAAACAAGAAAGACATTCATATCTCTCAGATGTAAAATCCAGATTCTACCCCATAAATTCCTTGCAGTCCTTTGCTGAAGCATGAATCTACTGTGTCTAAGCTTTAGCCCTGGTCCTCTTGATGCAAGATGGCAAACTACATCCATTTTCAGGTGGGAATGGACCACATAACGTGGCTGCTTGTATCTTATTGGTCTGACCTTGGTCACATGGCAACACCCAGCCCAGGGGGAGGCTGGGACATGTAGTCTTTTACATGAGTAGCCAAGCACCTTGCTAAAAACTGGGGTATATGACTGTGAACAAGAGGTGGATGGATGTCAGGGAATAAGAACAGCCCTGACACAAGCATCTAGGGTAATTTCTAAAGATGTCAATATGGCTAATTTCAGTAAGGACTATTCATGTCTCTTTAAATCAGAGGGAAATTCTTCTAGCCCTTGGCTGATTCCAGGGTGAACTAAAATCTGAGGTCAACTCTAATTGTACTGTTGCATGAAGGCGTTTTGGAACATGAAAAATCAATCTGGCAGCACCAGCTCCCTTTATCAAGGTAAGATTCTGTAATGGAGGTTATTATTTTTTTTCAATTAAAACAATTATCAGAGAGCATCCTCACCCAAGGCCACACCTTCTCTTCCTGGAAGCCCCACATGCAGTGACTTATCCATGTGGGGACAAAAAGACCCTGCCTTCTCACCTCCCCAGGGTCAGTGCTGAAGGGTTGTCCGCCTTCAGAACTCGCCAGGGGTCGACTGAGGCTTCCTGGGGCCTGCATCTCAGCTCAGGACCCACGCCGACCCCACCTCGCCCTCCTACCCCTTGGAGAACATTTTACAATAAACCTGCACACGGGTCTCTAACTCTGAGGCTACTTCCGGGGGAGAGGAACCAGCCAAGTGACCATACTGGGTCACTCTTCTGTCACATCCCTTACACTTGTCAACTGTCTCCATACAGTTGTATGGAGTCAGCTGTCTCCCCCGACCATGGCAAGTCAATGAGCAGGTCTGCTTTCTGCTGGAGGCTGGCTCTGCTCAGGTCTCCTCTCCCATCCTAGGAATCCCTCTGGATACACCAAAACCACTACTTGTGACAGCAGATGCCCTTTGGTTGATCATAATCTTTAGGGAGAATATGTGCCATCTCGAGGTATGGAAAAGAGTGGGAATCTGGGGACCTGAACTCCATCTCTGCTCTGCCATATCCAGGCAGGGTGAAGCTGGCTGAGTCAATTTCCTGCTCTCTAACGTAAGGGTAACAACCCTGCTTCAGAGGGCTATGGACTAAATAAGCTAATATGGTTTCAACCAGCAGTTTTTTTTTGTTGTTGTTGTTTTTTTTTTTTAGCCGCACCACATGGCTTGTGGGATCTTAGCTCCCTGACCAGGAATTGAACCTGGGGTCACAGCAGTGAGAGCGCCGACTCCTAACCACTGGATTGCCAGGGAATTCCTTGACTTTTTAATGCCGTCCTGCTCACTTCTTGTATACCCTGGGCTAAGGTAGAATTTACTTGCCCTAATGGTTGAGGGCATGCATTGGCTTTCTTGTTGAACCTTGCAAAGTTTAGGGGCTCCTAAAAAGAGACATTCACCACCCTGGGGCCTCATTTGTCTGGTGGTGCCAGCCTTCCCCTCTGCTGACAGCCACTCTGCCTCCAGTTTCTGTCTGTGATCGTTAGTTTTTGACTTTGTGAGGCTGCCATGTTCTGGATCTTCCTCCCATCTTTTCCTCTGGTCCCAGAAATTCTTCTCAGCTCAGAAAAACATGGAGATTTCATGTGCTCATTCTCAGAATACGAGACCCAACCACAAAGTCTGCTCAGCTGGATAACATGAGAACAACAGGTCACAGCAGTGGTTCTCAAAGTAGGGTCCCTTGACCCAGCGTCAGCATCAGCTGCAAATTTGTCAGAAATGTGAATTCTTGGGCCCCAAAACAGATTTACTGAATCAGATACTCTGAGGGCAGGACTAAACAATTTGTATTATAACCAGCCCTCCAGAGGAGTCCTGTAAAGTTTGAGAGTCATGGTGAAGAGGATATAGGCAGCAGAGGATATAAACAGCAGAGCTTTCTTGGGGAAATCTACACTAGTCTTAAATCCCTCTCCCCATGTGCAAATGGGAGTTTGGGAACTTACCTTAAGACAAACAGGTTTTCCGATATTGGTCCTATGTATGCTATGGGAAAAAAAAAAAAAAACTACACGTTCATGAAATTTTTAAAGCAAATGAATATGCTAGACTTGGCAAATTTTTTCCTACCTGTCCTTAGTGCTTCAGCTAAGAAGAAAGAAAGAAAGAAAGGAAGAAAGGAAGAAAGAGAGAAAGAAAGAAAGAAAGAGAGAGAGAGAGAGAGAGAAAGAAAGAAAGAAAGAAAGAAAGAAAGAAAGAAAGAAAGAAAGAAAGAAAGAAAGAGAGAGAGAGAGAGAAAGAGAGAGAGAAAGAGAGAAAGAAAGAGAGAAAGAAAGAAAAATGGTTGTTAAACTTTTAAGCCACATGACCTGGAAAAGACTCCACCTGCTGACAGTGGATCTGACCACACTGCAGGCAATAATAGGCTGGCTAACCTGCCTTTATTTGCTTTCTGCTCAAGATAAACATTTATCACTGGGCGTATTGACTAACACCATATCACTTCCCTCCTTACACTTTCACAAAGGGAGCAGGCTTCCCTTGGGAACTCAAACCTTTGTGGGGCTCAAGACCCCAAGTGCTACCGTGGTTATGAAGCGCTGTGGGATGCAGGGAGGTGTGGGACCCCCTCTGCCAAGGAGAGGCCAGCTGCTACCCTCCAGAGCAGATCTAAGGATTAGCAGATGCTCTGCCCAGGGGAGCCAATCAGGGAGCAAGACGGTTGCTAAGTGTGATGCGGGGGGCCACCGCAGCTGCCTAAGGGCTCTAGAAAGTGGCTTTGCCCAAGTGCAGGTCTCTACTCCAGATGCCTACATTATGCCTGCCCTGGGAAATAGTCTGCAAACAAGCCTTCCATGTTTTGAAGTTTTGCTTTGTTTTTTCTTTCTTTTTTTGCCAATGATGGGAAGTCAGGTCTAGAGAAAAAAACCAACAATATTGGCTTGATTTGCAAGTTACAAAAGGCATATTGAAGAGTCACTATGGTCTGTGAAAGTTTTAATATTTGAGGTTTCCTCAGTTCCAATCTAGAAGTGGGGGAGGGGTATAAATGAGAAATAAGTGGGTAAATAGGTTTTTATTCACCACCAACACTTTCTCTGATCTTTTGTTCGGTTGATAACCATTCCTGTAGCTAATAATGTAATGTTTGAATCTATACAGCTGGTGAATTAAATTATATTTTAAGATCGTGCACCTTACGAAAAGTATTCTTTGTTTTTTTTTATTAAACATAGTTTAAAGGGGTCAGTTCATGTTTATTTACACATAGCACTAACCCAACCTACTGTTTTCCACACAAATTGTTGTGACAATTATATTTAACATTTTCTTACTTGCCATCTGTTTTGGTCCTGGAGAGAACCTTGGTTATCTGTCCTTCAGGGAACTGATGTGGAAGGATGACTTTGGGGCTACACCTGTGAGTCCACGGACAGCCAGTGGGTGACATTAAGCTCACTGGCTGCAATTGTTTCTTTGTGTTTTTCTGCAGATATTTTCTCACTTAAAAACGTAAAAGTCATCCTTTTTAAAAAACTGAGCAAAAGTGCTTTTTTCCAACCTTTGATTTTGAGATAACTGTAGATTCATATGCAGCTGTAAGAAATAATATGAAGAGATTCCATGTACCTTTTAGTCAGAGGTAATGTCTTATAAAATTATAAACTACAGCAACAGGATATTTACATGGATGGAGTCAAGACATAAAACATTTTCATCACCACGAGGACCCCTCCTGTTGTACTTTTACAGGCAAAATCATGTGTTTCCCATCCTAGCCTCTCCTTCACCCCTGGGAACCATTAATTTGTTCTCCATTTCTATAATTTTATCTTGTCAAGAATGTTATATAAATGGGATCACATAGTATGCAATCTCTGGAAATTGAATTTTTCCCCTTCAGCATAATTCTCTGAAATGCATGCAGAGCATTGCATGTATCAACATTTTGCTCCTTTTTATTGCTGAGTAGTATTCCATGGTACAGACGTACCACTTTTTATTTAACAATTCACTTATTGAAGGACATCTGGGTTGTTGTGGTTTTAGGCTGTTGTAAATAAAACTGCCATAAATATTTGTGCAGAGATTTTTGTGTGAACATAAGTCTTCACTCCTCTGAGATAAATGTCCAGGAATAAAACTGCTGAGTCATATGACAGTAGCATGTTTAGCTTTCAAAGAAACCACTGAATTGTTTTCCAGAGTGACTACAGCATATTACCCTCCCACCAGAAATCCACAAGTGATTCATGTTCTCTACATCCTTACCAGTATTTAGTATTGTCACTATTTCACATTGTGGTTTCAATTTGCATTTCTCTAATGGCTAATGATCTCCCTAATCCCAATTGATTCCCACATGCTTATTTGCAATCTGTATATCCGCTTCTATCTTCTATGAAATGTCTCTTCAAGCCCTTTTTTTTTTCTTTTAATAGGATTGCTTGTTTTTTTACTGCTGAGTTTTAAGAGTTCTTTACATATTCTACAATACTAGTCCCCTTGGACAAGTGGTTTGCAAGTATTTTCTCCAGGCTGTAGCTGTGGTTTCATCCTCTTAACAGGGGCTTTCACAGAGCAAAAGTTTTTAATTTTGACAAAGTTCAATTTATAAATTTTTCCTTTTATGGATCATGCTTTCGGTATCAAGTGTAAGAAGTCGTTGCCTCATGCTAAACCCCTAAGATTTTATTTTATGTTTTCTCCTAAAAGTTTTATAGTTTTACATGTTTATTTAAGCCCATAATCCATTTTGAGTTAATTTTTTTCTAAGGTTTGAGACTCAGGTCAAGGTTCATATATCACCTATGGATGTCCAATTACTTTCGTACCATTTGTTGAAATGGTTCTCTTTGCTCTGTTGGATGACTTTGCAGCTTTGTCAAAACTCTTTGGGGCGTATTTTTGTGGGTTTATGTCAGGTTTTTTATTCTGTTCTCTTGATCTTTGTGTCTATCCCTCTGCTAATTCCTCAGCGTCTGGATTACTGTAGCTACAAATATGTCTTGAAATTTGATAAACTGATCTTTCCCACTTTATTCTTCTTTTTCAAAGTCATTTAAATTACTTTAATTCCTTTGCTTTTTCATATGCATTTTAGAATAATCTTGCTTATAGCTATAAAAAAAATCTTCTTGAAATTTTGGTAGGAATTTCATTAAACCTCTAAGTGAATTTGGGGAGAATTGACATCTTTACCATGTTGGGTCTTCCAATCCATGAACACAGTATGTATTCTCCATTTATTTAGATCTTATTGGTGTCTTTAATCAGTATTATGCAGCTGCCAGCATAGAAGTCCTGTATATGATTTGTTAGATTTATACCTAAGCATCTCTCCTTTTTTGGATAATTGTAAGTGGTATTGTAATTTAATTTTGTCATCCAGGTGTTCATTGCTAGTATGTAAAAATACAGCTAATTTTTGTGTGTTTATCTTCAACCTGCAGACTTGCTGAATTCACTTGTAAGTTCTAGGAGACTTTTTGTAGATTTCTTGGGATTTTCTATGTAGATAATCATGTTGTTTGCAAATAGAGGTAGTTTTACTTCTTCCTTTCTGATCTGTATGCCTTTTATTTACTTTTCTTGACTTATTGCACATGCTAGAAGCTTCAGCGCTAGGTTGAATAAGAACAGTGAAAGTGAACATCCTTACCTTCTTCTCAATCTTAGGAGAAAGCTTTCAGTCTTTTACCATTAGGTATAATGATAGATGTAGATTTCTGTAAATGGTCTTTATGAAGTTAAGGATATGCTTGTCTATGCCTATTTTTCTGAGAGTTTTTACCATGAATGGGTATTGAATTTTGTCAAGTACATATTTTACATAGATTTATATGATCATGTGATTTTTTTCTTCTTTGACCTGTTATTGGAGTGAATTACATTGATTTTCAAATCTTGAACCAGCCTTGCATTTCTGGAGTAAATCCCATTTGGTCATGGTCCACAATTCTTTTTATATATCACTGTATTCTATTTGCTAATATTTTGTTAAAATTTTTTTGTCTATATTCATGAAGGACATTGGTTTGTAGTTTTCTTTCTGAAATGTCTTTGTCTGGTTTTGGTATCAGCGTAGTACCAGCTTCGTAAAATGAATTAGAAAGTATTTCTTCTCTTCTATTTTCTAGAAGAGATTAAGTAGAATTGGTATTAATTTTTCTTTACATATTTGGTAGCATTCTCCAGTGAAACTATCTTGGACTGGAGATTTCTTTTGTGGGGGAGTTATTAAATTACAAATTCAATTTCCTTCATAGTTACAGGGCTTTTCAAATAATTTATTTTATATTGAGTGAATTGTGGTAGTTTGTGTTTTTCAAGAAATTTGCTCATTTTGTTTAATTTGTCAAATTTATGTGCGTTGTTATTTGTAGCATTTCCTTCTACTTCTTTTGTTGCCTGCATGATCTGTAGTGATACCACTTGTTTCATTCCTGATATTAATAATTTGTGTTTTCTTTCTTTATCAGCATTGCTAGAGTTTCATCAGTTTCATTGATCTTTTCAAAGAACACACTCTTTTTTCATTGATTTTTCTCTATTTTCTATTTTCAATTTCATTGATTTTTTATCTTTATTATTTCCTTTCTTTTGTTTGCTTTGGATTTAGTTTCTATTCTTTCTCTAAGTCCTTGAGGTAAAAGCTTATATTATTGATTTGAGACTAACTCTTCTCTAATGTGTACAATTAATGCTATAAATTACCCTCTTAGGACTGCTTTAACTGTGTACAACGAATGTTGATATGTTGTATTTTCATTACTCAGCTCATTTTTATTTTGACTTGAGAATTCCTCTTTGACCCATTATTTAGGAGTCTGTTGTTTAGTTTCCAAGTATTTGAAGATTTTCCTGTTATCTTTCTGTTTTTGATTTCTACTTTTATTCCACTGTGTCCAGAGAACACACTCTGTATGATATCAAATCTTATACAATTTTTGAGGTTCGTTTTATGGCACAGAATATTGTCAAATTAGTATATGTCTCATGAGCTGTTGAAAATAATGTGCATTCTGTTGTTATTTGGTAGCGGATTCTGTAAATGTCAGAGATCCCAGGAATTGATGGTGTTGTTCAGTCTTTCTTTTTTTTTTTTTTTTTTGCTCAGTCTAGCTGAAGATTTGTCAGCTTTGTTGATCTTTACATAGAACCAAATTTGTATTTTGTTTCTTTTCTCTACTGCTCCTCTATTCTCTATTTCATTTATCTTCACTGTAATCCTAATTATTTTCTTCCTTCTGATTGCTTTAGACTTAGTTTGTTACCCTTTAGGTTATTGATTTGAGGTCTTTCTCCTTTTTTAATATAGACAAACACTGACAATTTTCAATATTTGCCAATATTTTAAGGGAAAAAAAAGACTATATACACACAGGTTTCAGCCTGTGACCTGAGATTTCATATCTCCCTTACAGCCTGGTTTCTCTAAATATGCAGGTCATGCATCCATTTTAACTGCTGAAGCAAGAAATAAATCATGTCCATGCTTTTTAAAATTAGTTATAAATTTGAATAAAATTAGAGTGGCAAGAAGAGAAGTTCCATTTCTGTTATATGTTCCTGAGGTTGACCTCCTAAATGTGGCCTTCCTCAAGAATGGTGAAGTCTCCTGAATGTAGATGTCATTCTACCCAGTCTTGGGTTTCCTTTCTCATCCACATCTTCCATGTTTCTCTTGTCCTTTTCTTCCCAGTACCTACTGGTCATACATTGCTTATTTGTTCACACAAACATTCATTCATTGATAAGTTCACTCACTCATTCACCGAACCAAAATTACGAAGTGGCTCGACAATCAGGTCTTGGTGTGTGAGGACATGTGAAATAACCTGAATCTTGACCTTGAGAAGCTCATGGTCCACAAGTGTCTCACTTGTCAGGAACCAGCCGCAGGAGCACAGGCATCCTGCCCTTGACACGTTACTTACTCCTCAGCCACAGGCCCCGTATGAGTAAGGTTGCTAGAATATGGGGCATAACAATAAAAAAGAGTCTTTGATTTTTTAACAAACTAACCAGAAGACATCTATTGAAGTGAGTGTAGAATCCTTTGGAACAGTCACCTGGAAAGGCTAAACTCTTCCTCTCTCGATGTTTACAATGGTTTAGGAATTTGCAGCACACCCATCAGTACCTTGGCCCTATCCCAGGGGTCACATGCCAAAGGATCTAAACATGCAGGAGGCTTCACCCTCTCTCTACCTGAAGGGATTCTCTGGTGCATTTGGGGCAGGCTGGAAGTTCAGGGGTACCAACACCACAGAAGTTGCCACTAGTCAAACAAAGCGGGGATTTGGTCAGTTAATACCCAGCTTCTCACCCCTGGAAGGAGGATTCTGAGGCATGATTTAGACAGTCATTCAGAAACTCCCCAATTGGTTTGAACCCTAAATTTGTAAATATTTTAAAACATAGTTGCTCACCATTCGTGTTTTAAAATATTTACATACTTATACATGCCTATATTATGAGCTAGAAGAATATACTGGTGAGCCCTCAGGGGTTGGGGCACAGAGGTGGTAAGGAGACTAACTTTTATCATTTTTTGGCAACTTGATTACCTGGATTTTAGGCTCAATTCTGCAGCTAGCTGTGTGACCTTAAGCAAGTTGCTTAACATCTCTGTAAAGTGGGGATAAGATAGTGACAGCACGTACCTTAGGGTTTATTGTGAGGATCATGAGAGCAAACACATGGCAAGTGTTTACAACAGTGTTTGGGACGGGTAAGCCTCTTCTAAAGGTGTTATCATTATTATCATTGCTCCTATGCATTTCATTTCTTTTTGTCATTTGGAAATTTGTACCATATTTACATATTTTTCAAAAAATGCATAACTTGAAAACTTCTGTAGACATGTGACAGGGTAGTTTTTGGACAAAAATCTATCAGAAATTATTTGCATTTGATCTGTGGATGCTATAGGATACTTTATCTGCACCCTTAACTTTATAAAGAATTTAAGAATACCATGATATTTTTTAGATCGTTAAATAACTTAAAGAGAGGAAAAGCTTTTGGGAATATACCAATAGCTGATTTTTCCGTTCGGCTCCCATGAGAAACTTCCTCTATGCCACTTTTACAATGTGCTCTTCATAATCATTTATTTCTTGTTTGGCTACTGGAGGGTTTTTGTTTGACTCTGATTTCTGTGTCCTAAGTAATTCAGGAAACAGTGATATCAGCCGTCTGCAAGCCTTTGCAAGGGAAAACCAATTACTTATCAGCTGAAAAAAAATTAATCATTCCCTAAAATCGTTTGCTGACACTGAAATCCACACTGGGTGCTTGTACTGAGTGGGGACCTGTAACCATATCATGTTCTGAAAAACAAATCAAAGCTTAGGAGCATTGGGGAAGTATGCGGAATAAACCACCCTGCCCCCGGCCTCCCCCAATAACACCACCAACAGATTACAGTAGCCTGGTGGAGCCATTTGGGGCCAGAGGTTGCTCCCATTCATTCTGTGGAAAGTAGCACCACACTCCCACCACACAGGCCACTTCACACCCCAGCGCGGCAGCTGTGTTTGAGCTGGCATTCACCACCTCGGAACAGCATTCAAGTAGAAAGACCTCACAGGGCTTTTTTTTTTTTTTTTTTTCCTTTAACTGGGAATCCGCAGAGTGCTGTATTGAAATATCAAACATTGGTAATCGTTTTAGCGGTACTGTTAGTTTGGATAAAATGTCTTTCCTATGGTAGCTAATTGCTTGAATATCTGCAAACTGATATCCTCTTTGTAGACATTTATGCTGTCCTCTTTTTATAACTTTATTTCATTTTCTGTTCATTTCTGATGTTGACTCAAAGGGCCTTTATCACCTCGCGCTGATAATCTGTGCTTTATGGCTGCTGGTGTGATTGGGAGCAGTTGAAGCTGCGTGCAAAAGTACACACATAAATATTTGAACAGGAAAAAGAAAGCCCGATGCGGGCCAAGAGAGAAATGCATTTCGACAAATAGTGCCGCTAGAGGGACCTTGACTCTAAACCAGGACCAAGCAAGGTCACCCTGTCCTTGTACCATCTGTCCGGTGGGTACAAGTGCCACGGCCGCTTCCAAAGAGCCGCGTCACTCCAGGCCAGACGACACAGGGTAGCCAGCCAGGGGCCACGCTGGCAGCCCTGGGACGTCATCGTGGTGGCATCTCTTCGCTCAGGATCACTCAAGTCATTCCCTCTGCACGGAATAGATTTGTTCTTGCCGGGAATTAAAGACCTGGGAGGTTTTAATGAGTTTCCCGGGCCGTGCATCTGGTCACCAAACCTTCTTGGGGGTTCCAGAGCCATGTTGCTGTGTGGCTGCCTTGCCCATTTTTGCGTGGGGGCCTGTCCCCCTTTTTCACGCTTCTGGTGAAGAGCTGAAAATAAGTGCAAAATGGCATTCGACTTAGAGAGGAAGGGCACCAAGGGAGCAAACGTGGAGGCAAACAGAGCAGCTCGTTGGGCAGCATAGCTGCTGCTGGCCGCCGTTGTCCCTGACAGCCGGGCGACACGCCACCACCTGTGTTTGCACACCAGCTTTCCCCGATCTGCGAGAAAATGGCCCGGCCAGTCACATGGCAGCCAGATCGGCCCGGCACCATGGGAATACAAAAGCGGAGCTTTTAGCAGAGTTAATCATTAATGCGCCTCTCTTTGTCTGGCCCGGAGTGCTGACAGCGCTTTGATAGCCGTGTTTGCCATGGGGGGTGCTGGGCGCAGCCAGGTACTAAAGAGCCCAGCTCCCCTCAGCGGGCCCACGGGCCTGAGCCCGACCTGCACGCTGCCCTCCACCTCAAGCTCCCAGCACACCCCTTGGGCTTGTTCCTGGACTCCCACCGTGAGGCCCGTGGGAGCCCCGCTAGCCAGGCTGGCAGAGGTATGGTAAGGAAAGCGTGTCACCCTCCAGGCCCCATGTGTTATCTTTCCCCCAACCAGAAAAACAAAGCAAAACGAAAAAGCTAAACTGAGTATGTTTTTGGTTTCTTTTAACGTGGGTCAGGGATGGACTACTTTGGTATAACAGCAAGCAGCATGGTATTCCCAAAACTTAGCGTAGAGATTCACCCATGGGTATATTCTGATATTTCCATCTCAGCAACTAAAATACAAGTGTCCCTGACAGCTTTTATTTTTTTTAACGGAAAATCCCATCTTAACAGCCTTAAAAGTAAGTAGCTCAGATGTCGAAAGACTGGAGTTAGGGTAAATGCAAACCATGTTAAGACCCCCTGGCTTCTGACTCTGTGAAGCTGGTCCTTCCCAGGAACAAGATATCAAGCCCCCCAAATCCCTGCTTTTGCCTCCAACCTGCTGAAAATGTCTTTTGGATTCCTGCAGTCAAATCACTGCCAGTCCCCTTGAAAACGTGATATAAACCATGAATGTCCCATTGTCCTTTAAGAACAATTGAAAATAAGCAAATCAAAAGTCCCATCTTTGAAGCCTGGCTTACAAAGGAAAAGAGATTTTTAAGTTTGGGGTCATTAAAAAGCAGAGCTTTTGTCTAGGAGTTGAGCACATGACAATCTTGCTGATGGCAGTTGATCGAATATGAAGACATTGTCAGTAAAGATATCAGCCTCAAAACATGGTCCTGCCATGTGTGCCCATGTCTTCCCTGGGCAGAGTCAAAATACCTTTGAAGATTTTATCCAATTGGTCTTTACAACATTTAGGGCATACTGGAGAATGACAAATTTTATTGCCATCCTTTTTTTTTTTAACAGATGAGGAAGTGAAAGTTGACCGGCTTTTGCTTCCTCATCTTGGAACTGTAACTACAGATGGATGATTGTGATGATTAGAATCCCAGAAGGATTAGACTGTGCGACCCATGTCTTAGGCAGGCTCACTGATTGTCTTTTTGTTTTTTGTTTCTTTTCCACGTTGCACCCTGCGTCTTACTGCCTGGCTTTACTCTTAAGGAAATTGTTTAAATCCCTCTTAAGTTTCTTGGTCACCTACTATGTACTACAGAGCATTTAGCTCTGGAGGGAATGTAAGTAGAGACAATATGGTTCCAGCCACCAAGAACCAGCTCAGGAGAAAAGTCACACAGTGCAAATAAATCCAGCACCAGAGGAAAATGAGGGCAGCACTTAACTGACGCAAGATGAAATGCCCAAGTCCTGGCATCCTGGGAGAGCTTTGCCCCAGATCTGAGAACCCTCCACAGAGAGGAAAAGTGGGTGATTTCAGAACGCCTGGACGTTAGAATGTGGAGAGCATCCAATTCAAATAATGTTATCAGTTTTAACATAATCAGCAGGGGCTGTGGTATAATCAGCCTTAGCTTTTAAAAATGCTTTCTGTCCAGGGAGCATGACCAAATTTTATACCCTACATTGTCCATTTCATCACAGTCTCATCAACCACTGATTTGTGGGTAAAGTTAGAGTCGACGCTACTATAAAAATCCATCTTCCTGTACTATGTGCATTTGGTGTAGGACATGGTCTTTCGTCTTTGCAAGGGGCAAAGCTGTTGGCTAATCATGCATTCAACCAAATATACTTCAATGTATGCAGGGAGCATAAGAGAAAAATATTCTGTTATTTTGGAGGCAGAATTATCTGACTTAAGATTTAACCACAAATTAAATGGTCATTTGGGGAAGATGATGGAGGTCGAATGATGCACTGATGATGATGTATTGATATTAACTGATGTTGACATTCCCCTGTCATTGTTGAAGTGGATTCAATCCATAGAGAAGGATGGATCTGTGGTGTGCATCATCCCATCTCCTGGGGGGAAGACAGAAGTCTTAGTTCACCCTAAATGCAACACTTAAATCAAGAACTTGAGTACAGGGACTTCCCTGGTGGCACAGTGGTTAAGAATCCGCCTGCTGATGCAGGAGACACGGGTTTGATTCCTGGTCCAGGAAGATCCCACATGCCACTGAGCAACTAAGCACATGTGCCACAACTACTGAGCCCTCATGCCACAACTACTGAAACCCACGCACCTAGAGCCTGTGCCCCACAACAAGAGAAGCCACTGCAATGAGAAGGCACGCACCACAAGGAAGAGTAGCCCCCATTCGATGCAACTAGAGAAAGCCCGTGCATAGCAGTAAAGACCCAATGCAACCAAAAATAAATTTAAAAAATTAAATTAAATTAAATTTTTTTAATTAAAAAAATAAGTTAAAAAAAAAAAAGAATTTGAGTACAGGTGGTTTATTTGGAATGTGATTCCAGGAAGCAGGGTGAGGGGAAGAGAAGTGAAAAAGGGAAGGGGGGGTGTGTTGATCAGGTTACTGCTGTGAAGCCTGGCGCTTAACCTGGGAGGGCACCTGGATTATTTGCCCACGAACTCCTGCCCTCCATGGGGGTACAAACTGTCTGGCAGTCTGAGCACCCCACGAACAGGGGTACACATCCCTCTGTTCAGAGAACACCCCCGCCCCCCAGAGGAAGCGTTCACCGTGTAGGAGAGCTGTCTGCAAGTGACCTCTGCGGAGCCAAAGGGCGATGGGCAGGGGTGTGCAGCCAGGACAGACTTCACTGAAGCAGAAGTGGAGGGAGAGAAGGGAGGCTGGCACTTGAGGCCGACTGAGGTCAGCACGGCTTATCAGCAGAGCCCTAGTCATGGACACCATTAAACACAGGATAATCAAATGCCGCTTCTCAGAGGAGACACAGTTCTCTTTGGTGCCTTCTGTTGCAATGCAGGCACATTCGAACATGAAGAGTCAGGCTCCAAAAGACCCAGATGTCCAAGTAATTTACTTTAAAACTGCAAGAAAGCCATGGTCAGCTCTGGGAGGGTCCCCTGCAAAGGGTTTGCTTGTGCCTACTTGGGCCGTATGCTTCCCCATTGGAGCTCATTTGCCCAGAGCTTGCGGGGAGCTCACTTGGCTTGGCTGTGGTCGTTTTGGAATGAAGAGCCCAGAAGTAGAGTAAATGCATTTATTTATTTGTGTTCATAGTGTGTCTAGAGTCCTGATGCCTCTCTTTGCATGGCCACTTTTCTGCCTTCTGTTCAATGCAGCCAAGCCCCTTGCAGCAACTCAAGCCTTAGGGCAGTGAGTCTGAGTGTGGTCCCTGGACCAGCAGCATGAGCATCACCTAGAAACTTCTCAGAAATGCAAATTCCAAGACTCCACCCAAGACCTACTCATTCAGAAACTCTTGCTGGGGGCCCAGGCATCTGTGTCTTAACCAGCCTACCAGGAGACCCTAAGGCGGGTGACAAGAGCACCATCAGGGGTGCTGTTCCAGGGGCTCTGCTTTGACGACCTCTGCCCCCACTCCCGTCCCCCACTATTCTCAGTTTTATATATTTTTTCCTGCATATCCCTCAGTTTTCAAGTATGTTCAAAGTTACAATATCAAGTTACTAACAGCTTTCCAAAAGGAGAGATTACCCTGATGGTACTGTACACATCCCCCATTAAAAACTAAGCAAACCAAACCCCAAAACCACTTGGAAACATGAAATCCTGGGTGACACAGTCGTTTGGGATGCCCCCCCTGCCCTCGCATCTGACTCTAACAGCCCGAAGGCGGTCTGTTTGTCCTGGGAGAGTATTTTCTTCCCCATGTCCTCTCTGGACCAATCTTGAGCACAAGAAGGGTCAAAAAAGTCCTTTCTCCACATGGAGCAGAGTGGAATTCAAGCAGATTCGGGGATGTGTTCGGGGCAGTGAGGAGGGAGACGAGGTCAAAACTGCAGCACCGATCCCCCTTCTACCAACCGGACCATATGCTCTGTGAATGGTTGGGGGGGAACCTGCGTTTTCTCATTCCCCCTCCCCTGAGGTCTGTGTGCCTCTCAGGATGTACGTGTCTCACCCTGGGTTTTGGAAAGATGCCCTGAATACACAATGGCTCTGAAATGCAAACCGATGCATCTCCCGGCACTCCAGGTCAGCTGAAGACCCATTATCTATCCCAATGGCAGGAAGACTGGCCCCTTGCAGCCACTGAAAGGAACAATGTCAGTCTCAAGGGGGGCCTCTTCTGATGGGATTTTTAACGATATGTTTGGCTATACAGGCATTGCAGGTTGGGTTCCCTGGGAAGCAGACACTGAGATGGAAACTAGCAGGATGTTTATTAGGGAGTGAGCTCTACACCGGGGCAGAGGGAGCCCTCCAAAGCCTTAGCTGTCCCCATGGGTTGGCCTTCCAAGTGGCTCCCACGGGGACAAGGAGGCTGGCCTGCACCTCAGTGTTGATTAGACTCTGGGTGGGAGATGCCCTTGGGAAGGGGCAGGGGCCGCAGATAAGGCCTGCCCTGGAAGGAACCCTCTGGGATGCATCCCAGGTCCAGCAGCACGGTGGAGTCTGCCTTGTCTGTTGACTTAAGGACAGACCCTCACAGCAGAGGAACCCTGCATCATTCTGATCTCCACTCACGATTTTGGACAAGCTTTTGGAAAATCACCTAATGTTTTATTCTTATTGAAAAAAACAAAAAACACAAATCAGCTAAAAAGTAAGACTTCATTTTCCCTAGTTTTAAAAAAAGCACAAAGAAAGTATACTCTTGTGCCTTTTGTTGCAGCAATTACCTTCCCCACAGAAGGACTTATTTCTCAGGAAATAAGTCCTTATTCTTATTTCTTAGGACTTATTTCTTAATTTTCTCCCTCAATAGTCAAGTGGAGGGAATTCCCTGGAGGTCCAGTGGTTAGGACTCTGCGCTTCCTCTGCAGGGGGCCCGGGTTCAATCCCTGGTCAGGGAACTAGGATCCTACAAACCACGTGGCATGGCCAAAAAAAAAAAAATAGTCAAGTGGAGGATAATTTCTTATTCTCTGTCTCTATTAGTCCCCAGAGAAACATTTCAAACATAAACATACATTCTGGATATTTTCATGCCACATCCAGATTTGAAAGTTTACCTGTGATGGGTTTAAGGGTTGCTTGTCAACGATTTAAGATCCTTAAAACCATTAACCCATTCATAACAGCAGACTGGGATAGCTCAAGTGCCCATCAGTGGTGAAGGGATAAACATGGTACATCCAAGCCTTGGAATGCTACACAGCAAGAGAAAGAAGGGATTGTTGATACATGTAGCAACATGAATGACTCACAAACATTACACAGAATGAAAGAAATCTGGCTCAAAAGACTACATACAGTGTGATTCCAATTATATGAAGTTCTAAAGCAGAAAAAACTTACCTCTGGTAAAAATAGTAGTAGCCTTGGGAAATGACTCACAACAAGATAGACTGGGAAGGGGCAGGAAAGAACTCTCTGGGTTGCTAGAAATGTTCCACCTTGACAGGGACTTGGCTTACACAGATGCCTACATTTATCCAAATTCAGTTAATGGTAAATGCAAGGTTAGTGCCTCCCACCACAGGTAAACCTTTACCTTAAAAAACTGCAAACAGATATTGAACTCTAGTCATAATAAAATGCATGCTAACATGTTCAGGGGTGAAATGCATGCGTATGTAAAACTTATTTCAAAATTCATCAAGAACGATGGTGGATAGGGAGACGGTGTGTGAGAAAGTAAAGGGGAACGCCAGTAGTCGCGGGATCTGGGTGGTGGGTGCATGGGTGTTCATGGAAAAGCTCATCCCACTCTTCCTTGCATTTGAAAATGTTCATTACATAATCCTGGGGAGGAAATCATTAAAAATAAGTTTACCTCTCTCCCATTCCTGAACTTACCCATCCTACTGTTTAGCGCAATCCCTGAGCCATGATGGCAAAACCCTTTTCTTCTGCACAAGACACTTGGGAGGCTTTTACACTGGTGGTGGGAGAATTTCATGAACACTTTGGAAGTACGTCATTAAAGGCACTGCTTGGTGTGGACTGGAACCAAGCTGTGCATCTGTTTAGAAAGTGTTGGGTCACGCCCTACAGCTGGACCATCTTGAGACCAGCACAAAAAGGGAGTTTCTTCCATCATCTCTGGACATGTACAGAGTGTACATCTCTGCATCCAGTGATGAGAAAGCCTAGTGGAGCAAACTCATGGGCTATGTTCCGTGTCTTGAAGTAAAATAATTCTCACTTGTTATAGACTGAATATTCATGTTCCCCTAAAATTCACCTGTTGGAGCCCTAACCCCCAAGGTGATGATATTTAGAGGGAGGGTTTTGGGGGGATAATTAGGTTTAGATGAGGTCATGAGGGTGGGGTCTCCATGACGGGATTAGTGTCCCTGTAAGAAGAGATCAGAGACCTTACTTTCTCTCTCTCTGTCCTCTCTCTGTGTCCCTCCCACGTGATGATACTGAAAGCCAGGAAGAGAGCTTTCACAGGCACAGAGTCTGCCAACACCTTGGTCTTGGACTTGCAAGCCTCTGGAACTGTGAGAAATATATGTCTATTGTTTAAACAACTGAATCTATGGCATTTTGTTATAGCAGCCTAAGCAGACTAAGACATCATTGTTCTGAACCAACTTCCAGATTCAGGCTCATTCTAAAGACCAGGCTTCACTAAATGGCCTTAAGATGTTTCATTGTTTTACCCATTGGTATGTTACACGACATCTTTGTTCCTGGTTCTACAAGGTAGTGGTGAGGACACGTGTCCCAAGGCACATCCACCACGGACAGGGGAGTGTCCAGGAGAAAAGGAGTGGGATGGGCAAAACAACCCAGGTCTAATGTCCTGGAGGGGATGCTGGTTGGTTGGAGGAACTTCCGAAAGATGCAGCATGTGAGTGGGGAGGAAGCCAGAGCTGCTACTGCCTTAGACACAGGTTTATAGAGGTCAGAAGGGGAGGAGGGCACACGGTGGAGAACCTGTGCCCTTGGAAAGCTCGACGGGGAAGGGTGAAGGGGATAGTGACAGTAAAAACTGCTAATATTTACTAAGCTTTTATTGGTGCCCAGAATGACTCTATAGACTTCACACTTAATTCTTAGAGCTCACAAAAAATTCTATGAAATGGGTGATTATCACCTCCATCTAACAGACCAGGAAACGGAGACTCACAGAGATGAGCAGGGCTCAGTGTCACGCAGCTGCCACGTGGGTGGAGGGGACCCTGACTGGGGCTGGACCTCCCAGGCCCCCATGTGAGCCCACCATACAGCCCTGACCCTTGGCTTCCCCTGTGGTCAGTGGGGCTCATGATGGCTGCCCAAGAGGGGGCTGGGGGATTCAACGGGATGGGGTGAAGAGCGTGAAGGTGTTTTGGAAAATGAAGATCTCTCCAAACATTGGAAGCTGTGATAGTTGTTCTCATCTCTTCTATGGAAGACAGGTTACTCTTTGATCAGCTGGTAGAGCATCCCAGACATGGCGCCGTGGAAGCTTCTCTAAACCAAAGGGGACTAGTGGCCGCTGGTCACACAAGTGGAGTTGAAGCCTCAGATGCTCACTGGCATGAGTCACGGTTTTGCAGGCAGGTGACACTGGCAGTGAAATGCTGAGAGGATCTACAAGAACACCTGCCTCCCAGGGAGGCCCCAGCCGCTCATCTTCCACAGCTGTCCCCTCAGCGGCCGGAAGCGCCCAGATGAAGCTTGACAACCTCATCCATCTTCAGTGTGAGGGAGCGGTGCTGCGCTGGCTCTTCAGTGGGCGCCTCGCCCTCTTGATCGTGGCAGCTGCCTTTCCAATGTGGCCCCCTGTCCTCACTTAGAACATGGATGGTGAGGAGGGAAAAGAGACCCCCAGGCTGCTTGGGGCCATCTGCTCCATCCTTGTTTACAGATCTCCTCGTCCCCACACCTCCCCACCACACCCTGCCATGCTGGGCACCAGGAGCCTTCTGCATGCTCAGCAGATGTTTTGCCCATGCTGTCTTCACAGGTTCACAGGCAAAGCTTTATTCTTTCCCTTTTTTGATACCAAGAACCTCCAAACAGCTCTCCAATCGGCTGCATGCTGCTAAGAACACATTCCCTCTGCAAACAACAGTTTCATCTGCAGCTGTCCTCAGACCTGATCCCCTTCCTCGGTGCCCCACCCCCAGCCTCTTGCCAAAAATGTCCTCAGGAGAATGACAGAAACTGAAGCTGAAGATGCATGTTTTTACCAAGTTCTGCAGCCTCTTGAAACTCAACGGGGACCTTTGTGAAGCTCCGGCTCACCCAACATGGGGGGCCTCTGATTTTCCCACCATGTGGTGGCCCTGGTGCCTAAAAGGGTCATTCTTGCCATTGAAAAAACCCAAGAGAAATTCTAGGAAACTTGAATCACCTGAGTGTAACCTCTCTGTCCTATACCTATAGTTGTCTTTTCTTCCTGACTCTAAGACCTGGGTGTGAAAGTGTTTCCTCTGTGATCAGAGACGTCAGTGAAGCCCAGGATGCCCAGACAGGGAATATTTCAGAGAAGGAAGACTGTAAAGAGGCCAGGAAGGTGTGTGGAGATGATACGGAGAGGCCCAAAGCCATAATTCTTATGCCAACCTTGAAATGGCTGCCATCTTCCCCTGTGCCGTGGACGAGCCTTCCCATCCACTCCTGCTTTGGAACTCTCATTCCTTCTCTCCATCACTATCCATCACAATCCGAACCTGGGCCTTGACCCTCCCCTCTTAGGGCCAATCGGCCCTGGAGGCTGAGCTATAGGCTTGGGATTGACATCTTATTCAGTCCAAGGAAGCTTTCTTTTTTCTCTCATGGATGCTGTCATTGGCCTATTTGCAAAGGGCATAAAAAGAAAAATATGGATAAGATCAGAGTCATCCATTCTCAACACTGGAAAACCAGCTTTAAACCCTGTCCTATAAATGGAGTGACTCTATTTTTGCTTTGGGATACAATAGACAGAACATGACAATATCTGTCACTCTTGGACCTGGTGAAATGGACAAAGCACTGGGCTTTGAATAAGGACATGTGGGTTTGAGTTCCAGCTTTGCCAGTGGCCAGTGTTTTGGGAAAGTCACCGACCTTTCTCTTTAAGTACCTCAAAAATAATAGACATAATCATAGTAGCCACCACTAATGTCACCTGTGCGTCTCAGTTAATCTTCACACGTTGGGAGGTAGGTGTCTAGGGTTCGGGTGTGAAAAACTAAGGGCAGTGGGGCAGTAGGGGACAGGATATTTAGGGATCTGCCATCCCCAGGGGTCCTTCTGTAACCACACCCCAGGAAAGCACTGATCAGTCTCACAATAGAAACCACCAGCGGTCAACAAGAGGCACTTGCCTTCCAGCTGTCAGCCTCGACAGCAGCCCTCAATGTGCTCCACTCAGCAAAGGGGGAGACACACACCCATGTCTTTGGATTTGCGCTGCTGCCCCAGACCCAGCCTCCCCTCGCATCTCCATCCTGCTTTGCTGCATGTCCAGCTGGTGCTCTGCTCCACATTCTTGTCTTTTCTGAAGGCTCCTCTCAACAAAGGCCCTGTTCTCCACCCAGGCTTTGCTATTTCAAGTAAGTGCTTCTCCTGGTTCAACACATCTGTGGTGGTTTGTGCTGTGCCAGTTCAATTTACCTGAGAATTATTTACAGAATCCCCTCCCCTGTATTGCTCTGGGGTAGAAATGGCCCAACGAGAAACTTGCACAAGGTCTGAGCTGCAGAAGCAAAGCACTGACCGTTACCAAGGGGGTGGATAAAACAGACACGACGATGGACAGAACTGCCTGGTGGGGCTCGGCTTGTCCTGATTCTACTCTGTGTCCAGCTCAGCTTCCAGACTCTCAACTCTGCTGACCAAGAACCAGCTTGGGTGCCTAGAGTGGTAGCTACACAGAGAAACAGCTTCCCCTAGATCTTTCCCCAAACTCCTCCACCACAATCCTCTTCTGTGGCCGGTCATGCTTGTCTTTTCTGATGGACTGGCTGGGGATGCTTCTCTGATCTTCCCATCCCCCTTCCAAATCTTCAGTCCCCCAGCTGCTCCCAGAGGCGTGGTAAGTCCAATCCTCTCCCGTTAGCATCCACTATAGCCCTGCTTCCTGCCCATGCAACACCCCCAAGGCTTCCCAGGACCACCAAACAGGAATAGTAAAGAACATCACGAGATACCCTGGGTACAAAAGAGAATTTATTTTACTGAACTGTTTTTATAACAGAAAGCTCCATCTTGGGTTATTCTTGTCACTGCATTCTTCAAAACGCAGAAATCCCTTCATGAGACCAGCAGAAACATTTCTCAGTGCCTTACTTTCTGAAACCTTCCGGGTGATCCGTCAGGACAAAATAGACCTGAGGGCTAAAGCCTAAATCAGGAACTTTCCCCGCAGAGATTAATGATTCCTGACACGTGCAGCTCTCCATAAATGTCAAACGATGTCACAAAATTCGAAAATGATAATTACCTAAATTCACTCTCAACATCAAGGGCTGGCAAAAGAAAGGGCCGATGGGAAATGAAGAAAGAGGAGTTACAAAATCAACTGAGCCAGAAGACACCTCCCCCGAGAGGCAAGGAGGTGGGTTATGAGAGGAGACGGTGGACCCTTTTGAAGTATTCTAGAAGCAACGCCCAGGGTCTAGGTGGCCAGCACCCAACCTGCAGTGGCTGTAAAGAGAGTGTGTCAGGTGACAGGTGGGCTCCCACACTCCTGGGTGACCTTACCTGGTGCACGGGGAGGGGCCTTGAGGAGCAGGATCAGGAAACAGGAAGGAATTAAAATGTCTCCTACCAGCCCTGGAGATAAACCTTTTATAGGGGCAGGCTGAGCAAGAATTTTTTTTCAAAGTTTGTCCCAGAAGAACAAAGAAGTCATTCTATTCCTCTGTTACATGGTGGGGTGGCGGTGGAGGCAGAGGGAGGAAAGTTCTACTCAGAGCTTTCAGGAAACTAAGGCAGCCTTTGAAATTCCCATCTGGAATTTAACCACCAACATTTGTATCTGCTCGGTGACGCCGGGACACCCAGAAACCCCAAAATGGCTGATGGGACGGAGCCACAAGCCGCCCCACATGGCGCAGATGAGTGATGCCGAGAGCAGATGCCAGGTGGGGAGCCCCGGCCCCGGGCATGACACCGGCAGAGGCAAGTATGTAAAGAGGGACATTCTAAGGTGACAGGAGTTTGGGTTGCCCAGCGCATCCAGGAGACTGGAGGGAGATGAGACGGATTTAGAAGGAGGGGTCACATGGTGAGGGACTCACAGGTCCTATAAGGAGGGCAGACTTGGTCCTGAGGGCCCTGGGCTTCATCCACCGACTGTTGGCATCCTTTACGTGATCGGGCCTGTTTTTGGAGGCCAGATTTGCTCAGAAATAATAGCACTACTATTTCATCCCTGAGTTTTTAAATTGTACCCCCAAATCTTGAGGCTCCAAGTGTCATTCCTCTTTGGAATTAGCTTGTTAGCAGAGGTCCAGTCCTCTGGTCCAGTCCAGATTTATGGAACATCTCTCCCTGAGAGGTCTGGCAGAGCAGAGGGGCTGGGCTCCCCGACCCAAGCTATAGAGGGAGGTTCCAAAGGTGAAGCAGCACAGGACCGCTGCCCTGAGTCAGAGCCCCAGGGGAGCCAGAGCTTGTCCAGAGCTCAGCTTGGGTGAAGACGGAGGAAATCTCAGTAACCGAAGACATAAAAGCCCACTTGCAGGGTATCCTGGAGCCGAGGCCCTTCATCCGCACAGGGCAGATGCAGATCATCTCTGCCATCACAGGAGGTCCTACAGGACGGAGCCACCCTGGACACTGACCTCTCACATCACAAGCGATACAAAACACACACATGTTTGAAATCATCTCCCCACACCCCACGTCGCCTGTTGTTTTTCAACAAACAGGGAATTCTGGAAAAATTCTGGTATCCGGGGACCCTATTTTAATTGGCCCGTTTGATGTCCAGGAGCCCAGTCTCCTTTTCTTACCTTGTTCATACAGGTGTGTTCATGTTCCATACGTGTCTTACATGTGCGTGTGTATCTACATGTGTGTGTACTCACACAATAAAGCAGGGCTCTCTTTCATGCTTCATCCGAGGCCGAACTAAACCATTTCCTTTAAACAAGCTGAAACATTTCTCATAGCTTCCAGTGAGGAGGCTGAGCTAGCTCACGGCCCAGGCAGCGCGTAGTGTTGAATATGCTGGCAATCCTCCTAGGGCCTCTCCGGACCTTGTCTCTTTTCTGTTCTGAACACAGTAGAGTTGCAGCTTGGGGATTCTGAAGCAGGGGTGCAGGGCACAAGTACGGCTCAAAGTAACCCCTGGAAAATCTCTGAAATGACCCTGGAAGGTGATGCTACATTGAGTCTCGCTATGTACACCTCCACCTGTTCCTCCTCCAGCACTAGAAAATGGTCACCTCTTCACCCAGCAGCTGGGGAAGGATGGGCTGGAGGTCCGGGATCCATCTGTCCGAAACACAAGAATCCTAATAGCTGGTAAAGCAGCTCCTTCCTGGAGAAACAGGTGGGGACCCCACCCAAGGGAGCAGCAAGGCTGCAGGAGGACAGTAGTCAAGGCAAGACAGGGACCTCAACCGAGGGCGCAGGACTCAGAGACGCCAAGGGCACACAGGACGTGCCACCACCGTGCTGCTGCTGTGCCAGCCGCCCACGTAGAAGCACAGTCACCCTCACATCACACCCCCCTGCCTCCCAGAGCCAAACTCCTGCCAGGCTGCTGGGCTGGGTCTCCAGAGTCCCGGTTGCCGGGCATCCACGTGGGCAACGTCGGCACCACAGAGGTAGAGCCTGCCCCCATGTCCTTCCTGTGCCGGCCCCGCCCCTCACCAGGTGGAGAGAGTATCTCCCTGTGACAAAGCAGGCGATGCCACTCTCAGCCTCAAGAGGAGATGAGTCCTTTGTTCCAAGTACCTGAAAACAGAAGTGGCACCAAGTCGACACTGCGGGGAGTAAGTTAAAGGGCAAGGGCACCAAGCCGGGTGTTCAGGGGCCGGGCCCAGCGCTCTGGGCGAGAATGCGCCGCCAAGCTATGTGATTCAAAGTTGCGTTTTGTTTTGTTTTGTTCCCGTAGCATGAGGGAGGAGACTGAGTGTCCACAGGAAGGTGATGGAGAACGGGATTGTTTCTGCACTGATTTGTGGCAGACACTGGGGGTCTCTCATCAGAAGTGGATCCACGGAGCCACGTTACACGATCCTAATCACTGTAGGATTAAAAGAAAACAACTGTTCACTGCCTTAACACTTCATACTTCATATAAAGATTAATTGCCAATATGAAAACACTTCTAAATTTCCATCCAGATGTTTTCTGTCCCGATCAGTGATTAAGGACAGCTAGGGGCTTAATATGTTTCTGTTTGCCTTGCTTTCATAGTACGTGTTTTGGAGCCCAGAAAACATGTGCTTGGAGTATTTTTTTATATTCTTATATTTATAGTCTAGAAATGATTTTGAGATTGGGATTGCAAGTAGCACGCACACCCCACTGAGCTGGAGCACACTGTCAACCCCACCACATGAAGGTGTGTTGGCATCAGCCTCAGAATACAGACATACCTGCCCTCACTTGTCACCGAGGAAGACTTGGAGATTTCAGACGGATTGTTCGTTAAAAGGTATCACTTGAAACTGCTCAGGGCTGCAAATCAAAATTTTATACAGACTGTGCAACCAATAAAACTTTTAAAAAATAGTATGCTGAATTTAACATGATGTAACTTTTTATATAATAAAAGCAATATGTTTATATGTTAATCATAAAATCATCATATTGACTTTAGGATAAGTAAGTGTTATCAATTTAAACTAGTATACCAGCTAGTTATTAAAGTCATAAAATATCTCCTTTTCCAGTTTTATAGATTGAGGTCTCTGTATAAGAATTTATTTGAAAATAGCACCAGTTACTTAAAACAAAAAGAAAACTTGAGAACCAGAGGAATAGTCCAGTCTCCCCATTTTACAGATGAGAAAAATGAGGACCAAAGAGAAGAATTAGTGAGTCATAGATGAACTTATCAGCAGAGTTAAGACAAGTGTGGTATCTTCTCTCTCTGAGTCCAATAAGACTTCTGTTTTAACCAAATGCTTCTCTCCCCTAGAAGTTCAGAAATGAGGTGGGATTTCCAATTCACTTCTGAAATAAAAGTATACAGAGAAGCTGTGGTATGCCTAACCACAAATAAACAAAATCTTAACATAAAATAAAATAAAATAATTTTTAATAGTTGTAAGGGCTAATTGACATACAATTCTTCAAATAGCATGTAGACAAGCAGCCAGACCCAGGCCTCTACAGCAAACACGAGCCACCATGGGAACAGACACCCTGCAGGCTCAGAGCACACAGTTCAGCTGTGCTCTTGATGGCAGGAATCTAGGCCAGTAGGCAGGGGGTCAGTGTCTTCACCCCAGCTTCATCACGTACTCGTTAACTACCTAAGGCCACCGAAACACATTTGATCTGGATAAAAAAATAAAAGAAAGGGGAGGAAGGAAGGAAGGAAGGAAGGAAGGAAGGAAGGAAGGAAGGAAGGAAGGAAGGAAGGGAGGGAGGAAGGAAAAGAAAGAAAAAAGAAAGAAAGAAAGGAAGAAATAAAGAAAGAAAGAAAAAGGAAGGAAGGAAGGAAGGAAAGAAGGAAGGAAGGAAGGAAGGAAGAAAGAGAAATGGCCACGAGGGAAAAGGCCATTTTCTCTCTGAACAGGCAAGGAGGGTGCCTGGGAGTGACAGAGGGAAATAAGAGGAAGAATTAAAATGGCACAGTGATAAAGCTGCAGGTATAAAAGGCTGTTTGACATCCTTGTACGCCTCTAATACCTACAGTCTACTGCCGGCTGCCTGCCTCCACAGCTTGTGAGAGGCAGCAGGGGGCTGTGACCACAGCCCAGCCGAGGTCAGTACACCTGGCCCATGGGCTGCTCTGTGACTGAGGGTCCTGTGAACCCCCAGCCCTATAAGTGACAGAGGCTGAAAACACCTAAGGATTAAAAGGTGCCTTTAGATCAGTAATTCTGTGTTCCTGAATTTGTACAACCACCAGACAGGGGAAACAGGACAGAAACTGCTGCCTGCTTTGCAGGTCAAAGTTATGGAACTTTCCTAAGGTTGGATGGGTAGTTGACAATAAAACAAGACAAGCCCCCAGCTCTCCCCTGTCCTGCTCTTTCCATCACAACTACCAGAGGAGGACGCTCTAACTGACAAGGAGCTCGCGGCTGATCAAGTTGATTTATCATGTAGGCTAGAGAGCTTGGGAAACTTACATCAAACAAGCAAAGACGCAAACAATCAGCAGAATAACTCCACCTCTGAGAGGCAGGGTTTCCTCCACTCTCACTGGACTTTCTGTGACCACCCAGGTGGCTCTGGGTACCACTGGCAACCTGCCTCCTTGGTTTTTGCTCTGCTCCTGTTTACCTGTTTCATCAAGAAGGGGGCAGTGTGTCTGTGCCTTGCTGGACATTAATAAAGATAAGAGAGGCCGTAGCTACCAAACAGAGTTTTCAAAAACCCTCCCTGGTTTCCCTGGCTGCCGGGCTGCGTGCGCAGACATACAGAGCCACTGATGCAGGAGCTATTATCACTGTCCGATTATTGTCATTGTAATGCCTATTCAGCGGCCCCTTTGTAAGTTCCTAGAGGGCAGGGACCGTGTCTTGAGCTGCTTTCACGAATTCATGCCTTCCTGCTCCCATTCACTGATCCTACAAACGTTTATTGAGTGCAGCCCTCACTGAGCCTGCCACAGTCCTGGGGACACAGAGAATACATTGCATCCTGGGTGTCCTCAGCGGCACAACCCTGCCCTGGCTGCCAGCCCTCCTCCCGTCCACCCTTCCAGGAAAGGAGCACCAGATGGGGCACAGGCTCTGCTGTCTACAGCAGCCGTGAGGCAATGAGGCAACGGGTACATCTTCTTCTGTCCACATCTTTACTCCATCTGAAATTCTACAGAGGGCCCGTCTTTCTTTCACAATGAAAACAACAATCTAATGAAGTTGAGTTTTTAAACCCACAATTTTAAACCTACCTTTCTACTTTCTTAATCCGTAGCTGGCCACTTGAATCACCTTGGGAATGCACAAATATAGATGCGGGGTCCCACACACAGTGAGTGCCACCACATTGGCCAGGGCACTGGGAGTCTTCAGAGCCCCCAGATGATTTGAACGCGTGGCCAAGTTGAGAAGCACCATTCAAAGACAGGACAGAGGGACAAAAGCCTCAGGCTCATGAGCGGGGTCTGATCTCGGATTTCTCTGTGCACCTGCCTGTGTATGGGGGGTCCCCAAATCCTGACTCTCTCTGTCCTGAGCCCATGCTTCCCACCAGCTCCCTGAACCCAAGATCACTGTGCCTTTCCACCCACTCTTGTGTCAGGATGCCTCCTCTGCCCAGGACTCAGAATACACCACTGTCACCTCCAGGCCAGGTAAGGTTCAGGACCCTGGCCCAGCATGGTGCATCTTTCTCTTTCTTCTGGCTTCCACCCTCTGGACTCCAGGACCTCACCTCCCCCTTTACTACTCCCCTCACTGTCGGGTACATGCCACTCCCCTTCCTGGCGGCAACATGTCCTTCAGGAAGGGGGACCCTGTGGAGGTATGAGCACTCACGGACACACGGGGGCTTCAGGAGATGCCAGGAGGGCCTGTGAAGGGGTCCCAGAGCCTTCCTGACAAACAGCAAAGATGCACGCCCACACCCATGTCCTTGAAGTTCATTCCCAAGGTCATGCAGACAAAGAAGACTCCAGGAATATGCAAATCAAAACCACGAGGAGGTCTTACTTCCCACCCACTCGGGAGGGCGAGCTTCATTTAGAAAAAGAAACATAAGTATTGTCAAGGATGCGGAGAAATGGGAACTCTTGTACGTAGCTGGTGGGAAAGTAAAATGGTATATAGCCACTTTGGAGGCCAATTCCTCAAAAAACTTACATAGAATTGTCCCATAACTCAGCAATTTCACTGCAAGGCACATACCCAAGGAACTGAAAGCAGGGGCTCAGATACACGTACACATGTGTCCATAGCAGCGCTATTCACCACAACTGAAAGGTGGGAACAGCCCAGTCGTCAGATAAATGGATACCTTCATGAATAAATTATACACACACACACACACACACACACACACACACATGTATGAGTATAATTGTACAAATAATTATATATTGTATAAATATATATCATTCAATGAACAATACACATAACAAAATGTATTAATACAACAGGCATTTAATGGTAGCTGATGTTACAAAACATGTGATGTAATCAAAATTGAAACTGAAGGATGAGATTAAAACTATGAAGGAATTCCTCTTTCCTCGAGCTCCCAGCGGTGACCACCCATTGCTAGAAAGCACCCAAAATTGTTTCCCTTCCCTTTGATATACCAAGAGTTCAAATCTGAAATGGTTCCCCCACCTCCAACTCTGCTCTCCTTCCTGGCTTCCACGAAAATTTAGATTTAAGGATAAAGGTCATTGTGCTGCTGTTTTTAAAGAGTCTGCTTTGTTTTCCAAATTTCCTCTGGAAAGACAGCGTGGGTATGTATGTGAATTCCTTCCAGTGGGTCTGTCTGCCCTGAAGACAGAAGTGTGTTTGGGACAAGCCCGTGAGGATGATGCCACAAGGCTGGACCATCACCCAGAGGCTCTGGTGTCAGGACACCAGTGTGGGCACATATATTTGAGGGTCTCCAAGCACAGAGTTGTTTCCACTTTATGCTCGATGCTCTTGGGACACCCCCCTGCAACATGCATCTAACCTGCTGTTTGCCTCTAATCAAATCCAGTCCCTTGGCTAGATAAGAGTCCAAGTGAGACCCAAAGATAACACAGCTGGTCAGTGACGGGCATCCCGGCCTCGGGTCTCCGGGCTGGAAGGGCAAGCTTCAAGGTGGCTTCGAGGGAGCTGATTCCTGAGGCTGTTGATATGAAGACATGCCTGAGATAATCATCATTCTAGCGACATCGTGATGTCTGGAAAACAAAGATGGGGACATCTTACTTCTGAGCAGGGCCAGGCAGAGCAGGAGAAATAAATTTGAAAAGAGAAGTTTGCATGACAAAGCAAATTTTTTTTTACAGAATGAAATCCATGAATTGATTTCATTATCGTCTCACATCTCTACTCCTAATGTGGGCAGTTTTACAAGGAAATAGATCTGCTGAGTCATATGAAGATGCTAAGATCTGACTGTTTTAGACCTAGGAAAACATTATGTTCACATGGTTCAACCCAACTCTTCTGTAAGATAACCCGTAAGCTCCTGAAAATGTGATATTTAAGCAGAAAATCTTTTCCTGGGGTATAAAAATATATATCTGAGGGGAGGGCGTTCTAATTTCAAGGTTGATTCACCAAGAAAGAAAAGAAAGCCAGCAATTAGTAATATTTGAGTGAATATTGAAATTCCCCTGAAAGGAAGAAAAATTGGAAAAAATCAAATAAGCAAGCAAGGCTTTTTACACACATGGAGATACGCAAAATGATAGACGTACAGATAAAAAAGCCATATGCCCCTTGCAAAAGTTCTCAGGCAGCAGCTACAACGCATCATTGAGAGAGGTGTGAAATTCATACAAGGCAGGGAAGAGCCGCAGGTCCCTGGCCTGTGAGCAGGTAGCAGACGTGCTGGATGGAGCCAGGGTTCCAACAAAGGCTGCTGTTCAGTGGAACAGGTACAAGACAGATGGCTGGTTAAACATTGCCAGCATACTTGAGCAGTGCCATTCCGCGGTCAGAGCCTGGATAATGGTCGCAAGGACATTGTGTAGCAGCGAGTTGGCTAATTTCAACCCTGCTAAAGCTCTTGCTTATCTTTGTTGGTTTTGCAAAGATTAAGGCCCTTTCTCTACTTTGAATGCACCACAGCTGCCCAGCAAAGCATTCCTGAAGTTTCATCTGAATTCCCGCTGCTAAGAGGGGCCCCGCAGAACTTGGCACGTGCAAAGACTTGTTTAACTCGTCCTTGGAGTTGCTTCTCCCTAGAAGATCTGGGCCACTCTTTCTTCTGACTTCTGGGCCAAATGGTCTGGAGTCACTGTGGTCTTTGCAGGGAAATCTCCCCTGTGGGCTCCAAAATGCATCTGTTGTGGATTTATATTTCCTATTAGGACTGATTCATTTGCTACTTTTGTGTAAAAGGGTAAACACCATCGTAAATTCCATCCAGTGAATCACAGGGAGGCGGTGGTTCAAATTAAATGTGTTTGCTTTCGGAAGGGGGCCCTTGGTTTCTTATCTTTATGTGCAGAATAAAATAGGGCTCAGCCTGGCCCTGCAGCCAATGGAAGAACACCTGGCCCACTCAGCTGGTGCGGGGCCCCCAACCTGCGGCTCCTCTCCCCAGTTTGCAGACAAAGGCAGAGGGTATGGGGCTGATGCAGAGGGGGCTGTGCCCACAGGCCCAGAGCGGAGCCAGTTATGGGCATCTTCTGGGTATGTTAGGAAAAGTGATGCCTTGATCAATTAGGTATTTTTGGCAGCTCAGATGTCATCTTCTATAGGTGGTGTGTGACTACCCCACCTCATTGAGTAAGAGCTGTATTTACTTTAGGCAGCCTCCTCTGTCTAAATTTATCATTTCCAGCTATAAAGTTAAGAAATTGTGCCCAACAGATAAGCTTTAAAATTAGTCTTTTGAACTACATATACAGAAGCAAAGAAGGAACCAAAAAAGTTGATTTTCTCCTTGCTCCCTCTCATTCTCTTTCTCTCCCTCTCTCTCTCTCTCTCTCTCTCTCTCTCTCAGACACACACACACACACACACACACACACACACACCCTTAGGTCTCAGTGTCTCCCTGAGGTGTTGTCAGGTAGAGTTAATCAATAGCCTCTGGTGAACAGCTAAGCGCTCAGGATGTACCTGAGGAAATGAAAACCATCTCACTTCTAAAGAATTTTCCATTTAGAAACTGCAGAACAGGAGAAACCAGTGGGAAGTGATGTGTTAAATTCTGTGTTACTGTATGTTTGGAATTCAAGAAAGGAGAAAAGCATGGGCTGGGAAGGTCAACCCCAAATTCTTTATAACATTTAAAAGAGCTTTCTATCAATGCATCTCCTCAAGTGCAAAGAATTGAAATAATAATAATGCCTCGGCCGTAGAATGTCACATCTGCCCAGGGATCCTCTCTTAATAAATAGAATAGATTTATTCTGTTTTATTACTTCCCCTCCATCTCCTGTCTGTGTTCTGGCTCCCAAACCACACACTCGTGTTCCCCCTGCACTGTGGGGCGTGGGCACATCCTCCAGACCGGAGGGGCCTCCTGGGCTGCAGGCATCCATTTGGGAAGTGGTGTCTTCTTTGATTCTAGGTCAACTTTCTTTGATTCCTCTAGTCAGGATCACTAGTTTCCCTTGTGACATTGTCCATTTAACCTGGTTTAAAAATATTTCTATATACAGACTTTCATATCCACCTTTGTTCACTCACTTTGCGAAGAATCAGATTGTAGTGGGAATTTGGGGCTATTTCTTTTGATTTTTCTTCTTACCTTTTTTATGTTCTTCTTTCTTGTTGTTTTAGTTTTATTCTATTCTTCTCTCTCTTTTATTTTCCTAGTGTGTCTCATTATGCACTTAGTCTCTGGTTTTCAATGTGTCTTGTTTACTATAATGTACTCAAATGATGCAAAATTTAAGTGCAACTTAGGTACCAACCACAGAGTCTGATATATGACATTTTCATTCTTGCTCATTTATAGGTATTTTGTTAATATCTTTAAAAGAATTTCTCTGAATCCCAGTGACTAGGTAGTATTTATTATAGTTTTTATGGGCTCAAGAGATGTTTGAAGCTTTCTTGTTGTTACTGACCTTTTATTTTATTTCATTATGATCAGAGAGCACAATCTGTATATATTGATGGCTTGGTATTTGTTAAATCTTCTTTTGTTCTGTGAGAACTTGAAATGAATATTCTCTATTGGTATGTTTATGTACATCTATTAGATCAGCACTATCTAATAGAAATATAATGCAAGCCACATATATAATTTTATGTATTTTCTAGCAGCCATAGTAACAAGGTAAAAACACACAGGTGAAATTAATTTTTATTACATAATTTAACCCAATATATCCAAAATGGATAATTTCAGCATATAATCAATATAAAAGTATTAATGAGACATTTTACTCTCTCTTTTCTGTATTTAACGTTAGAAATTTTACACTTTGAACGCATCTCAGTATAATTACTAAATTCACATCAGATATAGTTGATCTGTGTTTAGGTTTCAATTTACAGCTGCAAGAGGGGATTCACAACCCAAGCTATTCCAAGCATATTTTAAAGTTTTCCAATACCTGAATCAAGTATTAGTTTTTTAAACTCAAATTTCTTACAATGAAAGAAAATTAAAATTCAGTTCCTCGCTTGCCTTGGACACATTCCAAGTGGTGAAGACCATGTGAAGGTTCAGGCCACCAACAACACAGCATCCCATCATACTTGTAATTGTTTCTCAAATATTCCAAATCCTTGCTCACTTTTGTGTCCTTGGTCAGACAACTTTTATTTTAAAGATTCCTTGATATCTCCTGCTTCAGTTGTCTTATCTACGAGACCCTGCTTCCAGAAGCTGTGTGTGTTTTCACCCCTATCGAATTTTTCTCCTTCTGGGGATCCTGTTATATGGATAATGACACTTCTACCCTTCATAGTCTTACTTTTCTTTTGCATTTTCCATCTTTATCTTCCTGAGGTCCTCAGAGGTTTGTAACCTGACCTGGGCTCGCTCATTTGCCCTCGCACTGTATCCTTCCCGCTATTTTGTCCCGTTACTAATTTCAACCACTGGAGTCTGTCTGTGGCTGTGTGTTCCTGTTTTGTGTTTCCTGGTCTCCTTGAGGATATTTATTCGGCTTCCTTTAATTCCTGCCCTGCCTGACCTACCAGTGCGGTCTCAACGTCTCACTGCTGTGGCAGCCAGTGTAGATGGTTCCATCATCAAATTTGCTCCTGAAAAATCTTTTTCTTTTCCTCGTGAGCTCACAGGCACTTGGGAGCATCAGTTGCCCTGGCAGGGCAGGTGTCCCTGGAAGGAGAAGCAAAGGCCCAGGCCCAGGACTTCCATGCCCCTTGGTGAGGACACGAATGGAGGGGGGCGGGTGTCAGAGTGGAGGATTTCCATGCTTTCAGTGGGCTGGACCACTCCTGCAGTGACCTGCCCCCAGGCCAGATGACTGAGCCACTCTGGAGAGCCACCTCCTTTGACATCATCACCCACCTGATGCAGATGATGCAGCAGAGCAGGGTGTGCTCAGCACCTCTGCACCCAGGCTGGTCCTGTGCTATCATCAGGCTGGTGGGATTGTTCCCTGCCACGGTGGTGGGGCAAGCGGTGATCTCTCCAGGGAAATGTGGGGATAGAAAAGCATGTAAGGGGAACCCCCAGCCAACCTTTCTCTGGTACCTGAGCCTCTGACCCCTAGGTTGCATTTCCCTGACTTGAGAGAACCAGCAACCATCTACCTCCCGTGGGGCACTATGTTTGGGTTTAATAAAATGATCCATCTCCATTTCATTAGTTCTCCATCTGACCAGAAGAAGCAAATCTCAGAAAATGACTTCTAAAAATATACATAAAAGAGTTGGCCAGAATGCCCAACTTTCTATTACTGTATCATTTCACTATATTTTCTTTCACCATGAATTTCAACAAATTCTGGAAACTTAAGTCAGAATCGGAGATCTTACTAACTTTTTTAAACTTCCCAAGCCTCAACAGAGAAATAGGGGAAATAATGGAATCTCGCTCTTTGGGTTTGGGGACAGTCAATAGAATAACAAGCTATCGAGCCCAGCACACAGCAAGTTCTCATTAAATAGGGAAAATGGGTCCACCCCCAGCTCTCTGGGCCTCAGCCTCCTGGGGCCACACTTGTTGAGAGGATTAGATGCCTAGCATCAGGTCCAGATCAAACGGTCCCAGAAAAAAATCCCAGGTAATCAATGTATCAAGTTCTTAAAGCCAGGCTAACACATGACCTCTCACGGCCACGCTCTGTTGGTCACAGTTTGGCAGCAAGGAGCAAACAGGGCAAAGCGGTGTAATTGTTTGGCCCAAAGCCTTCAAGCAATTTTCTCCATGTTCACACCAGCCGTCCTTAATGGATGAGCTATGCACACGTACAAGTCGGTGGGAGGGGAGCTGGGGGGCAACGCTTCTCCTCACACATCCCTTCATAAAATCATGGTGCCCAGGGAGCGGGGTGTCTGACCTCGACACACGAGGTCTTATGCAAAAATAATGAAGGAGCCTTAACTTGCTGCCACGGGCCTGCTGCAGGCCCAGACTCTAGTGAGAGACCCCATAGGCATCAAGTTTACATCAGGGCTTAGGTGTGATTGAAAAGTAACAGTCAGATTTGTGAGTCATTGATAGGATTTAGGTGGGCTGCCCTAAAAAGTAACTTGTTTGCAGTACTAGAATTTAGGGTACATTTCCAGTCATGCATTTATTACAAAGACAAGCAAACAAAATCAATCTTTCAGAAGAGTCCATTTCCTAAATTGGGAACTGTTTAGACGTGCCATGTCCAGTATGGTAGCTGTGAGCCACATGAGGCCACTAAGCTCTGGAAAGGTGGCTGGTCCAAATTGAAATGTGCTATGAGTGTAAAATACACTTTAGATTTTGATGACTTAATATGCAATAAAAAGTTTAAAAATCTCATTAATATTTTTATATTGATTATATGCTGACATAATGTTTGGATATATTAGATTAAACAAAATATTCACATTAATTTTTTCCTGTTTCTTTTTATTTTTTAGGGTTAATTATATTTCTAGAATTGAGTAATTCATTCCATACTTATCAAATATTACTTGTTAATAATATTAGTAATAGATATTATTTATTCAACTAAAAGGCCATTTTAACCAGGATTTTAACAAGGGACTGTGTATTTGAGGCAAGTAATTTGCAAAACGTTCTTAGACACCTAAGGTGATACACAAGTTATACAGTTAAGAAATTGTACCCATTTATTTATTTACTTTAGTTTTTATTGAAATATAGTTGATTTACAATGCTGTGTTAGTTTCAGGTGTACAGCAAAGTGATTCAGATATATATACATTGTAAGTCAATTACGCTCCAATAAAATAAAATAAATAAATAAATAAAAATTTAAAGAAATAAAAAGAAGACAGGCCAGAGAGTAATGGTTGATATATCAGGGTGTGTGCAGGCAGGAGAGTGATACTTTAAATTGGTTTTAGGCGGGATTTTTTTTAAATTGAAGTACAGTTGATTTACAATGTTGTGCTATTTTCAGGTGTACAGCAAAGTGATTCAGGTATATACATATATAATACACATACACATATAATACATATATAGTATATATAGTTATATACACAGAATATATATATATATATATATTCTTTTTAAGAGTCTTTTCCTTTATAGGTTATTACAAGACATTGAATATAGTTCCCTGTACTATACAGTAGGTCCTTGTTGGTTATCTATTTTATATAAAGTCTTGTGTATCTGTTCATTCTAAACTCCTAATTTATCGCCCCACAGACCTTTCTCCTTTAGTAACCATAAGTTTGTTTTCTATGTCTGTGAGTCTATTTCTGTTTTGTAAATAAGTTCATTTGTGTCACATTTTTAGATTCCACGTATAAGTGATATCATATGATATTTGTCTTTCTCTGACTTACTGCACTTAATATGATAATCTCGAGGTCCATGCATGCTGCTGCAAACGACATTATTTCATTCTTTTCTATGGCTGAGTAACATTCCATTGTATACCTGTACCACATCTTCTTTATCAATTCATCTGTTGATGGACACTTAGGTTGCTTCCATGTCTTGGCTGTTGTGAAGAGTGCCCTGTAACCATTGGGGTGCATGTGTCTTTTCATTGATTTATTCACTTGGGAATTCTGCACCTGTGCACTGGGACTGGCACTCACCAGTTCCCTGCCACTCTGAGGTTATCATCTCAGAAGCAGAGTCAGCCAATAAGCAATAAAAATAGGAAATAACTGAATTTTAGTGCATGCTCTAAGCCAGTGGGTGCTATGGAAAAAATAAAGAGAAGGAGAGAGTATGAGGGAGGTGTGGGCGCATAGATTCCCACCAAATTCCAAAAAGTTGGTGTTTTCCTAAAGAGAGTGATATTGGAAGTGATAGCCACAGAGAAGGAGACCCTCCAGGTGGGCTGGAGGCCAGAGGCCAGAGGGACCGGAGCAGATGAGCAGAGGACAGGAAGTGATGATGTCAGGGGTGGGGCAGAGTGTACGGGAAAGCGGGGATGACATTGGTGGGTGTGAGGTGGGGCGGGGCTTAAACTGCCTCAAGCAGGAAATACAGAAACCCCAAATCTCCCTGCCCTGAGGAGCCCACAGCAAAGAGGTGAGAAAGACGTGAGCATGTGAGACTGTACTGCACCCAATGTGATGTACAAGCGGAAAGGGGAAGGGAGATGAGCTCGGCCTCGCTGCTAGGGGCAGGAAGCCAGGTTTCAGTTAGGCTATTTGGGGATGTATAAAAATTCATCAGATCAAAAAAAGACGTGAAAAGACATTCCAAGGTCAAGAAATAGCATGTGCAGAGCCCAGTGTTGACAAAGAAGGTGGATGATTTGGAGACCTGCAAGTCGAGGGTGTCTGGTGGGCTGCCTGTGGGAGGAGCCTCGGCTTGAGAAGAGAGGGCTGCATCCGGGCCTGCTCACGACGGTGTGTGCAGGGCTAGGGGCTTGGACGTCCCACAGGCAGTGATCAAAAGCTTCCAGGCAGGACAGTATGTGGTCAAAGTTGTGTTTTCGTAAGATAAGTCATGTGACTCTATGAAGAAAAGATTGAAGAGAGGATAACTTAAAGATACATAGAGGACTTAGAAAGCTATTAAAGTTGCCCAAAGTTTTGTGGAGGGTTGTATCTAGAGAGGACTGGAAGTAAAGGAGGGACTGATTGGAGAGAACTTTTTAGAGGTTTATTCTTAGGAATCAGTGACCAGTTGAAAGATGGGCTTTCTAACATGAAAGAAAAAGAATAAAAAATGATCCCCCGGGCTTCCCTGGTGGCGCAGTGGTTGAGAGTCCGCCTGCTGATGCAGGGGACACGGGTTCGTGCCCCGGTCTGGGAAGATCCCACATGCCGCGGAGCGGCTGGGCCCGTGAGCCATGGCCACTGAGCCTGCGCGTCCGGAGTCAGTGCGCCGTAATGGAAGAGGCCACAACAGTGAGAGGCCCCCTGCGTACTGCAAAAAAAAAAAAAAAAAAAATCACGTGCCGCAGAGCGGCTGGGTCCGTGAGCCGTGGCCACTGAGCCTGCGTGTCCGGAGCCTGTGCTCCGTGACAGGAGAGGCCGCAGCAGTGAGAAGCCCATGTAACAAAAAAAAAAAAAAAAAAAGATCCCCCAACTCTCTTGTTTGGGAGCTTTGGGGTGTTGTTATTAACTGGGAAAAGCAGAGGGAGAGAAACATGTCCCAAACATGCTGAGTTTGAGGCACATATTAGTTTGGGTTCCCCCAGAAGCAGGATTCAGTTGTAAGCAGTGTCCTTGGAAGGTGACCTTGTGAGCAATGGTAGGGAAGGTGGGGAGTAAGACAGGGAAGAGAAAGCACTAAAGCACAATTGCACAGTTACTGCTGTGTCCGTGGAGCTCAGCCCTGTGGGGGCCTCTGGGAGAAACAAAGAGTGTGCATCAGAATCGCTCCACTTCAGGGAGTGGGGACTAGGGTATTTACTCTGTGGGATGCTTTGATTCCTGATTTCCTCTGAATTGGGAGGCCTGAGAAAGCCCTCAGGCAGAAAGGAAGGTGCTCCTAAGATGAAGTTCTGGGTAGCTTGTGCCTGGGAGTGGAGAGGCAAGTGCCAAGGGGCTACGTGTGGGACATGAGGCGCTGGTAGCATCCCTTAAAATGTGCCAGCTGAGAGGGCTCTCCCTGTGGAGATGCAACATAGGCCTTGGAGAATACAAAGTTCCAATGAGAAGTCAAGCAGAAAACAGTGATTTGGGGACTCCAACATACTTGGCTAATATTAGCATAAGCCTTTTCAAAGAGGTTTCTTTTCCAGATAACCCCATGCGGTGAAGACACTTCTGCATGTGAGCGTTACTGGCTTGTGCCCTGTCTGCCTGTCCCCAGCAGCAGTGACCTGGGTGAGGCTTGATTGAACTTGGGCACCAGCTCTCCTTCCTCAATAAACGTCTACTCTATTGGACCAGAAGCCATGGGATTTTATTCCTACATCCTCTGAGAGGGATATTTTTCTAGGATTTTGTTTCTTAAAGGCAAATTCACTCTCTTGGACAAGTGGGTGCCCCAGTGATGGAGTCCAGCTTCCTAAAGAGTAAACAAAAAATTCCATCGTGGACCCGTGTTACCAGCGTTCCTGAATTTGAGTTAGAATTTTAGCTTTAGAAGAAAAGGTACAAAAAGAAAACAAAGAATAAAGAAAGTTGGGAAACTCCCATGTCCTTCCTGGCAGGGACCAGCAGGACAGGAGGTTGGGAAGAGTATTGAGTGCAGGTGAGCTCTCCTGTGGGCGTCTCTATCTGGATCCACCTGTCAGCTGCTGCCCTGGAAGAGGAACCTTTCAAAGTGTCTTAAGCACCCACATTAAACCCCCAGTCTGTCTTCTGTATCCATAAGATCCCTTTAGTCTGAGAAGTATCTTCTAAAGATTATAAATAGAGCCTCGGAACTATCTTAGACTCTGGCCTAAGTTCAAATTCCATCCTTGTCCAGTTAATAGTGGACCTTTGGATGTGGCTCATTTGGTCTTTCAAAGTCTCAACTTCCTCATCTGTGTAGTGGCGATAAGAACCACCTCACAGGGCTTCCCTGGTGGCGCAGTGGTTGGGAGTCTGCCTGCCAATGCAGGGGACACGGGTTCGTGCCCCAGTCTGGGAAGATCCCACATGCCGCGGAGCGACTGGGCCTGTGAGCCATGGCCACTGAGCCTGCGCGTCCGGAACCTGTGCTCCGTAACGGGAGAGACCACAGCAGTGAGAGGCCAGCATACTGCAAAAAAAAAAAAAAAGAACCACCTCGCAAATTTTTCAGGGTTGGAAGGGATAGGGACTGACAAACTGCCGTGAACAGCTCTTGATAGTATTAAAGATTTGGTATAGAATGGCTTTGACTGTTACTGCTGCTCTGGATCATTCTTAACCTTCCTGTGACTCCAGTTACCAAGTATAGGCTATGGCCCGAAAGCCTGCAGTGTGAAAGGCAGACATCCATCCCTGGGGTCCCAGGGCAGGGGCTCAGAATGACTCAAATGCTAGAGGTCCCACTGGATTCTTTCTTTCGAATAAAGCACTGGACCATTGAGAGACCTTTATATCCGTGTTGACCTCTCCCAACCATATGAACCTAGGTGGGTTACTATACCCCACCCTCTGTATGCAGGAAAGGAATTAATTAGACAGGTCCAACTGCTCCAGCTCAATACTCCTGAGATCCTACACCTGAGAATTCTGGCCTTGACTGACCTATACTCCCAGTATTCTGGTTGACCAAGAAAAGATGATAGAAGTCTCATGAGCCATTATCTTCCTAATGAGTGCTAAGTGCACGTCCCCAGAAGAACTCCAGTTATGTCAGGCCCTGAGCAGCCCACCCTAAGACCCTCACTCCAACCTTGCCCTTTTGGTTCTCCTGCTTAGGGGGCTCTGAAGAGGTCAGAAGAAACAGATATCCTACCAGGATGCCACTTCCCTATCTCAAGAGGACATCTTTCAACTGAACTACAGTCAGCTTCGTTTTCAACTTGTGGGTGAAATTCCAGAGTGGTAAACAAAGAAAATGGATTAGGCAGGCAATCCTTTGATTCCAGTCACATCCCCTGAGGGCCTGCGGTGGCCAGTGCTGTGCTGGCCCCTGGAAGGAATAGCCGAAGTCGAATGCTGTCTAGGAAAACAAAGCAGGTTTTAAAAATAAACGTCATTTAGCATATGACTAACCGATGTCCACTCCCTATGTGTGTCTTTACGTCTATAATCTTTCCGCCTGTAACTTTCAGGCAGGTTTCCTCTGACCCACCTTCCACCTGGGCCCAGGAAGTCATATGCCATGGAGAACAGCGGTGATTCCGGCCAGCACAGTGAGTCAGGGACATATGGTGTCCCGAGCTCTCTGTTTACTCTTGTGCCCGGGAGATTAGTCAACCAGAGGAGCAGAATCAGCCTGAACGCCATCTGCTGTACCCTGGTGCAGGCTGAAGGTGACAGGGCAGCCCTACATACCTTGATAGCTAGGGGAGGGCCTGAATCATTCAAGGTGGGAAGGCTGTGGCCTAACGAAGGCAAGGCTCAGGCTGTCCATCTGTCCTTTCTCACCGAGCAAGGGGAAAACTGCGTCTGGAGAAGGAAGACGGGCCCAGAGCTGCTGTGCTTCTGGTTTGTCCAAGGCTCCCCAGTGGACCTTTTCTCAGCCCCGAGACACCAGGTAGCTGCCCTCACTTCTCTCCTGCTGGTCTGCAGCCTCGGGAGTTAGTCTAAGAGTTCAAGATATTCTGCATGTAGAGATAATGCTTTGTCAGTGGAAAGATTCTAGACTTCGGCCCCTGCATCTTCCTGCTTTTAAGCTCAGGTCTTTAGGTCTTGGGTAACTTTTTCAACCCCCCTAAGTCTCCCTTTCTTTGTCTGTTGAATGACGATCCTCGCAAGGCTGTTGCCTAGGATGAAATGATCTGAGATAATCTATGTAAAGCACCTGGATTTAGGAGGAGTGCAATAAAAGTGAGCGCCCTTCCCCCTCCCCTGGATTATCTGCTTTTTTCCCCTTTGCCAGAGATTCCTTGGTGAACAGAAAGCTGTTATATCATTTGTCTATAATCCTCATGATAAAATAAAATTCTCATCAGAATAATGTTGACATCCCATTGGCATGTCCGGGCCACAGAAATAATGATGTGGTGAAAATAAAGTTGAGGTTACTGGCTAAAGGAAAGAGGTTAGCAAGTCACAGTGTGCAGAGAGAGAGGCAGAGAGAGAGAGAGAGAGAGAGAGGCAGAGAGAAAGAGAGAGAGAGAGAGAGAGAGAGAGAGACGTGCTTTGGACAAAACTCTCCCCAGTCTCCAGCATTCCAGGTTCATTTCCTGGGGGTCCTCTATTCCATCAAAACTGACTGCAGTTCCCAGCCCACCAGCCCCAGGAGAAGGCTGACTTAGCTGTGAATTTCATAACTGATCCCATGTGGGAATTTTTCCATCACTTAGCTGAAGGTATGAAGTTGCGAATCATGAAGGTCCAAATTATGAAGGCATCTCCATGGGATTTCTACTGGTGCAATGGGTTTTGTTATAAGGTTTGTATTCGTTTCTGAGAAGAGTCCTGGAATAACTGTCCCATTTGCAGCCACCAGCTCCCGGGTGCTATTTTCAGCACAGAATTTCCCCAGGACCTGCTACAGGGAAATTGTGACAACATCTGGCCAACTTCAGAGAAATCAATGAGGGCTGGGAGGGTGGACTTTGTTCACTCATGGTGTTCCAATGAATATTTTCACCTGTCCAAAAATCAAATTCATTGATTTCTCCAAAGGGCAAGGACAAGCAGATGTCCCCAGTAAAAGAGGTCTCCCCAGTGGCTTTCAGAACTCACTCATGCCTTATTCTTTATGTTGAACAGACACTCTTCTGGAGGCTGAAGATAAAAAAACAAAGCAAGACAAAACTAAGGTTGGCTACCATGGACTATGCAGAGGACAGAGGGCATTTTTCTGTAGAAAAGCTGCGCCATCCCCAGACCCCATGCCCTGAGCATAACCATCTCCATGAGCTCCCGTGCCTGGTGGGCCTTGGGCTCCTACTTCCAGTCTCCACACCAGCAAAGAATCGCTGGGACCAGGACAACTCTGTTCATGCAAAATAAGACTGACCCCAGGGTCCAGACAACACAAGGCAGGAGGGGAGCCCAACTGCGCAAGCTTCTCCTTGTGGATGCAAAGTGGGCCCCGTGGCCTGGTGGAAAATAACGGTCTTTCTCAGCGAGATCACTTCTGAGATGAGCTGGTCTCTTCCGAGATGGTCATGGCTCTCGATAACTTCCCAGGCTCAGTTTCTTCGTCTGTAAAATGGAATAACGATGCCTGTGTCAGAGTGGGCTGTCAGTGCACATTAAACATGTTTTTAGAGCAAGTGTGGAGACAGTTGACTTGCTCTGATGGAGGAATAAAAATAAGGAAGCTGGGGAAGGACAGCCTGTGAGATCCAGTGAGGATTCCTCGTGCCCCAGATCCCAGGGGCACTTTGCATGGTGGATGTGGCCCCAGGTCCCACCATGGTGCCTTCTTGAGCATCAAAACCTGCTTCCCCAGGTGAGACATGGATGCTAGAGCATGGGCCATTCTGGAAAAGCCACCGTTCCTGGTGACAATCCACATTCGAGGCATGGGCAGGAACTCTTTTTGCTAGTTTCAGGCAGGAGATGTGGAGAGGGTGGTGTTGGTGGTTACTATTCCAGAGTGAACCCCCTGCCTCCAGAACCATCCAGAATCTTCCCGGATTCTTCTCCAAGGGAGACAACCCAGCTCATGTGCACAATTACTTTTGGGGTCTAATTGTTGTCTAAATTAGCCCTACTTTCACAGACAAAGATAAATTGTGTCTCGAGAAAAGTGTTGGGATTCGATGGGGCTTTCAGCTGGTCTTTAATCCTCACGTTGGCATTTATGGTGGCAGGATACAGTGACACATGCCCCTGCTTTTGTATCCTGAAAAGATCCAAAGTCACAGACAAGCAGAATCAGGGAGCTGAAAGGGCTGTAGAAAACCTGTCATTAACTAATAAGTTAATAAATGAAGGGGAGACATTTCTGTAGGAGCATGGCTCAGCTGAGAGCTCAGCCCTGGTATTGCAATGGCACCTGTCTTACTGTGTGGCCCTAGGCAGTCCCCTTAACCTCTCGGATCATGCATTTCCTCATCTGTAAACGTACAGAGAACACCTGGTAACACCTGCCTTGGCTAAACCTTGAGGATGTTGAGGATACAGTAAGAAAATAGGCCTGAAGGCATTTTGAAAAACAGTAAAGGCTATAAAATCTTATAACAATAAATTGCCATGGTTATTACATTCAAGGAGCACCAGGTGGAAAACAACAGACATTTCTGTATCTACTGGTTAATTGCTGCTCAGCATCTTCAAAGATTATGTTTGGGCTCAAAGGTCACCCTGAATCAGTCCATGGGTGTCTATTACAAAATTCTTCCAACTTTTCAGTATGTTTGAAAATTTTCCTAATAAAATGTTGGGATATGAAAAAAAAAAAATCACCTTACTCGAACACTGCAGTCTCACACATGTCTAGAGGAAATGAATTTGGAGTCTCCAGTTTGGACAAAGAGAAAAAGAAAAATGGCAGTATTATCAAAATGCAAAGCAAAACAAGTCATAAATTCTGGCATGTTATAGCCCAGGGATATTCACCAGTCTTATTTATAATAGCACATCATTCTCCAAAAACGAAAAATGTTTGAGTTTGTCACAGCACATCACTTGGAGGGAAAGCTCTATACCCATGAAAACAATACATAAAAGGATGATACAGCACCTCTGTGCCTGAAATGATTCTCAGTTAAACAAGCAACAGAGAGGCAAATTTTTATATACTTACAACAATGGTGTTAAATAAAAAAGAAAACAGAAACACTAGAGATAGAGGCACCCAAAAGATCGTGGTGGTTGAGAGGCCTAGGATCACAGGAGGACTTGTTCTTTCTTTTGTGTAAGTCTTTCCTTTGATGTGGTTATACTCCACTTATTATAAAAAAAGAAAAAAAATATTATGATTTTCATTTAGTGTAATTCTTTGATATTGAAAAAAATAAATGGCAGTTTGTGTATGCGGGCCCTCTGCTTGGCACAGCTGGCAAAGAGCAACTTAGCTTTGAAAGAGACCCTTGTGGGCTGCCAGGTGCATTGTTCATCTGTGGCTGCCCCGTGACTTTGGACACAATAGTTGCCAGGTCCAGGCATGCCCACTCGGAGCCCGACCCAGACCTGGTTCAAGCTCATTGTTGCTTCAAGTACTTCTGCGAGGAGCCCACATCACCAAGCTTTGAAGTCGGGTTCCCAGAGCCTGTTTCCTCAGAGGGTGAAGATTATGTCGGAGAGCACTTGGAGGTGTCATGGGGGGAGATGTTCCAAAAAGATCCCAAAGATCAAGACAGTCCCCACATGGGTCAGGGAGAGCTGAAGAACCCCTGCTAAAGACTGGGATGTTACCGATTAGAAAAGTGGGCACAGGTGGGGCATTTATTTTAGAAATCCAGCCAGTGATCAGGCCACTCTTTGGGGAAGCAGCCCTCAGCTTCCACTCAGCTACCTCTCACAAAAGAGCACTAATCGGCCTTTGTTCTCAGGCAGCAAGAGTCAGGGTCACACCTCAGAAGATCACATCTAAAGCTCTTGGTTTTCCAACCAGGGCTGGGCAAGGCTGAGAGGCTCTTATTCAAGGGCAGCAGGGTGCTGGGCACTGAGTCAAGGCTGCAGGCTTGGGCTCCTGCCTCTGCCCTCCTCCTGGGTTGTCAGTGACCTCAGTCCCCAGAGTCTCCACTCCAGTCCCTGCCACCCTGGGGAGAGGTCCTCATTGCCCCTTTTGCTTTGGAGAACCTGAGATTCTTTCCAGCACGGTAAGTTCAGTGAGTCAGCAGCAGTATTTTTTGAAGGCCTTCTATGTGTAAAGAGCTAAGGTTAAGATTGGTTCAAGATGGTGGAGTAGAAGGGCATGTGGTCACTCCCTCTTGAGAGAGCACCAGAATCACAACTAATTGCTGAACAGTTATCGACAGGAAGACATTGGAACTCAACAAAAAAGATACCCCACATCCAAAGACAGAGGAGAAGCCACAGTGAGATGGCAGCAGGGGCACATTCACAGTAAAATCAAATCCCATAATTGCTGGGTGGGTGACTCACAAACTGGAGAACAATTATATAACAAAAGTCCACCCACTGGAATGAAGGTTCTGAACCCTACATCAGGCTTCCCAACCTGGGGATCCGGCAATAGAAGGAGGAATTCACAGAGAATCAGATTTTGAAGACCAGCGGGATTTCATTGCAGAACTTTGACAGGACTGGAGGAAATAGAGGCTCCTCTCTTGGAGGGCACCCACAAAGTAATGTGCACATCAGGACCCAGGGGAAAGGAGCAGGGACCCCATAGGAGACTGAACCAGACCTACCAGCTAGTGTTGGAGGGTCTCCTGTGGAGGCGGGGAGTGGCTGTGGCTCACCACAGGGACGGGGAGACTTGCAGCAGAAGTTCTGGGAAGTACTCCTTGGTGTGAGCCATCCCAGAGTCTTTGCCATTAGAACCACCAAAGAGCTTGTAGCCTCCAGTGCTGGGTTGCCTCAGGCCAAACAACCAACAGGGAGGGAACTCAGCCCCACCAATCAGCAGACAAGCATATTAAAGTTTGACTGAGTTCTGCCCACCAGAGCAATATCCAGCTCTACCCACCACCAGTCCCTCCCATCAGGAAGCTTACACAAGCCTCTTAGATAGCCTCATGCACCAGAGGGCAGACAGCAGAAGCAAGAAGAACTCCCATCCTGCAGCCTGTGGAAAGAAAACCACATTCACAGAAAGATAGACAAGATGAAAAGGCAGAGGACTATGTACCAGATGAAGGAACAAGATCAAACCCCAGGGGGAAAAAAAAAAAACAAAAAACTAAATGAAGTGGAGCTAGGCAACCTTCCAGAAAAAGAATTCAAAATTATGACAGTGAAGATGATCCAGGACCTCAGAAAAAGAATGGAGCCAAAGATCAAGAAGATGCAAGAAATGTTTAACAAAGACCTAGAAGAATTAAAGAACAAACACCTAGAAGGATTAAAGAACAAACAAACAGGGATTAACAGTACAATAACTGAAATGAAAATTACACTAGAAGGAATCAATAGGAGAAAAACTGAGGCAGAAGAAAGGATAAGTGACCTGGGAGACAGAATGGTGGAATTCACTGCCATGGAACAGAATAAAGAAAAGAGAAAGAAAAGAAATGAAGACAGCCTAAGAGACCTCTGGGACAACATTAAACACACCAACATTCACATTATAGGAGTCCCAGAAGGAGAAGAGAGATAGAAAGGAACCGAGAAAATATTTGAAGAGATTATTGTCAAAAAATTCCCTAACATGGGAAAGGAAATGCCACCCAAGTTCAGGAAGTGCAGAGAGTCCAAGGCAGGATAAACCCAAGGAGAAACACACTGAGACATATAGTAATCAAATAACAAAAATTAAAGAAAAGAAAAATTATTGAAAGCAACAAGGGAAAAAAACCAAATACATACAAAGGAACTCACATAAGGTAAACAGCGGGTTTCTCAGCAGAAACTCTACAAGCCAGAGCAGAGTGGCATGATATATTTAAAGTGATGAAAAAGAAGAAACTACAACCAAGATTACTCTACCCGGCAAGAATCTCATTCAGATTCGATGGAGGAATCAAAAGCTTTACAGACCAACAAAAACTAAGAGAATTCAGCACCACCAAACCAGCTTTACAACAAATGCTAAAGGAACTATTCTAAGTGGGAAACACAAGAGAAGAAAAGGACCTACAAAAACAAACCCAAAACAATTAAGAAAACGGCAAAAGGAACATACATATTGATAATTACCTTAAACATGAATGGATTAAATGCTCCAACCAAAAGACACAGGCTCGCTGAATGGATACAAAAACAAGACCCATATATATGCTGTCTACAAGAGACCCACTTCAGATTTAGGGACACATACAGACTGAAAGTGTGGGGATGGAAAAAGATATTCCATGCAAATGGAAATCAAAAGAAAGCTGGAGTAGCAATACTCATATCAGATAAAATAGACTTTAAAATAATGTTACAAGAGACAAAGAAGGATACTACATAATGATCAAGGGATCAATCCAAGAAGAAGATATAACAATTATAAATATATATGCACCCAACATAAGAACATTTCGATACATAAGGCAACTGCTAACAGCTATAAAAGAGGACATTGACAGTAACACAATAATAGTGGGGGACTTTAACACCTCACTTACACCAATGGACAGATCATCCAGACAGAAAATTAATAAGGAAACAAAAGACTTTAATAACACAATAGACCAGATAGATTTAATTGATATTTATAGGACATTCCATCCAAAAGCAGCAGATTACACTTTCTTCTCAAGTGCACACGGAACATTCTCCAGGATAGATCACATCTTGGGTCACAGGTCAAGCCTCGGTAAATTTAAGAAAATTGAAATTATATCAAGCATCTTTTCTGACCACAATTCTATGAGACTAGAAATCAATTACAGAGAAAAAAAACACAAACACATGGAGGCTCAACAATACATTATTAAATAACCAAGAGATCACTGAAGAAATCAAAGAGGAAATTAAAAAAAAAAACCCTAGAGACAAATGACAATGAAAACACAATGTTCCAAAACCTATAGGATGCAGCAAATGCAGTTCTAAGAGGGAAGTTTATAGCAATACAATCTTACCTCAAGAAACAAAAAAAACCTCAAATAAAGAATCTAATCTTACACCTAAAGGAAGTAGAGAAAGAACAAACAAAACCCAAAGTTAGTAGAAGGAAAGAAATCATAAAGATCAGAGGAGAAATAAATGTTATAGAAACAAAGAAAACAATAGCAAAGATCAATAAAACTAAAGGCTAGTTCTTTAAGAAGATAAACAAAATCGAAAAACCTTTAGTCACACTCATCAGAAAAAGAGGGAGAGGACTCAAATCAATAAAATTAGACATGAACAAGGAGAAGTTACAACAGACACCACAGAAATACAAAGCATCATAAGAGACTACTACAAGCAACTCTATGCCAATAAAATGGACAACCTGGAAGAAATGGACAAATTCTTAGAAAAGCACAACCTTCCAAGACTGAACCAGGAAGAAATAGAAAATATGAACAGACCAGTCACAAGCACTGAAATTGAAACTGTGATTAAAAATCTTCCAACAAACAAAATTCCAGGACCAGATGGCTTCACAGGTGAATTCTATCAAACACTTAGAGAAGAGCTAACACCCATCCTTCTCAAACTCTTCCAAAAAATTGCAGAGGAAGGAACATACCCAAACTCATTCTACGAGGCCACCATTACCCGGATACCAAAACAGGACAAAGATACTACAAAAAAAGAAAATTACAGACCAATATCACTGATGAATATAGATGCAAAAATCCTCAACAAAATAATACTAACAAACAGAATCCAACAACACAGTAAAATGATCATACATCATGATCAAATGGGATTTACCCCAGGGATGCAAGGATTCTTCAATATATGCAAATCAACCAATGTGATACACCATATTAACAAATTGAAGAATAAAAACCATATGATCATCTCAATAGATGCAGAAAAAGCTTTTGACAAAATTCAACACCCATTTATGATAAAAAGTCTCCAGAAAGTGGGCATAGAGGGAACCTACCTCAACATAATAAAGGCCATATATGACAAACCCGCAAATATCATTCTCAATGGTGAAAAACGGAAAGCATTTCCTATAAAATCAGGAATAAGACAAGGATGCCCACTCTCGCCATTATTATTCAACGTAGTTTTGGAAGTCCTCGCCATGGCAATCAGAGAAGAAAAAGAAATAAAAGGAATCCAAATTGGAAAAGAAGTAAAACTGTCACTGTTTGCAGATGACATGATACTATACATAGGCAATCCTAAAGATGCCACCAGAAAACTACTAGAGCTAATCAATGAATTTGATAAAGTTGCAGGACACAAAATAAATGCACAGACATCTCTTGCATTCCTATACACTAACAATGAAAGATCAGAAAGGGAAGTTAAGGAAACAATCCCATTCATCACTGCAACAAAAATAATAAAATACCTAGGAATAAACCTACCTAAGGAGGTAAAAGACCTGTACTCAGAAAACTATAAGACCTTGATGAAATAAATCAAAGATGACACAAACAGATGGAGAGATATACCATGTTCTTGGATTGCAAGAATCAATATTATGAAAATGACTATTCTACCCAAAGCAATCTACAGACTCAACACAATCCCTATCCAATTATCAATGGCATTTTTTTTACAGAACTAGAAAAAAAAAATCTTAAAATATGTATGGAGACACAAAAGACCCCAAATAGCCAAAGCAATCTTGAGGGAAAAAAACAGAGCTGGAAGAATCAGACTCCCTGACTTCAGACTATATTACAAAGCTACAAAAATCAAGACAATATGCTACTGGCACAAAAACAGAAATATAGATCAACAGAACAGGATATAAAACTCAGAGATAAACCCACACAGCTATGTTCAACTAATCTATGACAGAGGAAGCAAAGATATACAATGGAGAAAAGACAGTCTCTTCAATAAGTGGTGCTGGGAAAACTGGACAGCTACATGTAAAAGAATGAAATTAGAACACTCCTTACACCATACACAAAAAGAAACTCAAAATGGATTAAAGACCTAAATGTAAGATCAGACACTATAAAACTCTTAGAGGAAAACATAGGAAGAACACTCTTTGACATAAATCACAGCAAGATCTTTTTTGACCCACCTCCTAGAGTAAAGGAAATAAAAACAAAAATATCAACTGGGACCTAATGAAGCTTAAAAGCTTTTGCACAGCAAAGGAAACTATAAACAAGATGAAAAGACAGCCCTCAGAATGGGAGAAAATATTTGCAAACGAATCGACGGACAAAGGATTAATCTCCAAAATATATAAACAGCTCATGCAGCTCCATATTAAAAAAACAAACAACCCAATCCAAAACTGGGCAGAAGACCTAAATAGACATTTCTCCAAAGAAGACATACAGATGGCCAAGAAGCTCATGAAAGGCTACTCAACATCACTAATTATTAGAGAAATGCAAATCAAAACTACAATGAGGTATCACCTCACACCAGTTAGAATGGGCATCATCAGAAAATCTACAAACAACAAATGCTGGAGAGGGTGTGGAGAAAAGGGAACCCTCTTGCACTGTTGGTGGGAATGTAAATTGATACAGCCACTATGGAGAACAGTATGGAGGTTCCTTAAAAAACTACAAATAGAATTATCATATGAGCCAGCAATCCCACTACCGGGCATAGACCCAGAGGAAACCATAATTCAAAAAGACACATGCACCCCAATGTTCATTGCAGCACTTTTTACAATAGCCAGGTGATGGAAGCAACCTAAGTGTCCATCAGCAGACGAATGGATAAAGATGTGGTACGTATATACAATGGAATATTATTCAGCCATAAAAAGGAATGAAATTGGGTCATTTGTAGAGACGTGGATGGGCCTAGAGACTGCCATACAGAGTGACGTAAGTCATAAAGAGAAAAACAAATATCGTATATTAACACATATATGTGGAATCTAGAAAAATGATACAGATGAACCCGTTTGCAAGGCAGAAATAGAGACACAGATGTAGAGAACAAATGTATGGACACCAAGGGGGGAAAGTGGGGTGGGGGGCTGTTGGTGGTGGTGGGATGAATTGGGAGATTGGGATTGACATGTATACAGTAATATGTATAAAATAGATAACTAATAAGAACTTGCTGGATAAAAAAATTAATTAATTAAATTAAATTTAAAAAAAAAAGAAAGAATTGCACCCTTAGAAGTTAGAAAAGGCATTCTGCCCTCAGCCTCAGGAGGGACCCAGCCCCATGAACACCTTGACATTGTCCCAGGAACACTGATTTCAGACTCTAAAATCCAGAGCTGTAAGAGAATAAGTTTGTGTTGTTTTAAACCACTAAATTTGTGGTACTTTGTCACAGCAGCAGTAAGAAAGTAATACAGAAGGTTATTTGTGGACACCAAAAGTTCAATTTCAGATAAGTTTCCCATGTCATCATCATCATCATTATTATTCTTTTGACTGTTTCATTTAAAAATGTTAAAATCATTCTTAGCTTGCTGGCTGTACAAAAACAAGTGGTGGACCAGATTCAGCCAAATATTAGGACAATTAATTCATCTATGGATTAAAGTAATAATACATAATTCGATTATTAGAATTTTTATAATGGAGTTTTTATAATGTTTCAAAATTAGAATACTATTAATGTAATTCATTACGAATTAATGTAACAAAAAATATCAAAATAAAACACAAACATTTAAATAGATGCCTAAAAAGCATTTAATAAAATTTTAATGCTCTTCTTTTTTAATAAGTTAGTAATTGGAAATTTCATATTTTAATAGTGGTTGTTTGTCATAAACCATAACAAACATTTTGCTTAACTGTCAAAAATCAGTAACATCTTTGATCACCCAATCTAAAGTAGCCACCACCACCCAGCCCACTTTCTGTCTGTAATAACTGGTTTTATTTATCAGTCCTTAATTGTCCTCATTTATTTATTTTTACTTGTTTATTTCATTCTTCTTTCAGAAGAGATAGTGACTGTTCACTGTTGTATGCCCAGAACCTACGTCTGGCACATATTAGGTGCCTTATAAATACTCGTTGAATTAAAAACAAACAAACAAAAAGAACTAAGGTGATAAATATAAATATGCTCTGATCCCCATGGAATTCACAGAGGCACAGGCGGTGCAGTAATAATAACTAATACCTACTGGGCCTCACTACTTGCCAAGCTCTATTCTATGGGCTTTCCCTGGAGAAGCTCCTTTAAGCCCACCACAGCTCTATGACATGGATACTACTTTTATATGCATTTTATAGAGAAGGAAACTGAGGCATAGAGAAGCAAGCAAAGGCACTCTGGCTCCAGAGCCTGGGGTCCTGACCTCTTCCACGCCCTCCCACCCCATGCAGTGACAGTTGTCAGGAGGCCTCAGTTTGTTGGGGGTGGGCAGGGAGGCAAGGTTACCTTTCCAGATGTTCTGGAAGTTTGTCGCTCCAAATCCCGACGTTCGGGGACAAGATAGGTGCTGAGGATTTGGAAATGAGAGGATAGGATGAGGAACAGTGTGAAAATGGGAAGAGAACGTGACATGGTGGAGCTATAGGAGAAATTTAGAAAAGAAAGGAAGGAGTGAGGGAGGGAGGGAGGGAGGGTAGGGTAACCACAGCAAATATTGCAGACTGGCCACCAGCCTGATGACAGACATGATCTGTGATGATTTGACTACTCCCTGACTCTCGGTTTTCTCATATGTAAAATGGAAAATGTTATGCTGTCATTACAAAGTTTTTTGTGAGACATAGCCAAAAAAAAAAAAATACAAGTGTGAAAATTGCCTGTAAGCCAGCATTCCCAAAAGTGTGTCTTGTGGAATGTTGCTTGAGATGTGAGCTGGATGAGAGTCTTTAGGGTTAGACTACACGGTACAAAACACTAGGCAGCGGTCCTTGCTGTGACTCTTCCGGACTTTACTGGACTCACATGCATAGTGAGTCACCAAGAGAGGGACTTGGTGTTGCCCAAATATTGTGGCCATGGGACACTTTCCACAGAGCATTTTGAGGGGTCAGTGTCTTCAAAACCCACTTTGGGGAAGCCAGTGCATTGAGTACAATGGTGCCCATGTAACCAAGCTAGGGGGACCAGGTGTGACAATGTGTGCAGAGTCCCTGGCAGAGCTGGGGGCCAGTGAGCATTGATTCTTTCCCCACATCAGATGATGAAAGCAAGGGAATCACTGTAAAAACTGAAGCTAAAATGCATAAAGGAAATCTCAGGAGATAGTCCAGGATACTACATCCTGCAGGCTCTGCTGAGAAACAGCTAGGATGTGGGTTCAAGGGCCAGGTTTACAGCTTCCTGGCTGTGTGATCTGGCAGGAGTTATGTAACCACTCTGAGAAACAATGCAAGGCAAGAATTCAGATAACCCAGTGTGTGCTACTAGTTTCCTCCTGCTGTTCAGTTTACCCCAAACTCAGTGGCTTAATCAACACACTTATTATCTCACTGTTTCTGTTGGTAGGAAACCAGGAAGGTTTAGCTGGAGTCTGGGCTTCAGTTGAGATGTGGCCAGGATGAGGTCTCATCCAGAAGCTCACCTGGAAAAGGATGTCTTCCACGCTCAGAGTGGTTGTCTGTAGGACTGGGTTTCCTGAGGGCTCAGTTCCTCTCTGGCTGTTGACTGGGTCACCCTTGTTTCCTCACCCTGGGGCCTCCCCAACACAGCTGGCAGCTGGCTCCATCAAAGCGGCAAGACCGCCAGTGAGATGGGGTCACAATCTTTCGTAACTTAATCATGGAAGAGATGCCCCCTCACTGTGCTCATATTCGATTTGTCAGAAGCTAGTTACTCAAGGGGAGTGGATGACACGAGGCCGTGGATCCAGGAAGTGGAGGCACTGGGTCTTAAAGACTTCGTGCCACATAGAGAGATGCATTGTTGTATTGTTCCTATTTGTTTATATTTATATCGTTCCTGTTGGTTAAGCATTGGTTATGCTTACTCTGTTTAAAAATTCCTGTTAAAATTGATTAGTCAGTAATATCAGCTGATTATCATCTTAGAGAGAAACAAAATATCTAGAAAGCGTGCCAGTGGGAAAAGGAAAAAAAGAAACACAAAAGCAGAAGAGTTATCAGTGGCTGACTGTCGTGCTTAACACCTTGAAATGATCCTAGACTAGGAAGGATCCAGAAAGCCACTGTCCATATTTTTCACTTTCAGGGACCAAAAGTATTGGAATTACACCACTAGCCATCTATTTTTGGAAAGCAAAAATAATGATAATTCATTGTTTTTAGGATTTTACACATAGGAGCTCATTTAATCCTCAGAACAACCTTGTGAATTAGGTTCTATTATCCCCATTTACAGATGAGAACAATGAAGCACACGAAATAAATCACAGGATGGGGCTGAGCATCTTGTCACCAGTGAGTGGTAAGCAGACCCCAACCCTCTGTGTGACCGCACACCTCCATCTCAACCACTACAGTGTGTAACCTTTTAAGAGTAGTGGTGTATGGTCTCTGGTCACTCAGTTAATAAGGAGAAACCAGAAACCAGGCTCCAGAAAGACTCTAGAGATTTGAGGCAGGGGGCATGGAGGGGCGGGGGGAGGACACCAGACAGATTTACTCCCGTGTCATTTTGCCAAGGTCGCTGCCCCCCATTCTGCATATCTGTGGGTGCTCGTTGACCAAGACTTTCTGGGTTCCTGC
>NW_006781263.1:2845518-2867345 GCF_000442215.2 Lipotes vexillifer
CCTGCTGAAAGTTGTAAGGCATCAGGGAACCCCGATGAATTTCTTCCCCTTTCTGAACCCCGAGGTAAAAATAAGATACTTACACTAAAAAAAGAGAAGTCTAAAAATTGCCTTTCCTATGATCAAGAGGCCACAATCAAGCGGGCCTGGATGACCTTCAGAGGTAGATTTGGGCCCCAGTCTGTAGAGACCACAATGGCCCTCTTCACAGATGGATGGTCTGTGTAAGTGCAGCACAAAGCTTGGAAACGTGACAACACGAGTGCATGTTCTGAGCTTGGGCAAGCCAGGGCCACAGCATGCCAGCTTTGGGGGCCATTCTGGGAGAATGCTACCTCGGGGCATCTGGTATACTCTAGTGGTCCCCTTGCTTTTTCCTCCCTTACAGAGAAAAGCAGTAGTTTACCTCCGTAGAGAAAAGAAAAAAACTCCAGCTTTCTCACAATAGGGTCCCGGTGGTGACAGGGCCAACCGTGGATATTGTAAGGCTGCCATAGTGCTAGCAGGTGAGTTTAAAAAGAGAGAACTCAGCATCTCACGTGACCAAGGAAAGAGCTTGGAAGGGGGGCTAAGAAGCCAAGATCCCCTGTCCCCCTTCCCCACCTCGTAAAAAAGCTGAGACACCAGCTGAGGAAAAGTCCAGGACTTCTGCCATTGTTCTCCTCACCTTTGGGGCTAATTAGCCACCACTGGGCCAAATTAGCTCCACCAGGAACAAAGACGGTGGGGCAGGGAGTGAAGAACAAAGCACTTCCCAGGGACTGGAGGTCACGCTCCAGGCCTGATGCTGGGAAAGCGAACCAGAGGGGCGTGCAGCCTACAGAACTGGGGTCCAGCTCCCAGGTGCCTGCTGTACCCTCACGTGATGGGTTCCCCGCAGCATTCTCTAAGAAGAACACGACAGGTGCGTGCCCGTGTGCACCACGCGCATCCTGTCCTCACACCGCACTGTGCTCAAGCCTGTGCCCCTCAAGGTCTCCACGCACCCAGAGGCACGGCGGGGTGAGCCCTGCATCCGGAATTAAGGAACACGATCCAACAGACAAAATCTTTCTTCCCCTCCAAATGAGTTCCCCGGCTCTAAAAAGCCTGCCTTGATTCTACATCAATGTCTTCTCTCTGGTCTTGGTATCTTCGAGAAGAAAAGAATGACTGAGAAGTCTTTTGACCTGAGAAGCTCGCTCCTCTTTTCCTAACCCTGGGAGTCTGGGTTTCCCTCCAAGTTCCCTGTTTCCTAGTTGTGTGTCCTAGACTAGGTGCTCGCCGTCTCTGGGCTTCAGTATCACAAACACGGCTGCTTTGCTTTGAGCACTGAGTCCTGTAAAGTATATGAAGTGCCTTGTGGTTGGCCCTTCATTTCCAAAGCATCTCTGCAAGGATTCTCAAAGTCACTCCTGTCTTACGTCGCCCAGTCAGAGAAGGAAGGGCTCAGGAGTACCGAGTCTTTTCACTTCCTTCCCAGCGTCCTCAGGAGACCAACTTTCCGGCTCACTCAGGATTCATGGGGGAACTGCCCACAAGGCCCAGCCTCTTGGAGTGCAAGATCCTGGCCAGCTCGCCCCACAAAGCAGGGCCTGAGGACTTGACTGGCTCGTGTCCACCACCCCGTGTCCTGGACCTCAGTTCTCTCTTGGCACCTGCTGTTAGAGGTTAATGTTTCTAGAAGCCCTTTGTGTGCCGGATCTCTGTTTCCTGGGTCCAGGCCTGGTTCTGGTCCCTGAAGAACTGACTCCTGGCCTGGGTCCCCACCCTGCTCCTTCTTGGCATGCTGGTATCTGCTCAGCTTGTTTTCAGCCCCTGATGCTCAGAGCTCACTCCCCCCATTGGAGATTTCAGAGCTGTGGCTCAGAGATTTCAGACTTAGACCAGGGAAGGGCCTTAGAGCACAGGTAACGTGTCTAATTCCTTAGAACAAAGATCCCCTCGAAGGCCAGCCAGCCTGCACACCTTCTTAAATTCCCACGATATCACAGGCACTGTAGTAAATCAGGAGATTCAAAAATAAATAAAACTTCAAGAAACTCACTATCCACTATGTAAACTTGTGTACACAAGATGAAATGATGGTTCCTCCTGGAGGCTGCTTGTCTGGGCTACGAGGGCACATTCCCAGGACAGGGGCCTCCTAACTTTTGTTTAGTCCATCATCAGTCCATCGTGATTGCTAAAACATTCTTTCGAGTTTTGAGCCCATGTCTCCTCCTGTCCACCTTCACCTCTTGGCTTTAGAATTTAAGGCCAAGTCCATCTGAAATCAGACTCCATTCTCACCAGCGGTGTGACCTTGAGCAAGTCTTCCAAGCTCTCTGAGACTCCGTTTGCTTTGCCCCGCTGTACAATGAGCACACGACTCCCCGGGATGTATTGTATCACATGAGCTGAAGGGTTTCTCCCTGTACAACTGCTTTAACTGTTCTCAGGACAGAGAGCTTTTTCTGTTTCTCTTCTCACTAAGCGTTCATCTCACTCTTCCCCTTCTGCTTTCCTTCCCACTGCAGCCTCCCACCCACCAACGATGCCGACAACCTCCTGGTTGTCTCATCTGGGAGACCCTCCTCGGTTCCTCCCAGGATCTCGTGAAATGGTCCAGGGCCTTCCTTCAGAGGCCCCTCACTTGGGTCCTCCAACCCTGTGTTCTGAAGACTCCCTCCCTTCTGAAGACCCTTCCTCAGCTCTTCTTTCCTCACCTGGGGCTGCTCCCAGCCCCTCCCTTCAGCCCTCTGCCCTTCTTGGCAGCAAGGAAGGTTCTGGAGTGCTTGCCCTACCTGCTCTGAACCCTCGGAATGTCTGTACCCATTTCATTCCCGAATAAGGACTCTGACTCTTCCTCTACGGATGACGAAACTGGGTAGTGCTCAGAGTGGTTGAGTAACGTGCCCAAGGTCAACCAGCAGAATAGGCCTGGACATGCAGGTTATCTGGCGTCTCCTAACCAGTCTGTCTCTGAGCAATTTTGTCCCCACTGAAGTTTTGTCGAGCTATTTGTTGACATCTGCCTGATGGGCATCTCCAGGGAGGACCCTTCCTTGCAGCTCTAGGGTCTACACGTGAACTGCACGCAGGACATCTGCCCTCCATGGTCCGCGGCCATATCAGGATGAATGTGAACTCATTTTCTCTCCTTCCAAACCTGTCCGCCCCGTCTTCTCCCACGTCGCCCGAGTGGGAGAGCCCCTGACGCCCACATCTCCACCTGCCGCTCCCGTCTCACCCCAGCCCAGCCTCTGTGCTGCCTCCTGAGTGTTCCCCGTGTCTGCCTCTCCTCTCCATCCCCTATGCCATCGCCTAGGTTCTGCAGCCTTTGTTTCTTGCCTGGATTTCTCCACGTCGCCTAACTACTCTTCCTTCCTGCCCCTGTCGGACCTCCTGCGATTTGTCGTTCTGCCATGTGTCCAGGTGCTTTTTCTAAAATTCTGCACTCTTTGCTTAAGCCCCTTCCCTGGTTAACCATTACCTTCAAGATAACACCCAGATTCCTCATCACGCGATCCCAGCCCCTTTCTCACCCGTCCCCCTGCCTCTCAAGCCTCCTCCTTCACCCTCTGCCCCAGACTAACTGGCTTGCTTGAGTTACCAGGATAATTACAGAAACAGCATAAACCTTTGGGTGCTCACCAGGGGCTGCACAACTGTCTCTCTTCCTCCTTACAACCACCTGAGATGGAGAAATTATTCATGCCTCCCAAGTGAGGCAATCGGGGTTCAAAGAGGTTAAGTCACTTGCCCAGAAACTGATTTGTCCAAAAGCAGGTGTCGGTAGCTCCAAGACCCATTCTCTTTGCCACCAGGCTCTAGGACACTGGCTAACTGCCCGGTGTGGACCACCTTCTGTGTCCTCCCCCAGCCCTCCCCAGGCTGATTCCTTCCAGTCTGAGTGCAAGGCTCTGCCCTCTGGAAAGCCAAGGTGGAACTCTGGCCCCCAGACTGGCTTGGGTGTCTCAGAAGACTTTTATTTATCATACTCCTTTGAAGTGAATATCCCAGCATTTGTATGATGCATCCTGGGCTTAATATTATCTCTTTAGGAAGACAAAACTCGCACCATGGTAAATGTACACATCCTCACACTGTACACACACACACGCACACACACACACATACACACACACACCAAAAACGCCCATGCAAACAACTAAGTCAATCTCTGGGAGCCTGTCTGCCTTGGTCCGATTCCCAATGTTACTAGGCCAAGCCTCTGCAGGAATTTTATCCCATTTGGATACCCCTGATGCCTGATACATGAATGAAACTTGAGGGAGTAAATAATGAATAGCAAGAAAAACAGCTAACCTTTTTTGAGAACCTACAAATCACCAGCCCTCGAGCTAGGTATTTGGCATGGATTATCTTATTTTAATTGCTCACAATAGAAACTATGAGATAGGTAGTTTTCTTATCTACAGTTTATTGATGTGGAAACAAAAAATCAGAGAGGTTAAGCTAGTCACTTAACGACCCACAGCTACAGCGATATAGGACTGAGATTTTAAACTCGTTTGGCTGATGTCAGAGTTTGAGGTCTTAACCTTGGGCTGCATTTCCAGAGAATGAAGACTCTTTTCTGCTCCTCAGAAATGCTGTTCAGTCCCCCACCTCCCTCCTTCCTACCCCCTCCCCGGGCCAAACACACCAAGATCATTGTGATACTGCTTTCTTTTGTCAGTATCTCTCCTTTAAAAAAATCACATAAACATTTAACAGCAATTCAAACATCGCTTGTCTATTATGGAAAACAGTAGGATTAGTACCTCCTTTGATGTGGATGCCATGATTTCAACCTATTCAACAGCTGAGGCACACTGTCATATTCAGTGACCATGTCGCCCACCTTAGCTTCTAGATCTTTCTCACAAAAACTAAGCCAGGCTGCACAAGTGTGGCATCTCTTCCACTTCTCTCAGCTGAAGACTTTATCATTTGTGAGATATATCCCTGACTTAGTATCATCTTTGCAGGAAGACAAATAAAAGACTCACACTGTAAATGTACACAGCGTTAATCCCTACTTCATGCCATATAGAAAAATAAACTCAAAGTGGATGATAGACCTAAATGTAAGATTATAATGCTTCCAGAAGAAAACAAGTCAGAAAATCTTTGGGATCTTGAGTTAGACAATTATTTCTTAAATACAACATCAAAAACACAACACGTGAGAGAAAAAACGATAAATTGGACTACAACAAAATAAAAATAAACTATTCTTAAAAAGACACTGTTAAGAAAACAGAAAGACAAGCCCCAGACTAGGGGACAATGTTTGCAAAATACATATCAGATAAAGGACTTGCCCAGAATTTGTAAAAAAGAAAATTCAAGAAAAAGAAAATAGTGCAATTTAAAAAATTTGACCAAATACTTTGCCAAGGAAGTTATATGGTCAAATCATCATATCGAAAGATATTCATCATCGTTTGTCATTAGGGAAATGCACATTTAAACCACCATAAGATACCAATATGCCTAAATTAGAATTTCTCCAAAATGCTGACAGTACCAGGATGTGGGACACACATGCATTGCTGTGCGAACTGATAAAACAACTTTGGAAAACAGTTAGGCAGCTTCCTAAAATGTTAAACGTACACTTACCATATGACCCAGAAATCTTACTCCTAACTATTTACCCACAAGAAATGAATACTTATGTCCACACAAAAACCTGGACATGAATGTTTATAGTGGCTTTATTCATAATAGCCCCAACTGAAAACAACACAAATATCCTTTAAATGATGACTAGGTAAACATGCTCTGGGGCATCCCTGCCATGGGTACCACTCAGCTGGAGAAAGGAACTGACGACTAACACTTGTGACAAAGAGGATTCATTTCAAAGGCATTCAAGGAGCAGAAGAAGCCAGACACAGAAAGGGCACACAGATCTAATTCCACCTCTATGATATTCTGGAAAAAGCAAAACTCTAAGGATAGAGAACAGATCAGTGATGCCAGGGGCCAGGAGGGAAGAGTTTGGCTACAAAGACGCACAAGGGGACTTTTTTTGTGGAACTGCCCTGTATCTTGATTTTGGTGTTGGTTACATGACAGTATGCATTTGTCAAAACTCCGGGAACTGTACAATAGGAAGGATGCACTTTAGTGTATGTAAATGGTACCTCGATGAAAAAAAAAATGCGTTTCTGTTCAGTGTAACCAGTGGTGGAGTAGAAGCCAGGTGACAATGAGTTGAACCTTTATCTGCACCCAGGTAGATCTTGTATCGGCAACTACTTTACCTGTTAAATAATTTGTTGCCTTTGTCACAGATTTTAGGAGGCATCTAAAGTTCACAAACAATAGAAGGTAGAGGGCAGCCTCTTAGAACCAAGGAAATACAGTAGGTCATTTTGTGATTATATAATGTACACTTTATATTTAACCTTGTGAAGGCCAGTTTATCCAGACCTTTTCTGACTTGAGACTATGTTAGTCACCCCTCTCCAATCAGTGGCCCTGGAAGTGGGGTGAGCATCCCTCCTATTTCTCCCCCGAGCAGAATGTGGAAATATCAGAAGGACAGCGCGCCTGGTGAGAGAGCAGGGACGTCCATCTACGTGGATGGCTACTGGCCAGCATCCTCCTTCAGGAATTTCCAAATCGATGGAGAATAAACGCAGGGTCTGGGCTTCCATTTCCCAAAGGTTAGTGCCAGATGGAAGGCCTCCCTCGACATCTGAGACCCCAGCTTCAGCGGACATTGCCTGTGCACGTGTCCTGGCCCTGTCTTCTCTCCCTGCGGGCATGGAGACCCAGCCTCGCCCCCTAATCCAGCTGCACAAAAGCACAGTTGCTGCGCTAGGATGTATCAGCCTGGCTTCCTTCTACCAAGAAAACATTCACACCCCATGTTTCGTTCTTAGAAAGTCCACAGACTTATACTTAGAAAGTAGATTCCAGGAAATTATACCTTCAGAGGCCTCTTCCTTTTGAAGAGTTTCATGGAAGTCATTACCCTTTGTGATTAAAATCAATACCAACAAGGGGAGATGGACCACTGTATGCCTGAAGGGATGCCCTGAGCAGAATATGGCATCACCTGTGGGTACCCGGCAGCTGAGCACAACCTGAATCTAATTATGAGGAAACAAGGGAAAATGAAAATAAGGAACTGTATTATTCAAAGCTGTCAATATCATAAAGTATTAAAAAAGTTGAAGAAATATTTCCGAAAAAGGAGATAACAGACACGTGACATCATGTGCTAAGGGGAAGGAAAGCCAAACCCTACAATCTTGAGTCAAATTATTGATAAAATCAGAACGCTATTGGTAGATTAGAAAAAAATATTGTCAATGTTAAATTTACTGAGGTCGACAACTGTGCTATGGTTATGCAAAAAAAATCCCATTTCATAGAAAATACAGACTGAAATATTTAGGAGTGAAGAGTCATGATGTGTGCAACTTAAATGGTTTAAGAAAGAAACAATTCTTGAAATTATTTGCATTATTATTATTATTACAATTGGAATGATTATTACTGTCAAAATTATTAATAAAAAGCTTTTAGGGGCAGGGTGGGCCAGGCCAAAGAAAAAGCTTTTAAAAATGTAGTCCCAGGACTTCCCTGGTGATACAGTGGTTAAGAATCCACCTGCCAGTGCAGGGGACATGGGTTTGAGCCCTGGTCCGAGAAGATCCCACTTGCCGTGGAGCCATTAAACCCATGAGCCACAACTACTGAGCCTGCGCTCTAGAGCCCGCGAGCCACAACTACTGAGCCCGTGTGCCACAACTACTGAAGCCCGCGTGCCTAGAGCCCGTGCTCCCTAACAAGAGAAGCCACCGCCATGAGAAGCCCGTGCACCACAGCGAAGAGTAACCCCCACTCGCCGCAACTAGAGAAAGCCCGCGCGCAGCAACAAGGACCCAATGCAGCTAAAATAAAATTAATTAATTAATTTATAAATAAATAAAAATGTAGTCCCTAACGCAAGTCGTTTTGAATGTACGTTTAACACTGTGAGCTTGGTTAATTGCAGAAGGTGGGGGGAGGAAGGATGAGAAATGTGATTTTCCGAGCCCTGCGAAAACCCTCCATAGACCGAATCCTTATGAAAATGTCAGTTCTAAATATCACTTGACAGATGCTTTTCTCAGGCTTTTTATTGGGACAGACATCAGGCATGCTGTCTCCTCCAGACAATGTCTTGGGTGGTGTAGGGAGGCCTCTGCAGATACACGCCTGCCAATCATTTCCAGCACAACAATCTCCATTTTCCCCTAAATCCTTCAAAGAAGGACTGAATATTTACAGCCTTCATGTTAACATTTTCCCTTTTCCACTGTTTGGCTTGACCGAGACATTTTTGGCTGCATCAGTGGTCCTGCTGGTCAGTGACCCAGGCAGTCCCACGAGGTCTTCCTTCTCTCAGTCATGGTATTGCTGATCCTTGGGGCGGGGAGGCACATAGAAATGAACCCCAGCCCTTTGCTTTCATCATGCATTTGTGGTCCTGATACATGTACTGTTAATAGGAGAAGAGGAGGACATTGGCTCCAAGTTTGGGGATATGGATAAAACCCTTACAGCAACTGCCAACTCTGAGAGGATTAACACACTAAAAGTGTAATTCTCATGCTTACAAAGTCATTATGGATTGGATGGCTCTCCTCCAGGTGGTGACTCAGGGATCCAGGCTCCCTGATGTTGGTGTCATTGTCATCTCCACCATGTATCACACACAGGTGCCCTTCTGGGGAAGGAGGAGGGAGGGAGGGGTGCGGGGAGATATATGAGTGAGTCTAGTAACTTACATCACTTTAGTCCACTTCGCACTATAGATCCCACACTACTCCACTGAGAGGTGAGACCTCTTTCACTCCCCTAGAACCTGGGTGGACCTTTATAACTAACATGGTGTACATGCTAGTGACAAGTGACCGTGAGTGATTTCCAAGACCAGGTGATAAAGGCAGCACAGTTTTGGCTTGGTTCACTACCTGTGTCTCTGGGGCTCACCTTGGACTCTAGTCGCCATGTTGGGAGGAAGCCCAGGTCACATGGAAAGGCCCCATGTGTACGTTCCAGCTGAACAGTTCCCCAGCTGGGATCAACTGCTAGACCAGTCAGTGAACGAGCCATCCACTCTCCCTTGCTGAATTACTGACCTGCAAAAACAATAAGAAATAGTACCTTTTCGTTATTGTTTAAAGCTACTAAGTTTGGGGGTGACTTGTCACACAGCTGTAGGTAACTAACACAGTGAGCATCTTGCTAGCCTCTACCATGATTGTCTGGCTTCTCTGCATGGTTACACATATGGATCCCCTGACTACCAGCTGAGAGAAAAACCACCACAAGCACTGTCACCACAACCACCATCACTATTGTGTCCATAAGGGTCTTGGTAAGAAATGCAGATGTCGCACTGAAAAAAGGAAATTGTGGAGAGTTTTGAAAAGGCGGTTACAGCAAGGATGAGGGAACTTATAAGTGACACACCCTAGGACTGACAACCACGTGGTGGGGGTAGTATTACCATCCTAGTCCTGAAGGGACAACATGGGGACCAGTAACTGGAATCTGGTAGGACATCTAACTATAGAGGACAGATCAGCTGGGAGGGATTGAGACTTTCAGAATGCAGCTACTGTCAATGGAGGCCCGGCAAAGAGAGAGAGCTGAGGGAACAAACACCCAAGCTTTCTCTTCTCTCACTTTGATTTTTCATTGATATTTCTACTGGGTGAAACCAACAGAAAACCAAAGGACAAGGAGGCTGTCTGAACAGTCTATAGGGTCGGCCTCCCATGGGACAGAACAGGATGATAAAGTTAGAGAGTAGATCTGGAGGGGGAAATGCAAATGTCCTGTGCATACACCATCATCACCCCCTTTATCACCACCATTATCACAATCTTCACCACCACCGTCATCACCCCCATCAGCACCACCATCACCACCATCCTCACCACCACCATCATTAGCATCACCACCATCTTCATCTTCATCATCATCTTTATAGTACCTCAGATGTACATACTCCTTCTGGATTTACAAAATAAGTCCCAGTACTTTCTCTTGTATCATCCTCAGAAGGTCACACTTGCAGTATCCCCTGCATCTAGCAGACGGCATTGTACATAACTGGTGCTTAGTTCAATCCCACAAATACCTAGCATGTCCACTCTACTGAAGGATCTCAGCTAGAATCACAGGTACAGAGAATAATGTTCCAAGATGAATACGTTAAGTATCACGAGAGAGACACAAAGTGTTAGGAAGGATTGATCAGAGAAGACTCATGAGGGCGGTGGTGCCCAAGATTGGGCCTCAGTAGGGGGTAGATTTCATCAGGTGTACTTGGAATGGAGAGTGCTTCCATGTCCAGGGAACCACATGAAGGAAAGATTTAAAGGTGAGGAAACAGACAGCGTGTTCTGGGAGCAGGAAATACTTCCATTTTGCTGGAGCACGGAACTTACAGAGATAAGATGTAAGTTACAAAATTGAAAAAGTGAAGTGGTCATATTGGAATAAGTCTTAAAAGCCAAGACGCACTTGTACTGAGCACATCAGGTACTGGGGAGTCAGTGATGGTTTTTGAACAGAGGAAGAAACTTTCTAACCGCCCTTCCGGAGAACCTGGTTTACAGCAGTGGGGGGATATATGGAGTGAGTACTTACACGAGGTGGGGAGATTACCTGCAGGGCTGCCCTTGTTTCAGAAATGAGACTCTTGCTGTGGGAACAGGAGCAGAAATGGAAGAAAAGGGTGTGGCAGCACACTGACAGGGTGAGAACTGAGCGGGTAAGCAGTGGTTCTTCCACTGCTGGTACAGGGAACGCCACTGGTTCAACAGCACGCATTTTTATTGAGTGACTGCTCTTTCTAGGCACTGTTCCTGACTGTGGACACAGCAGGAAGCCAGATGGATAAGGCATCTCACTTCTCACCAGGATTCAGTAAGAGAAGGTGGTGCCATTGGCACAAGCAGGAAATTCAGGACTTAGAGATGGTGTATGGGTTCTCCTCTGCCTAGAGTAGCCTTCCTCTCCTCTCCTTTGCCCAGAAAACTCCTATACATCCTTCAAAACCACCTCGAACTCCCCAACAATTTAAACACCTGTCTCTGATTCTTTCACTGTACTTTTCTCTGTCCTTTGAAATCTCCCTTCGCAGACAACTAGGATTTCAAGGGTTTAAGAAAAGCATTTATAATTACAACAGATTGTGAAAGGTCTCTTGGAAGTTGTGTTAAAACTATTTGGTCAAACCATTAGCAATGCCGCATCGGTAAGTCAAAATCAGTAAAATAGCAGCAAGTTATTATTGGTCCTGACAGTGTGGAAACAAAGAGGACTCTGCATACGTGCCCTGCCCACGCCCTGCATCCGTATCCCACCCCACCCCATGCATCCAGGGGCTGTGTGACGCTGCTAAATGACCCGCATGCAGTCCCTGGGCTGCCAGGGCCAGGCTCAGCCTCCAGTCCTCCTAAGGCAGCAGATGGGTCCAGGTGGGTCCAGGGCCCGGCCTTTGAAGTCAAGCTGACTCAATCTGGAATTGAGACTTTTCCACTTAAAAACCGCAATATATAGATACATAGATATATAGATAAGTAAAATATATAGATACATAGATATACAGATAAATAAAATGTACACATTTAATTTGTTTCAAATAAATCATACCGCCGCCTTAGCTATAAATTTGAATAAAGATAAATTAAGACAGATAATTGAACTGACATAATGTGTGAATATGTATATATATTATGTAGCTTTTATAGCAAGAGTATTAATTTTTACTGAACCTCAACTGTGTGCCAGACAAGATGCTAAGGGCACCATCCTTTTAGCTAAGTGAGACTAAGTGAGTCATCCCAGCACCCTTACAAGGGAGATGTTGATATCCTGATTGTATACTATATGAAATAGATTCAGAGATGTTAAGGAAATGCTCAAGGTCACACAGCGTGGTACAGAACTTGAAATTAGTTGGGTTTGTTTTTTCTTTCCTCCATGTTATGGGTTGAACTGTGTTCCCCGGGAAAATATATGCTGAAGTCCTAAGCACCAGAACCTCAGAATGTGACTTTGCTTGGAAATTGGGTCTTTACAAAGATAAGTTAAAATGAGGTCATTATGGGCGTCCCTGGTGGCGCAGTGGTTGAGAGTCCACCTGCCGATGCAGGGGACACGTGTTCGTGCCCCAGTCCAGGAAGATCCCACATGCCGCGGAGCGGCTGGGCCCGTGAGCCATGGCCGCTGAGCCTGCGCGTCCGGAGCCTGTGCTCCGTGATGGGAGAGGCCACAACAGCGAGAGGCCCGCGTACCGCAAAAAAAATAAAATAAATAAATAAATAAAATGAGGTCATTAGGGTGAGCCCTGATCCATAAGATTGGTGTCCTTCTGGAAACGGGGAATTAGGACACAGAGACAGACATGCACAGAGGGGGCACAGTGGAAAGGGATGGAGACACAAGGAGAGAACCCCACGAAGACTGGAGTGATGGGTCTACAAGCCAGAGACTGCGGGCAAGCCATGGGAAGCCAGGAGGGAGGCACGGAGCAGATTCTCACCCACAGCCTCGGAAGGAGCCTTGATCTCAGACTTCCAGCCTCCAGACTGTGACACGATAAATAGATGCTCCTTTAAGCCATCTGGTACATAGTACATTGTCTCAGCAGCCCTAGGGAATTAGTCCACTCTGCTTCCAAAGATGTTGTTCTTACCCATCTATTACACCTGGCCCAACAAAATGTGGTGACACGTGGGGCTGAATTCACATCCCATGGGTGTATCTGTCTCTTGACCGAGTTATTCCCAGGGAATAACATCACGTTTACCAGGAGAAGGGATACATTAGGAGTTTGGGATTAACAGATACACACTACTAAATATAACTTAAATAACCAACAAGGACCTACCGTACAGCACAGGGAACTATATACAATATCTTGTAATAATCTATATGGGAAAAGAATCTGAAAAAGTTATATACACACATGTATATAACTAACTGAGTCACTTTGCTGTACACCTGAAACTAACACAACATTGTAAATCAACTATACTTTAATAAGATTTAAAAAAATGTATATATCACCTTTACCCTTGTGCTCCCTGCTCATAGAACAGTGGGTGATACAAGGCAAGTGTACAAATATGTTTTATAAGTGAAAAAAATCTTTTGAGTAGTGAAATTTTGCTTTGAATTTCAATGTGTAAAACACATACCAAGCAAGTTTAGCAATTACCTTTCAGAGGATATTTGCAAAGGGAAAAGGCAGCTTAAGTGAGCTGTGTTGGGGAAATGGGGGTGATTGTGTGTGATGACCCACACATCTCCCTGCACCACCCACCCCGCCCTCCCTGTGACCCCCCATACCCACCCCAAGTTACTTAGGCCAGCAAGGGACACCATCTAGAAAATTCCAGTCTACGTAAACCAAAGGTATGCCACAGCCAGCAGTATTTTTAAAACCAAGAAATACAAGTACACTTACTGGGCAAAAATGGGAGAGCATATGAAAGTGGGCAATTCTCAGAAATCTGCCGATGGGCACACAGCCCATGACTGACAGGACTGGGCTGGGCTTAAGGCTGGTGGTGGGCGGGGGGAGGTCACAGGTGATTACTTTACTCAACAATCCTTCGTGGACACTTTCTTTTCCCAACTATATGCTGAGGACTGCAAGCCGTGAGGAAGGAAGACAGTCTCAACCTTAAAATGCTCATATTCTCATGCAAGAGAGAAAAAACCTATACGTGCAGTTAACACAGTAGTTGTCACGAGCTCAAACTGCCCAGCACAGTGCCCCCAGGTTTACCCAGCCAGGGTGGGCATCTGAGTTGGGTTTATCTCCATTCTACAATGGGCAGGATAAGCAACAAGGTCCTGCTGTATAGCACAGAGGACTATACACAGTATCCTGTGATAAACCATAATAGAAAAGAATAGTTTTTGGTTTTTTTGCAGTACGCGGGCCTCTCACTGCTGCGGCCTCTCCCGTTGCGGAGCACAGGCTCCGGACGCGCAGGCTCAGTGGCCGTGTCTCACGGGCCCAGCCGCTCCGCGGCGTGTGGGATCCTCCCGGACCGGGGCACAAACCCGTGTCCCTTACATCGGCAGGCGGACTCTCAACCACTGCCCCAGGGAAGCCCGGGAAAAAATAGTTTAAAAAGAACGTGTATATACATGTGTAACTGAATCACTTTGCTGTACAGCAGAAATTAACACAATATTGTAGATCAACGACACTTCAATAAACAAATAATTTAAAAATGGGCAGGAGAGGTGAACCCTCACACCTGGAGGGATGGCCAGCCCAGAGGCAGGTTCCCACCACGTGCCCTTCTCTGGGGCACACTGACGATGCCAGACAATGCAGTCCCCATCTGTGGCTTCCAGCAGCTGGATCCTGGCTTCCATCAGGAAGGACCCACCTTATCCCCTGGAGGAAGGACCGGGAAGATTCAGAACTCAGGGGGAGGATGCTGTGAGTAAGCAGGATAGCGTGGAGTTTGCATGGGGGGAAATGAAGCTGAAATAGTCATCTGAGGTCAGATGGAGCTGGCTGAGAAGTATAGAATTTCATCTTGTAAGAAGCAGGAGGGCCGAGCACCGCAGTGGGGAGGCTCGGTGGTACTTTGCACAAGTCAGAAGATGCTGGGAATGCCAGCCCGAAGGTGAGACAGGAGGCCCTGGCTTTACGTGTTGGTGAGGTCGGAAAAGTGTATCAGTGAGAGATGAGGTTTCATGAAAGGAGCGCAGGCAGGAAATACGGTGCCTCAGGAAATACAGGAACAGTGGGTGCGAGGTGATGACGGAACCTCGGCTTAGGGGTGTCCGGCTGGCAGCTGAAGAGCTGAGACTACAGAGCTTAGGAGGGAGGCCAGCTGGATGCTGAGAGGAGGGTCCTTGAACAGGAGGTGATGGTGCGGATAAAGAGAAGGGTGAGCCATTAGTTAATGACGTGGTTACAAAACCAGAAGAAATTCAGTATTTGCATCATCATGGAAGTTGGGGAAAGATAGTCTTAGGAAGGGAGAGCTGGTGAATGGTGTCCGCCTCCGTCACAGTCACAGGGGGTGGTCATTGGGCTTGTGTTCAGGGCTCATCCCTTGAGGGTGCTCTGTTAGCAAACAGAAGAGCGGGGGAGTTGGGAGAAGCATGAGAAGCAAGGCGGTCGCTGCATCGCCTACCAAGGACATCAGCTAGGTCAGCAGTCACCACAAGGAGGGAGGTGGATGAAAATCCAGGAGAGAATGGGGCCACAGTGGATGGGAATATAGTGCCCCAGACCCAGTCCACCTCTGACATTAAACTGCTGAGAGATTTGGGGTGAATAGCTTAATGAATGTGAGCTCCAATTTTTTCACTTTTTATTTTGGAAATTTTCAAACACATTAGAAAGAATAGTATATCCCATCACTCTGCTCCTACGATCACTGACCCATAACCAATCCTGATCCATCCTTACTCCACCCACTTTCTTGACCAGCTGGTTCATTCGGAAGTTAAGTCTGGATATTAAATCACTCTTACCTTCATTAATTCCTTGAGTGCCACTCTAAAAGATAAAGACTTTAAAAAGTATAGCCATGTACCATTGCTACATCTAAACAGTTAACAGTATTTCCTGAATAGCCCAGAAGTGTTTAAATTTCCCCAGTTATCTCATAGGATTTGGTGGGGGAGGAGTTGCTTTATTGAAATCAAGATCTAAACAAGATCCACATTTGGCATTTCACTAACCTATGTTTTCAGTCTCTTTTAAATGGTAAGTTCTCCCTCTTTTTTTCTTCTTGATGATTACTTTTTGAAGAAATGAGGTAATGTGTCCTGTTTTCCACCATCTGGATTTCACTGAGAGCACCCACTTGGTGCCATGTAAGAAGTTCCTATAGCCCCTGTGTTTCCTGCCCAGAGGCTCGATGTGGCTCACGTTAGATTTGTTTCCTCTTGCATGACATCAGTGTCCAATGTCTTGTGGCCTCTCTCTCTGTGATGCTCTGATTGCTGTGTGGGCTCAGAGGCAGTCCACCTCATCCATCCATTATAAATTCTTGGTACTTTTCACCACGTTAGCAGGAAAATACAAGTTCTTACTTTCCTAGAGAAAATCGAATCCATTTTGATCAGCAGAAAAATTAAAGACTAGATACAGCAGATCAATACATATAAAACATCAATATCTCTTAAATATAAAAATTATGTTCATGTCCATGACAAATTACAGATTTTTCTAAAATGAAAGCAATGTTCGGAATGTGGTCTGTCACTGACATTGAAATAATAAGTATGAAATGCCTCATAAAAAGTACAATGATGGGACTTCCTTGTGGGCCAGTGGTTAAGACTCTGTGCTTCCACTGCAGGGGGCACGGGTTTGATCCCTGGTTGAGGAACTGGGATCCCACATGCCGCACGACATGGCCAAAAAAAATACAGTGATAACCGAGGGGGAGGAATCTTGTGCAAATCCCCCCCCTCATCCCGTGGACAGTGACACAAATTCTAGAAACCAACCAGGTGGTACTGGAAGCTGGTTTTCCTCTTCATCAAGATTTTCCTCATCTGGGGAAGATGAACCAGTTTGCAAGGCAGAAATAGAGACACAGATGTAGAAAACAAACGTATGGACACCAAGGGGGGAAAGCGGGGAGTGGGGGAGGGGGGGTGGGATGAACTGGGAGATTGGGATTGACATATATACGCTAATATGTATAAAATAGATAACAAATAAGAACCTGCTGTATAGCACAGAGAACTCCACTTCATATCTCTGTACAGTAGAAACTAACACAACATCATAAAACAACTCTACCCCAATTAAAAAAAAAAAAGATTTTCTTCATCATACAAGACCTAGACTAGGGTGCTGGCAGAGAGAATGGAAAAGTTGTGATAAATGCGACCTTAAGAAAGAAGAACTGACAGGATTTGGTAAATAATTGAAGAAAGAGAGAGCTGAGGTATTGCAAATACCTTGCCCAATGGAATCTTAAATAACAAAAGAATGTGAATTGGAAATTTCACAAGAACAGGAAAACTGTCCTCTGCTTTAAGCCAATGGATGTCTCAGCTGGTATGGCTCTGACTTTGCAGATAACAGGTGCTCAGATAACCCCAGAAATGTCCCCAGGCCATCAGAATCCACCCTTTCATCTCCAGATACTTCTTAGAAAACTGATCATACATAACAAGGAGATCCATCAGCTAGGGGATATTCTAAAATGCTGAGGCATGTGCCAGACAGCATTTTAAGGGAATAAAGTATTAACCTTTTTATCTGAAAAATACCCAAATGATTCAGATCCTGAGTAATGAGTGGTTAAAGAAATATACGGGGGGTGGAGGAGCTGCTGACATGCCTGCACATATAAAGAGTTCTGTAGAATAAGTAAAAATTGTGGGCTCTTCTATGTAATCAATGCTATTAATGATTTAGCAATGGCAGAGCCTGCAGGGCTGAGGCATGAGGACTGACAAAAGTTTGGGGGGGGGTACACCCAGGAGTCCACACTTGTGCCCTGGAGGTGAGGAAGAAGGGAGGGAGAGGAGATGGTGAAACGTAGAAAATGAAGGTCTGAGAGAAACCACTCAGTCCTGGAACTGGCCCCCAAAATGCTTATTAGAAGCAGCACATCAGAATAAAGCATGCAGATGTCAGCAGATTCATTTAGGATTTCAAAGAAGAATCCCCCCAGCCTGTCACTGCAACTATTTATCAGTGGACATTCCCAGACCACAAAAAAAAAAAAAAACAAAAACCTATTGGCCAACTATTTCTGCCCATCAAGGTGCAAAATTGCCCTTGACGCAGGTCAAGGGTCTCACCACTCCCAGACATCTCCCTAAGATAAGACCCAACCACAGACACCGGCACTGACAAAGGACAGCCCTCGCGGGCAGACAGAGGCAGGCGTCACTGGGACAGCTGTGAGGGAGAGCTGACCCCTGGGAAGAGCCTGCCCCAGACGACCTGGCCCTCTTAGTGGCCAGCCTGCTGTTGAGAGCCCAGGCTCAGTCCAGAGAATGCTGCAAAGGTGATGAGAAAAACAAAGACATTCTTCTCTGTTTTGGAGAAAGCGCTGGAGGCCTCTGGGCCCAGAGTGGGTGGCAGAAGGTCCTTGTGGGAAAGCAGCTGTGCAGGGCGGACTACGGTGCCGGCGATGCTGAGTGACCGGCTGGGCAACAGGGATCCCAGCACTTGTCCCTGCTGGTCCTTGAGCCTCATTCGAGACAAATTCTTAAGATAATCGTAAAAACCATAGCAACCTTGTTGATGTTGGGATTTGCGCTGAGGTCCCAAACCGAGAGGTGGGGCAGAGAAACAGCTTCCGATCTCTTTCACAGAGCAGGCAAAAGGATGTGAGGGCTGTCCAGTGGATCTCGAGAGCTAATTGCGCCCACACTATTCTGCCCCTGTTTCCAGAACAAGAAATGGATCCAAAACACATCACTGGCATCACTCATTTCCAGGAAACTTGTCTTTTAAACAGTTGTCTGTAAAATCATTTTTGTTTTATCCTCTGACAGAGAGAGAGTGACTGATGCCAAAAGACAGGAGTTGGCATTTCCAGGCTGACGGTGGGGCAGCGAGGGTGGAAATGGGAGCTGCTGGGGTCAGTCCTGCTGTTTAGAGAGCGCGTGACAGGCCACCTCCGAGGGGTGAGGACTCTGGGATTATGATTAAAGGGTGAAATGAAGGCAGTAGTGAATGATCTGTGTTATCCCTTGAAGCCGGACTGACTGGAGGGCGCAGATGAGTCCAGAGAGGGGCGTGAGGACACCACTCTCTCCACTGGAAGTGGGAAGCGTGTGTGTGTGTGTAGATCCCGGGAAGGGGGCAGAGTGAGGGCGGGGAAAATGAGGCAGGAGGAGGAATGGCCCTGGGCTGGTCATGACCACGGGCAGCAGGGGCTCCAGCCCACCAGGATGCCACACAGAGCTGAGTGGGGGCCTGAGGGACTGTGCTGGAGCAGTACCATGATCACCCGACCCCTGGGACTGGGGAACAGCCATGAGCAGAGACGTGGTCACCCTCCAACCTGTGCACGCTGGCCGGGTTGTGTGGGCGGCCCTCCTAAGAGCAGAAATCCTGTGTCAATGGCAGGTGCAGCGCGGCCCTTGGGGACTGCCCTCCATGGCCACAGCAGGGGTCAGGGGGAAGGTGAAGAGGCTAGCCCCAGAGAATCCCCATGCCTCCCAAGCCTGACAAAATGCTCTCCTTTCTTACCTGATTCTGGAAGCCACTGATGGTCCACAGTGGCCCATGCCCTGTCTCCTACCCCAGCCCTCCGTGTCCTGCCGGCCACTGTGCCCTGTGCTGCACCTCATCCAGCAGGAAGGAGAGCCTGGGAGCCGGTGTCCAGGGCGGGAGCCTCTGCCCGAGGGGCCTGTGGCACCTCCCCAGCCGCCAGGCCCGACGTGATGGGCCCCGACGTGAGGACCCTGACGTGAGGACGCCGAGAGTCTGTCCTTCTTGGACACAGAGAGCAGTGCAGACTCAGTGTTTTCAGAGTTGATTCACACAGATGCATTTTCAGGTCATTTTCTCTGACTCCGGGAGGTGCGGGGGTGGGCATCATCACCTCTCCCCTCCCCTCTCAGGCAGTTTCCTTGGAAGGGAGTTTGAGCTGTCGGTTTCCCTCGGGAAATACCCACCAAAGGGGCGTCTCCCCAGATCAGCGCCGAGAGTCCCTGAGCACCACACAGGAAGGGTGTGAAGAGAGGAGCAGGGCTTTCCTATGGGCAGAGAGGGGAGGATGTGGGTCCTGCCCTTGCTGCCCACAAGGCCTTGGGAATGTGATGGAGCCGGGTGGGTTCAGTTTCTTCGTTTATGCGCCTGTGACTGTGAAGGTGGGCCCTGGATCGAGGTAAACTCTCGGTCGTCCATCCCCTAAAGGTGACAGTCTCCAGCTTTCCCCTCAGCTCCCCAGTGGGGGTGAGCATGAATGTCATCGCCAGGAGCATCTCCACAGCCCTTTACGTTTAAAGAATTTCTTTTTCAAATAGTTTTTGGCCCTTTCTTCAGGATAGGTATTAAAACACACCTCTTTGTACAAAGTTCTTTCCCCAGGAGATGAGTCATTAACGTGACTTGGAGCAGTCAGATCACAATTCAGAGGATTTAGGGCTCCCTCACCTTCTGACTCCTTTGCTAAGAGTCATGTCAGGAGACCCTAGGAGATGTGGACAGACCTTCCCCCATTTTTCCTTCCAAGAGCAGTAACAGAATAAGTTGCTATTTTATTTTGTTTTGTTTTATTTCCCATATACAGGCTATCCAAGCCTTGGAACTTGGGCTGCCGGCATTTTAACTAACGTGAACACCTGGCTGACCCCACCCATTCCCCCGTGATTTTCAGGAAGGGAAATAAACCAGCAAACCCCAGCAAGGCTATGGTCAGTGTGTTACCTCTTGGAAAGGGAAACGCCAACACGCAGGATGGTGCCCCCAGCTCCCTAACCGGCCTGCCCCCTTCCCAGCACCCCCAGTCAATTTGGAAGTTTTCACTTCAAATAGAAATCAGTGGGGAGGGGGCAATATTTCTCCTTTTAATAAATAAAATAAATACTTCCTCTGAATCAGCTTAGAGTCTCCATTTTCTCATACCAGGATCACCTTTATTCTGAGATCGGTACTACCCGTAAACCATCACTTCTCAACACAAAAGATACAAGGCAAATGCCTACAAATTCCCAGAATCTGGCCTTGAAATCAACCTAATATTTAAGTCGGCATGGCTATCCCTTTTTTGTGTGAAAGTATAATCACAGTTTCCCCAGAGATACTGTATGTCTTGTTTCTTTTCTAGTAAATTTTTATTTCCCCCCACCCTGCAACATTCACAGCTTAAGCATTTATCCAGTTTAAACGATGGGGATTTAAATTGCTATTTTAGTGGAAGATGCTTGATTAAAACCTGTGTCCTCATCAAATTATTGGACAGTGGTTCTTGGGCTTTGTTTACATTAGTGTCAACCTTAATTTAAATTCTGCATAACTATATTTGCTTCACTAAATGCATTCACCAGGAACACACCACAAATTACTTTGCATTATGAGCAGACTCTCTTTGTCTATTGCAAAGTGTTTTGAAATTAGCACCATAAGTAACTAGCTGTAAGTGTCACTCGATCTCCTTAATGCCTCATTAATCAAACCCCGTGGCAGTTGGTGTGATGTCCAAGCCCGTCTCATACAAGATTGGTATCACTGGCTCCTTGCTTCTGACCACAGTCTTTTAAACCTGATTCTAATGATTTTGTGCATCCACCCTCCCTGTGTTATCCTCTGCCCTCAGAGGCCTCCCAACACGTGTAGCTTTGCACCATAGACCAGTTCCCGAACATTCTTTGCAAAAATCTGCGATTAATAAACCATTTCCGAGGGTTTCCCTGGTGGCACAGTGGCTAAGAATCCGCCTGCCAATGCAGGGAACATGGGTTCGAGCCCTGGTCCGGGAAGATCCCACATGCCGCGGAGTAACTAAGCCCGTGTGCCACAACTACTGAGACTGCGCTCTTGAGCCCGTGAGCCACAACTACTGAAGCCTGTGTGCCACAACTACTGAAGGCTGTGTGCCTAGAGCCTGTGCTCCACAACAAGAGAAGCCATTGCAATGAAAAGCCCTCGCACCACAAAGAAGGGTAGCCCCCGCTCGCTGTAAGTAGAGAAAGCCAGCGCGCAGCAACAGAAGACCCAACGCAGCCAATAAAATAAATAAATAAATAACAAATAAATAAATAAATAAATAAATAAATAAAATAAATCTTAAAAAAAAAGTCAAAAAACCATTTCCGGGCTTCCCTGGTGACGCAGTGGTTGAGAGTCCGCCTGCCGATGCAGGGGACACGGGTTC
>NW_006781263.1:2870427-2876537 GCF_000442215.2 Lipotes vexillifer
TTCCCTGGTGGCGCAGTGGTTAAGAATCTGCCTGCCAATGCAGGGGACATGGGTTCGAGCCCTGGTCCGGGAAGATCCCACATGCCGCGGAGCAACTAAGCCCGTGTGCCACAACTACTGAGACTGCGCTCTTGAGCCCGTGAGCCACAACTACTGAAGCCTGTGTGCCACAACTACTGAAGGCTGTGTGCCTAGAGCCTGTGCTCCACAACAAGAGAAGCCATTGCAATGAAAAGCCCTCGCACCACAAAGAAGGGTAGCCCCCGCTCGCTGTAAGTAGAGAAAGCCAGCGCGCAGCAACAGAAGACCCAACGCAGCCAATAAAATAAATAAATAAATAACAAATAAATAAATAAATAAATAAATAAATAAAATAAATCTTAAAAAAAAAGTCAAAAAACCATTTCCGGGCTTCCCTGGTGACGCAGTGGTTGAGAGTCCGCCTGCCGATGCAGGGGACACGGGTTCGTGCCCCGGTCCGGGAGTATCCCACGTGCCGCGGAGTGGCTGGGCCCGTGAGCCATGGTTGCTGAGCCTGCGCATCCGGAGCCTGTGCTCCTCAACGGGAGAGGCCACAGGAGTGAGAGGCCCGCGTACCGCCAAAAAAAAAACATTTCCCCTCTCGTGGAAACCCATGATCTCAAAATGAGAAAAGTCGTTTCCCTGACTTATCTACCAACATTCAACATGATTTTCAGATCACTCTTAAAATACCACACTGGAAAATTTTCCCTGGACTAGTTTTTCTTTATGGCAAGAGTTAGAGAAAAGAAACACATTCTCCCATGGAGACTGCAGTTTCCACCCTGGCCTCAGTTTTCAGAAGGATGGTATACATTTAGCCTGAGCACTTTACCAGGAGAGGACAATATGTTCGTTCCTTTATTATGGGATATGATTTCTGTCCTAAATACAAAATTTTAAAATTTGTACTTCCAAAGGAAATGCAGAACAACCCAAACTTGATATTTTTATTATAGTCCCTACAGAAAAAAAAAAAAAAAGTTATTCTTACATACGTGTTTATACAAATCGTAACAAAAATGACACAACGAAAATGTTACAAGGTCCTTTTATGGGGCCATCAAACATGTGCAAATGTCTAAAAGAAACCCTCCCTATGTTCCATCCCCTTTCCCTGCATCGCACACAGGCCAGAACACACACACAGAAACCCTTTTAACCAAATTTGATCTCCCTGACGTTAAAACTACTTAGCAGCTCTCCTGGACAGGGGCATCCCACAGGACGTCCTGAGTGGGGTGGACAGTCAGTAAGCATGTGGGTAGGCAGGGCTGCCCTGTCCCGCGTGGCCGTGGCCGTGGGCAGGCACGAGGCCACCCAGAGCAGACACAGGTGCTCTGTCTCCCGCGGTGCCGCCCCGTGAGGTCAGCTCTTCAGGAGCCGCATCCCAATGGGAGGCCTTTGGCTTCATGGCCTTCCCTTCTGACCACCCAGCAGGAAAAATCTATGGAAGGGTTTTTTTCTGTGAGTTTTGTGAGAAAAAGACACACAAACAGCATTGAAACTTCTAATTTCCTGCAGGTGGGCTTCTGGCCTGCGAACGTTTCGTGCAATCTTAGTAAACCATCAATTTTCTTTGGTGGTAAACTTTTTGCCTTTTCACCTTATAAAACCATTCAGGCTAAATAAACCTTATTCGAATAGAATGCAGCCTTGTTGCCTGGCTCTCAATCCAACAACCATGGTAAAACCCACTGAGTCTGAACACACAGACGGTACAAATCTGTGTAAGATTTTGACTTTAAAATTGACCTAATGTAAACCATACTTTGTGCTTATTTTTATATTATTATCACGTCTACTTTCTCTTATGGCATTTAAAATAGGCTTTGACTTTAAAAGAGCAAATGTGAAAGAACATTTTGATTATATTTTCGGTGACATTTACTCTGATTAAAGGTGTAATTTACAGCAATTACAAAAGTACCTTTTATGTCCCATCGCCAGCTCATCCTGTTTTTACTCTGATTCCGGCAACCTCTATTCATCTGGACTCTGAACAACATCAGTGTGGAAAGGAGGAGTCCACGATGATTTTCAGAAGTGACAAAATCGTCACTGAACAGTTTCAAAATGGCCAATTTGAAACTTCTTTTTAACAGCCATAAAATCTGAGTGTTTAAACCAACAATTCTGCTTCACGCTCCTCTTTCCTGCATTACACACTCACCTCCTTCCCTTCCTTTCCCCCAAAGGCAATATTTTGGCTTGGCAACCAGTACAAATCTCTGAACCCTTCCATTTAAATGCCCCACAGAGATCCTGTTTGATCACAGCTTGGATTTCAGAAAGAAAGAAAGAAAGAAAAATCAGGAATTTGGACACAGGAGATGTCACAGTCCCCCACCCCCCATTCTGCCATTCTCTCCCTCACTGTCCCCTAGGAAAAAACAGAGAGCCAAGCCTCACCCTTACAGTAAAGACACCCCGAGATTTAGGGGGATAAGTGCGGCCTTACTTAGCAGCAACGCTGCAGCTGTGCTCTTATCTGGCCAAAGGAACCAGGGGACAACAAAAGACCCCAAAGAAGGGACGACGGCTGCATGGGAAAGCCAGCAGCCCAGCATTGTGGTGCCCTTCTGCTGAGCAAATAGTTCAAACTGCTCATTCCCATCTCCTATTCTCTCCCTGGTACATTGTTTGTGCCCTTGCATTTCATTCTGCAAGGAAGGTTGCTCTCTGGGCCTATAAGCAAACAGTCCAGAAAAGAGCTAACCATCCTCCTCTCTTCCCCGGAGAACTAGCATTTTTATTTCGGCTCCAAGCTGTCAAAGACCTGGAGAGTTTATGTCAGTGTCCTGAATTAATTGCTTTAAGCTGAAGCAGGCTCCACGGGCTACCAAATGTCCAGAAGATGTTTATTAATAACGATTCCTCCAGGATTCTGGCTCCAAGCTGTCCCTTAGTGGTGGCCTTTATCTGGCTGCCACCTTCTCACCCCTGGCCTCTTGGTGCTGGGGGTGGGAGGGCTTGCCTATCCAGTCATCGTGACAAAATTTCGAATTGCCTGGAGTGAAAAAATACCCACCTGTGTATCAGGACATGTGTGATGGGCATCTTTGTCCTGTCCCCAGAAAGGTCCCAGAGTCACAGAAACTGCGTGAGTAACCTCGACGTGGGCCGGGGAGGCAGCTGCAGACCCTGCCCTGCGCAAGCTCATTTAGCCCGTGCAATTAGCAGAGGCAGCCGGAGAAATTCCCTTCTCCTGCTCTCCCTCCCCACTGCCTCCCCCAAAAGAAAATTCAGTGAGGCTGACAACCTGATGTATTTTGACGTTTTCCTGGTTCCAAAAAAAAAAGCCTCTTTAATAGAATGAAATAATAAACCAATTTATATACCGATATAAGACCAGGATCGTGAGTGCCATTGTGTAATTTTCCACTTGACTTTTCATTATCTACCTGAACAAAATCAATCTATATGTATGGGATCAACATACAATTCCGGAGATAAAAGCTGAAAATAAATGTGCTTTGCATATCCCGGAGATGAAAGACACAGTCCTTCGGACAGCCTTTTCTTCTCCAGCAGATGTATTTATAAAATAAATGGTGTGTCGAGGGAAAAAAACGAGACATAGTTGTGTATCTGGAGTGTGGACTCCTTTGCTGGAAATATTGATCCTGCAAATGAACACTGGTTAATAAGTGCCCTGCCGACGATATCGGGTCTACCCGGAGCGCAGTCTGGGTCAACGCTTCTCCCAGCCAAACCTCCCCACAGCCAAAAAAAAAAACAAAACAAAACACTTGCCCTATTAACATGGATTTAAGGCTGAGGACTTCAAGGGCCTTCTGAAGCCTCTCCACGGAGACAAAGCACACTGAAAAAAATCACATTATGTTAGAAACCGCCCCTGCAGCAAAGGGCCAGCTGTGAGGGACCCTCAGTCTTCAAAAAAGAAGGAGAGGTGTCCTGCGCCCCTTGGAGGTGACTTTTTTCCTTTAAACAAGTTGAGTTCCATCCCTTTTTTTGGTGCCTTTCTTCACCCCAATACCTAGAAATGATACTAAGGACAGTGCAGCTGTGTCCACACGGGCCACGCCCAGGTCCTGGCCACTCCCTTCCTTTGGGGATGCGTCCCCGTCAGCACTGCGTGTGTGTGCCATGCTGGGCAGACGGCAGAGGCATCCATGGGTGTGTCCATCGGGTTCTGAACCCCTTGGGGAATGTGCACCTTCCCCGGGGGGCGTATTGGGCCTGTTTCCAGGCTGGCCACTCGTGTCCCTTCTGTGAGGCAGGGACTAATTGCCCATGCCTTATTGGCTAGCAAAAAAAGCCCACGAGGGATGGGTCCTGGACCACCTTTTGCCCCAAACAATCACTCTGAGTTTATGGACTTTTTCCGGTCATTGAAAAGTAATGATGTCTTAGGCCAAGGACAGAAAACGTGGCTGCTCGTCATTATTCACGCATTAGAAGCTTTAGTAACTTCAGGGGAGGTTAAATGTCTACTTGGGCAACTTTAATTTGTACAGCAGGACAAATCAACTCTTTTATGGTTTAATATCTTTGTGTTGACTAGCTTTGGTGGTTGTTGGCTGGATGGTTTGGTCCAAGGCTGCAAATCGCGATTTTCATGCACCCTCTTCCCTTATGCTGAGAGCTCATATTCGTGCCCAGCACCCACCTCATTCCTCAGACACTCCCGGAAAACTATGGGGAGAGCCCCCAGGAGCAGTCTGACAGCAGAGTTATAGACTTTTAGGGACACTCCTGTGATGGTCAAAGTTCAGTATGGGGAGAAGCTTGTATGCTTTCAGTCACGTGCACCTCTTAGGAAAACAAGCCTCCTCCCTTCATCCCATCTTTTTGTTCCAGTATCTGCGAATAAGCAAAGCTAGAGAAAAAGTAAGAATGCAGTCAAAGAGAGTTAGGCAGTCGTTAGAATTTCGTTTGAAAACTGAGCTACATCCTGACGGCACACTTTGAAAAGTCCCTATATTTTCATTACAAAATTGTTGTCTTTTATGCCTAGAGCATTCAGCCTCCATGAACTCAAGGCATATTTTGTCCAAGGTTTAATTACTCCGTGATCCAAACACCTAACCTGCGTCCAGGAGAACCCAGTATGGTAGGTAGCACATGAGTTTCACCCACCAGGCGGAAAATCCTGTAGGAATTTTGTACCCCCGAGTTCCCTGAAGAAAGCGAACATGCCAGAACAGGGTGTTTCTACATCCACAGACACATTTACTGATCCTGCATAACCGTCTCCATCCATAGGCATGGTCCTGACCCAGAGTCAGGCTGTAGTCCCTGTTTATAAAATAAGAATTTGCTAAACAGAAGAAACTGAGTTTTTCCAAAGGTATTTTTAGTAATCATGTCAGAGATGCCCTGTCTTGATATCATTTCCCAGGGAAGAAAAACGGAGAGTCAGAAGTCCAGTAAATGTATGAAGGTGTACACATTCAGATAAAACAGAACCAGATGGAAAGTTAGTGTCAACTGTTGCTAGCACTGACATTAAAAAAAAAAAAATGTATATCAGCAGTTAAAATATGTAAAGGCGATGAGGGATGTAACCAAATTCAGGCTGAGGGTGAACACATGACCCTCTTGGTCTTTCTGGCTGGGAGTCAATTAACAGATGAGGACAAGCCCCAACCCCCCAGCTTCTGCTCAACCCCTTCTGGAAAATGGGAAACTGAAGACATTATATTATATAGGAATAAGCACAAGCTGGCCTGATCATATTTGTATGCCTAGGTATCCTAAGCTAACTCACTTTCCCTCTCTGTAATTGCCTCATTTCTCCCTTCCAGTGAGTGTACAGCATCTTTACAAATAACCAAAGTGCAAAGCTCTCTTGATTGCCACCAAAACCAAGAGACACAACTGCAAAGCCCCAGTGCTTCCCTTCATACCAGGCTTGATAGACAAATAAGGAACCCATTTTCCAGATGAAGACCTACAGTGTCATCCTGCCCTGTGGGTGAGGTACTTACCCTTTCAGAAAGGCCAAATGAGAATTTTTTCACACCGTTGTTTTTTGTTTCTCTTTTCTCCCCCTTCCTTCCTTCCTTCCTTCCTTCCTCCCTCCCTCCTTCCATCCTTTCTTTTTTTTTTTTTTTTTTTGGGGG
>NW_006781263.1:2876879-2882949 GCF_000442215.2 Lipotes vexillifer
TTTTTTTTTTTTTTTTCTGGAGGACGGCAGGAGCTGGCAATGGAACTGGATGAAACGTGGCCCTAAATCAGAATCTCTTGCACACCACTCTAGCACCTTCCACTCTACCGCAGTAAAGATAAAACCCCTTCTCCTGGCTCTCTGAATTATCAACACAGAAATCCATTCAGAAGACGGTGAGACCCAGGAATGAGGCAAGGAGAGGGCTCTGCCAGCCCTAAAGATGCCACAAACTTTCCACAGCACTTAATATGTACTTCAAGTGGTCCTAGAGCAAGAGAGTTGCTTTTTAAAATGAAAAGTAAAATAACTGTAACTTATCCATGGTGACAGTTTGAAAGGTGAAATTTTCATTTTGAGTGCCAATGTGTCACCATGGAAAAATTACTGGATTCTAATACTACACAATGCTAGAGAGACACATATCATTTCTTCTGTGTCTCATAGTCTACATCAAGTTGTCCAAAACATTTCTCAATGTGGAGAACCAAATGAAAAATATCTATGATTAAATTAATATTTGACCCAGAAAGTGTTGCCTTTATCACAGAAACCATGCAAGAAGATGGATCGCCACTCATGCCATACGTGTTCCAACTTTTCTTGACTTGAAAATGTTTTCAAATGTATTTCTTAAGTATGTCTTTATTATCTGACAATAAGAGATATGTATCCTTACTCAGTTTTTTCTGCCATGTTGTACACAAAGAGGGCATGATACCACTGAGGAAAACAGGTTTCTTTTAAAGAAATAGGAAAACAGTAGCTCCATTATATGATTTGGGTCACAGCAGCTTTATGACAAACGCCTTCGAAGCAGCACTTACTCCCCCTGCACAGATGGAGGGCCGGGTATTCTGTTCTGACTCTCCCGGCTGCCCCAGCAGTGATTCTGTCCAGTTTGTTGACATAACGTGGGCTCCATTAGAACCAAGTTGGATATTCAAATATCCAACTTTATATTCTTTTCCAGAGATTCTAAAAGAGAAAGATGTGGATTTGCAGCCTAACACAGAGGATGTTTAGTCTCAGTGAAGCCCGGGTGTGTTTATTCAGTGTCATTTTTAAAGGAACTGCCCACTCGATGCAGAAATGACAGTTCCTTGTCTCAAGCATCACTTAAAAGTTCAAAAGAAATAGCTGAAGCCCAGCATGGGAAAGTGTTTTACTTCCCAGTTCACTCAGACTTTTAAAACGGTTAATGCTGGCAGTGGACTTACTCTGATAAATCAGGAAAAGCACCGGATCATCTTCGTACACTGATCTGTGAATTTATGAAGTCAAAGAACATTGGTAGGAAGTGTATTTTTTCTCATTTCGCTTTCCTCTAGGGGCCGGGGAAAGAGTGAAAGACCAGTAGGGAAAACACCAGAACGTTTTTTTTATTTTGAAGAAAGATAAGCCTCCATTTTCAAGGAATTTGAAGAGTGAGAATTCTGATACTGAAGGATTTCAATGCTTTTCCTGGAAACTTGAGACTGATTCAAAGAGCAAATACCACGGTGCAATTTCTTTACAGTTGTGAGTTTCTTTTTTCTTTTGAGTAAGAAAGTAGTAATACATGATGAAAAGCAATAATAATAATTAAAAAGGGACGGGTGTAGATTATTACACATTTTGCTTGATATCACACAAAGTAATTTCACATTAATGAAGGGATACTGGATTTCACAATTTTCAATGTTCCTGTCCTAGCTAAAAAGTCATGCCACCCCCCCAAAAAACAGGCCTGAGTTGATAGGATTTTTTATACAGATTTTAGGTCAGGTTAAAGGATTTTGTGGAACTATATGTCATGGCTTGGGGTGAAATTAAACAATATGCTTGATTCCAGTGTCCATTTGGAGTTCATTTGTGTTCACATCTCTCTCCTATTTTTGCCTGCGTCCTGCAGTTCCACAGCTCCGGGGTCCGCATACAGATGGTTACATTCTCATACTGGGCACCCAGAGAAGGTCACATGCTTTACATCAATGGCAATTAGTTCCCTTTTTAAAATGGAAAATGTCATTAAGTTCTTGAATAATTCAAGAGTAGAGGTCACAATACAGTGTCCCTTTTGGGGGTCTTTATGGTGCAAATGGAAAAACAAGGCGATCCTATCAGTAAGAGTAGATCTAAGGTTTACAATGTAGCTCTATTTAGTGTGACAGGAAAATTAAATTACAGGAGACACTCATTCATCGTCACCCGTTAACAGGCTTGGGAAAATTGTGGATCCCCGGGGGCAAATCACTGACAACGTGCGAGGCAAATAAAAATATGTCATTTTAATTGGCTGCTGTTTCCTCCGCTTGGTTTTGAAAATAACAAACATAAGCTTGTCCCCCACAACTGTCCTTGGAAATAGGGTCCCGAGTCTCCAAGAGACGACCACAGCTTAAGGACGGGTTAAGAGTTCCGGGGGGACACGGGTCTGTTTTCGCAGCCGTCGTTGAGCGGGTCTTGATCCAGGGGTTCCCTGGAAAGGAAATATAGGGGAAGGTTTCACGTGAGAATCGGCGTCGGCGGCTCCCCACCCCGCCCCGGCTGGGGGGTGGTCTGCACGGGAGTTACTGCGTTTCTGGAACAGGAGCTGCCCCTCAATCTGTGAGGTGTGAGAAGGAGGCCAGGAGGGAGGACCGAGCGTCGCGGGGTCCACCAACTGTCCTCCCTCCCCAGGGGAGAGAAAGCCACACGGCCCTCGACGGGGCTTGGCACCAGGCTCCCGGGCTGGGCTCGGGTGGATAGGGTAGCAGCAGAGGCAGCGCTTCCTCAGAGGTCACCGACGGAGAGGAAAGCTGTTCCCGGGCCGCGCCAGCACATCCTCGCCACACACGTCCCTTACGACCCCCAAAGTCCCAGTTCAGGCCAGTGGGCGTGGCTGCCCGGGACCCGCTCCCACCCTTGACCGCCCGCGTGTCGCGCCGAGCGCTGGGCCGCTCCACCCGCGCTTCCCGCCGCCGCCGCCGCGCTCCCGGCGGTCTCCCGCCCATCGCGGCGCCCTCGGCACCTGCGGGGCCCCGGCTCTAGGTCCTGCGTCTCCCCGAGGCTGGAGGGAGCTGGTTGGGCGGGGAGGAATAAAGCCTGAGGCGCCGGGCGTCTGCGGGTGGGGTTGGCCCGTCCGTTGGGTGGGCTTCTGGGGTCGGTCCCCTGCGCTGTAGGACATGGAAAAGGCAAGAATGACCGCCCGTCTGCCTGTTGCTTATTATTATTATTATTATTATTATTATTAATTATTATTTAGAAATAATATCTGTCTGGAGCTTCCCTTTTTCGGGCTCCTCCACCAAGACCCTGCGAAGTCCTGTGTCGGCCAAGTGAGTTCAGGGCGGGGTGCGCGCATCTTCTCGGCTCTGCGCGCATCTCCGCCGCCGGCGCTCGGCCGCGAGGGGAGGCCAAGCTCCGGATCTGGTGACACCGCGGCCAAACACACGCCCCAGGAGGCGCGGACCCGGGGCGGGGCCGGCGGCGGGGCCTTGGCAGAGGGTCCCAGGCCCTCGCGGGGAGTAGAAGCCGGTCCAGCGGCTGGGGGCTCCTTTCAGAATGAAGACCTTGGGGCCGCTCGGTTTCTGAAGCGGGCCTGACGTTAGTAAAGCTTTTTAAGAAAAAGTCATATTACAGCGTGAATGCTGCCTCGGGCGGATGATGGGTGTCTGAGCCGCCTCTGTATCTTTGTAGTAGAATTAAAAGTAGAATTAAGGAGTACGTTTCCTTCCTGTGGGGAGCGGGGGAGCAGAGGGGGGCAATTTAGAGGTTTTTCATTTTCTAAACGCTTCAGTTTTAAGCAAACACTTGGGGGCTCCGGGCCGCTGTAATTCCAGAGACAATTTTCCGTGGTTTTAATTTGATTTTGCATTTTTTCAACTTCTATAATATTCAATTTCATGGCTGAATACACAGGTAAACACTGTTAGGTCGTGTTTTTCGCCCCCTGCACCAAACAGAATGTCGCTTGCCTTAGAGTGCCAGGGGAGGTTACACCCCGTCCCAATAATGTCTGCGGGTTTCTCCTGAATTGTTTTCCTAAACGTAGCGCCGTTTCGCTTGGGCGCCAGAAGGGTGGCCTATTAAAAATAGCTGAACTGCTCCGCACAGGTCGGGGGGGGGGGAACCCCCACAGACATGACCCAAAGGAAGGAGGCAAAGCAAACACATTCCTATTCTACATAGAATTTATTCTAGTTTTACCCAGAAACATTTAAAAATATTTTATTAGTAGTTTTAAGCAATTCAAAAATGATCAATATACTCACTTCCCCCAGAAATGCTTTCAGTGTAAATTTCATCGCTAGAAAGACAAACATTGAGAAAAGCCATAGGCTTTGTAGGGAGAAGTTTAATTAGCACCCTTGAGGTATTTTATTTTTAAAAATTTAGAGAAAAATACGAAGTGAAATTGGGTAATTAGCTTTAGTCATATCAAAGCTGATATTTCACAAAATGCCACTGTCCCTAACCCTGGAGCCAGGATGTTGGAGGCTGCATGGGAGCAGCTACGACGCCAAAGACTAACATGGGTAGACGGTAATCCTTGAATGCACCATACACCATACATCTCACAAAGAGATAGTTGAACTTCATCAAATATACAGATAGATTGGCACATAATAAATCTATCAAAACCCCAAATGCATTTATATTCCTTCACAAAATTGTGCTACAAGAGGTAAGGAGCAAAGAAATGACATACTTAATTGGCCTGTCCAGAGGTACTCATATAATAAAATAGCACTCTCAGGAACGATACGTCATTTAAAGAAAAAATATATATATACATACATACATATCTGCTTAATGCCCATTACTGTGAAACACTCAATACCGTGAAAGCTATTTCTATTTTAAATCCTAAAAATTTACAGATTTGAATGTTTGTCTCATTTCGTAGGATCTTTTTTTTTTTTTTTTTTTTTTTTTTTTTGTACGCGGGCCTCTCCCTGTTTGTGCGCGGGCCTCTCACTGTTGTGGCCTCTCCCGTTGCGGAGCACAGGCTCCGGACGTGCAGGCTCAGCGGCCATAACTCACGGGCCCAGCCACTCTGAGGCATGTGGGATCTTCCCGGACCGGGGCACGAACCCATGTCCCCTGCATCAGCAGGCGGACTCTCAACCACTGCGCCACCAGGGAAGCCCAGGATTCTTTTTTTAATTGGAGAGCTCACGGACAATGTTAGTGACTTTTAGAAATTAAAAGATATTAGAGTTTTGGCGTTTTGGAAAGAATAGATCCAGAAATTACATTGGTGAGCCTTTCAAAAACCTTTTTGCTTGAGGCTGGCTGATTTGGGAAAATGGTATTGAGCCGATCTCATTTGCAAAATATTTTTTTATCGTAAGAAAGGGGTTTAAGCAAACAAGAAAGGAATTTCTTTTGAAGCAGTACCAACTTTGAAAAAGAAAGTTCCTTAATTTTTTGAAAACACTGTCGTAGCAGGCTGACTGCACCGAACACCGTCAGGAAGACTGACCTTTACCATTTGCCTTTTAATTTTTTTTTACAATTATTGAATTTAAAAGGATCATTGTTTAGGATTTGTCCTAATCTTTCTTATTGTGGATGACTGGCAATTATGTCTTTCTGTTTATCTAACACAAATAGATGGCGGAATGTGATGTCCACAGATGACAGCAGAGCAAACCTCCTCCTGGAGATGAGCTCATGCCAGGGACTCGACTAAAACACAGGTCTACTCAGAGGAGGGCAAACTTCAGGCAATAGGAACCTCTTTCTCTTTCTCTATTCTAATGGAGGAGTAAATGGGGCTCTTGTTAAGAACCTAAAAGCACTGATCATCAGAGTAAGTTTGCCAATTTCTTTCGCTTTTATCCCAAAGAGGTCTGTGTCCAAGACTGTGGCAGCCGATCCAGAAGCAGTGCTCAGGCGGTGCAGACAGCGATTGCTCTCCCAACCCCCAGCTGTGTTCAGCTGGGTCCAAGAGGCCACTGGCTGACCAAAGATAGAGAGGGCTTGGCAGGCCTGGGGCGGGGGAGGGGAGGGAGGGAGGAATGGACCAGGGAGGTCCCTGGAGTGTGTCTCAGCAGGTGGGGGCTAGCAGAACAGGGGGCTCAAGTCCCAGTAGGAAACTTTC
>NW_006781263.1:2882959-2889952 GCF_000442215.2 Lipotes vexillifer
GGGAGGCCATGTCCTTTGGGAGAGATGTTAGTCCTCAGAGGAAAGAGTAGCACCCCGAGAAGGCACAGCTGCTGGGGGCAGAGGTTAGCTGAGGGTGCTATGAAACGACTGTGGTCTGACTGTCTTTTCATGATTAATAGGAGCCTGAGAGAGGGGAGGAGTGTGTGTGTGTGTGTGTGTGTGTGAGAGAGAGAGAGAGAGAGAGAGAGAGAGAGAGAGAGCTGCTGAATACAGGGAGAAATCCCACAGTTACTTTTAGTTGTTTACTTTGCAAGGGCAAAATCTAAACAGCGCTTTCCAGGATCAATGAAGGGATGGCCTCGGGTTCCAGAGCTGAGCCCCCTAAATGAGTCTGGCATCCTGATAACTGCAGGTTAGCACGTGAGATCAACTCCTTCCCACTGCCGGATGCTGGCAAGAGATACGGAGGCATCTTGTTCTGGGCTCTGGGAAGGGAGAGGCGACAAGGAGATTTAATTGTCTGCCTGGGTGAATCGAAATGTCCTTCGAAAGCAAAGAAATCAAGAGAGATTGGCCTTTAATTGGCAAATCTGCTGGTTGGAGGGGAGTGGCAATTAAAGTGGAGAGAGGATAAAATGCAGCTCGGATTCCTGTCCCCAGCTCGCCCCCAGACAGGTCCCAAGATCGCATTCTGGTCCCCTCTTGGGGTCTCTAGAAGGCTCCGCACCTAGTCTGACTGTGGTAACTGTGTCTTTCTCCCCACCTCAGTCTAACGTCTCCATTATCAGTTTGGAGTGGGGAGTCTGGTTTAATCCAGAACTCCATTCACTTCCAAGAGTTGGTCCCCCATGCCTGAGACATCATTGTGTGCAGAGCTGGCCTTAGGACCCAGTGGTCCAGAGCCTCCCCTGAAATCCCCAAAGGGGAGGGGCTCAGTCTGCAGGAAATCCCCACCCCACTAAAAACAGACAGTCCAGGGAACTTAACTTGCAGTAAGTCAAAAAGAAAAGGAGACCTCCATGTGACATAAGCAGACGTGAACCATCCTTGGCTGGCACACCCCTGTGCCCGTGTGCAGTTCGGCTGGGGTGGTGCCCTTCCCCCAGATTGCAGGCCTACTGAGTGCCGGGTCCCAGCCACCCTCTGTGATGGAAGCAGGCCCGTCCACCTGGGCCGGCATCCCTTTCAGGGCCCAACCTGGAGGCAGGTGTTTATCCTGATCTGCATCTGTATGTGCGTGGGGGAGGCGGCTGTGGGGATGGGGTCTCTTGCAGCTGTGTTGAAGCGGGGGCGTGCAGGGGCCCAGCTGTGATCGGAGTGTGCGCTCCAGCTGTGCTGTCACCTGGGCTGTCGGGCCACCAGGTGTGGGTCAGGGGGAGGTCAGAGGCGAGAGGCTCTCAGGAATTCCTGGCCCCTGATCCAAAATCCCCCGTAAGGAGTAAAGCTGACAGGCGGCACCTCGGACGTGGGTTATTTTAAGCGCATATGTCAGGCTATTGTTTCTGCCCCCGACATTTTCCTCTTCTCTGGCATTTTCTCTTTCTAATCACAATGCAAGAGCCATCTAGCTGCCGATTCTCTGCCCTTTCCTCCCTTCCAGCCTTAGCCAGCTGGTCCCGGAAGCTTGAATGGGGAGGAGTCGTGGTCCAGGCCTGACTGATCCTCTGGCTGGCTTTGGGGCCATGGTTGCATGGGAATTCTAACTCCAAGAGGGAAAAAGAGAAGCCAGCCTGACCCCAGACATAACCCACCCTGACCCCTTCTAGGACAGTGGGCAGGGTCTCTGCCATCCTTCCAAGAAATGCCCAAGCCTGTTCTTCTTGAGACCTTCTTGTTTCTTTCTAGCCTTCTTGTAACACTGCGGTCCCCTCCGCCCTGTCACCTCCGCTTACCATCAGCAACTCACTTTGCAAACTTGGGGGTCCTGGTGAAGGCAGGCTCCCTACTGCATTGGGATCAGAGAAGTCTGTTCCCAGGCCACATGAAACCAGGAAAAGTTGAAAGAACACAGAGGTGAAAGATTTGAATTCAACGCTGAGCTCTGAAATTGAAGCTTTTTCTCTAACTTCTCTCTGCCCGGGCCCATCACCCATAAATTCTGACAGCTACTGGGGAGGGGGGTGGTCTTAAATGAGGTCACGTTCATGAAGACACCTGGTGTGGTGTCTGGCACAGAGGGGACCCCCACTGAGCGGTGGTAGATGGAATACAGTTGTGATCAATAAAAGAGGCGGAGGGGCTGGGGCGGGAGTGGAAGATACAGTAAGATGGTAGAAAGAAGAGCAAAGGTTTTGCCCCCAAATGGACTCATTTTTCTGGGTAGGGGGTAAATTTTCTCCGCCAGAGAGTTGTTGAATTTGCAACTTCTTTCTGTGTGTAAACAGCTCAGCTTAATGTAGCTCAGAATTGCAGACTGACTAGAAGGTATATAGTTGAATTGGTCTCGTTTATTTTAAATTTCTTAGACTGGGTTTTAGAAGGTAAGGCAAGCAGGAAGCTTGAGCAGAGGGTTGTATCTTTTAGAGCAGAGTGTACACACGCTGGCCTCCTGATTTCTCTGCTAAAGATGCCTCTGGCCCCCATACAGAGCCCTCTGTGACTCAGGTCCTGTCCTGGCTGACATTCCACCCTGGTCTTCACAGAAAAATGTCATTTCATCATCATCTGCCCTCCCCAGTCCCCCAGCTCCCACTTCACACCTTAGCTCTTCCCAAGTGCTCTCCGCCAAACACTTCCCAAGAATGTTTTCTATTTTTAAGTAATGCACTTTGAACACCCAATTCTTCAAATTAAGAACCGTATGCTTTTCTTTATGTGAGCAAAAAGTTCAACAAAATCCATTATATCACTACATCTACTTTGTGAAGAGAGAAAAAAATAATGAATTGAGGTCCTATTTCTAATGAAATAAGTCAAGATTCACACGCATGCAACCTTATTTTGATTTGCTGGGGTCGTGACCAACCTTGGTCCAAAAACGTTCCTGCTTATTCTTGAAACCTGTGTTTTCCTTTTTTTTCAAAAAAAGTGAAACCATGGGAAAGCTGCTTTACCTAGGAAGAAAGTCTAGTCCTGAACCATTTAAGTGAGCAGAAGTGAAGCCACTTAAGCAAGTAGAATTAAAAACTAGCAAACTATTCTGATTCCAGAGTTTTCATCTGCATCACACACCCCAGTATTTTTCCCTCACGCATCTACGTTTGTGATGTGGAAGATTTCCCTCTCAGTTCATTTGATGTGTTTAAGTTAAATCAATGTGGCCTTGCTGGCATGGTATCCTGGCATTGCAGGAATATCAGTGCCTCCAATTAGCTTAAAGAGAGAGTTTAACCCCAGGCACTTGCCCTAATGAGACCTGAGAACCTCGAGTTTTGCACGAATGAATGCAGCTTCATTTGTGTGGCTCTTTTCAGCGTCTCGGCTATCGGTTGTATTATCTGCCAGTAAAATTCCGCACCTTCTTTTCAGAAAGAGAGAGAGAGGTGTGTGTGAAGGGTAAGTCAATGCCTTCTCATGGGAACCTGGTGGAGAGGGGGGACATGTATGACAGGGACATCTGACCAGTCCATGTTTTATTGGTAGTGAGGTTGGAGCTCTGAGGAACAGCCACTAACGTAAAAACTAAGGACACTGTTGTGAAGATGTGCTTGTGCAACCACCCTGTCCTCTGTACCTTATGCAGAGGATATACAAAGAATCTGGAACAAGCCCCAAGGGTGCAGGGCTTGGGGGAGGGGAGAGTAGGAATCACCTCCAGTCTGGCAATAGGGACCAGGGCAGAATGACAGCTTGTAAAATAAGCCTCCATCAGTCTCCCAGGAGACAGCCGGCCTCAACTTGGGTGTTCCCCGCTTGTTAGCCTCACTCATAATTGGTCTCCCCTCCCAACCCACGTTGTTGGTTTTCTGTGTGTGGCTTTTGGTGTGAGCGTGTTAGGTCATCAACAAATACAATGGCGGGAGGGGGTGACGGGGGGACACACACGATTGTTTTAAAGAAGAAAGGAGAGAAAGGATGAGAGAGTGGGCAGGAAGGCTGTGAACAGAATGGGGAAGATGCCCCAGGATTTAGGCTTCCGAGGCAACCCCTGGAGGGCTGGGGGTAGTGAGCTCCCTGGGAGTTTTGTCTAAGGGAGAGGCAGCCTGCCAGGAGCTGGGTACCCCGCTGAGCACCACTGGGGACACCGTCTATACCATGCAATTTTTGTTTGCTTGTCTCTGGAGGTGCCTGTAACATCCTGCCCATATCCGGTGCATCTCATCAAAAAGGAATTTCTCAAAAAATCCCAATTATTGTGGCTGCCTGAGAAAGGTTGTAGCCTCAGGAGCAGCCCAGGATCCCGCCCCCCGGGCAGGGGGTGGGATGGGTGGCTGGGCACACGGGCCTGTGCCAGCTGGCCTTTCCCCATCCATTTTAAAATAGTTTCCCCCACATTCCTCATGATCTTTTCCTCCACCCTACATTCTCTTTTTTCCTCTTCTCAGAGGAAAACCAGTCCTGGGGTTAGGAGCTATAAGAAACGTGTAGTCGGACGTCTGTAAAGCTTAGCACGAGCTGGCTTTGCAGTCAAGGGGGGGCTGTAGATGCAGTGTATTGTTTTCACTCCAAAAGGGGCATATAAGGCTCTGAGACCCTCAGAGATCTGTTTATGGTATAAAGAACATTTGACAGGAGAAGAGAGCAGCAGATAATTAAATCGAGCGGCAAACTCTTGGAGAGTTTTTTCTTGCATTTTTGTTTTTGTTTTTATAATTTCACGCCACCAACCGTTGGGCGGCCTGGGTTGCCATGGTGCTGTGGCCGGGGCTGGTGTTCACTGTGTCCCTGACCCAGCAGAGACATTTAGGGTCTGAAATCTTGCTCTTCTGCTGCAGTGGTGACAGCACATTGGGGATGGTGGCGCGAAGGGGTGCGTGTGAGGGGGGGTCTCCTCTGTGGCCGGGCGGGGTGACCGTAAGCCTGTGGATGCTAGCCCGCGAGGTTAGGTCCACGGTACGGATGGGGGACTCAGAGAACGTTTCCTTCCTACCCCCTGGCTCAGGGTGAAGATTCCCGGCCCCAGTGACCCTGCTGCTTTCTCCGGACAGTTCTGGTCTACGCAATTCAGAAGATTCTGTTTCGGCGACTCCAGCCCCAAGCCGGGAGGACCTCCAGACCCCCGGTATTCAGAAGAGTGCGCTGCCCCAGAGAAAACCAGTTACCCCGAGGTACCTCCAGGTGCCTTCTTGAGCAAACACCCCCCTTCCCCGCACCCTATTAAGCAGTATCTCTCGCTTCTCCCTGCGTCACCCGCACATTAAAATTCCCCCAAAGCCCTGAAGACCTGCTTCTCTGTATAAATCCGGGAGAGGCGGACGATAAACATCAGGCGTTTAAATTGGCCATTTGGAAGATTACATCTCTTCAGCGAGGGTCTTTCTTTCAAAACTCGCACTGAATTAAGGGCCGCGGCTACTCCGCACCGGCTCTCAAAGGCCGGGCACCTTTTCATTCGGCCGTGGAGTGTGGGCCGGGCGCGGTGACCCGGCGCCATCAAAGGCCCGAGGAAAGGCCGTGGGGCGACACCGTCTAATGACAAGTAATTGACGGATTCGAGGCCGCGCATTACCAGCGGAACGGGGAGGCATTAATTATTAAAAAACGATTAGCCTCGCGTGTGTCCCCCCGCAGGCGGGCCATCTCGTTCAGGGAAGATAACCAGCCACGCGAGCCGGAGCCGGATCTGGAGGGAGGCGGGTGCGCTCCCTGGTCGGCCTCGGGCGCGGTGGACAAAGGCGCGTGCGGCCCCGGGCGCCGGGGAAGGAGGGGACCGGGCGCCCAGGGTCCCCACGCATGGAGGTGTCCACAAAACTGACCCTGCCAATCACCGGGACCGATTTCTGCCCTTTTGGGTCCGAGATCTGGGTGACTGCGGCGCGGACTGGAAGAACTTTCCAGTTGGGGTGGCGGGCGATTGCGGTGACCCGGGACCTAGCGCGACCTACGTACGTCCTGGCGAAATACCAAACTGACCGAGCCGGCGTGGGCCTATCACGAGCCAGACACCCTGCCGTAGAAAGCAAACCGTCAGGGGTAATGCAGATTGATGGGGGGCACCTGGTAGACCCCAGAGGAAAGACACATTTTCCTACCCTGCCCTCGACAGCCGAGGGTCCTGCGGTGTCACTAGTCGGAATCACTAGTTTTCCGAGCCGTCGCCTTCCCGCAGACTGCAGACAGATGCGATCGGTCTGTCCGATCCTCCCAACCCGGTGCCCCGGGATAGCGCGGGGGGAGTGGGTGAAGAACGGCCCCGCGGCCGGGTTCGGCCTTTCCCCCCTGGACCGGGCTAGTGGCCCGGAGTCTCCCTGACCTGCCTGCGGCCGTGCACGCTCGCGGCGAGAACGCAGGGTTCTCCGGCCGCTCGGAAAGGCGCTGCCCCTCCTCGGCTCCCGGACGGCAGGAACCCCACCGCCGCCTGGGCCTCGGGGCTTCCTGGAACCCCCGGGAAGGACCTGGAACCCATGCGCGTCTACGCTCGGGCCTCGGTGTGCAGCCTCCCAGTAACAGTGCGCCGTCTTCCACGGTCCCCATCCCAGGCTCTGAGCCCAAGGCCGGCCCCCACCTCCATCTTTCCACTGTCCTAGGGCGACAGGCGGCCCTCGTATCGAATCAGCAGCCCGGAGCGGCTGCAGGGGCCTGTGGTGGCTTCCCGTCGCCTCGGGGTCCCACCAAACTTTCCAGTTGTGCTCAGGGCCCAGATTCAGTCTGAGTGTGTAGCTCCTCGACCCCTCATCCTCCCACGCCGAGCATCCTCAGAATCCCCTGCAGAAAGGCCACCTCCCCAGCCCCGGGGTCTCCGCGACTTAGCTTCTCACTCCCTGTCTCCCAGGCGTCGAAGCCTCGAGAAGGGCCAGGGGCTGGCTGGGAGAGGGGAGGCGCGCGGACGGGAGTGGGGGGCGCACGCTCGGCGGGGACCCGGGCGCGGCCCCTGAGTGGGCGCGCTCCCTACCTGCGGTGCGGCGGGCAGGCGGGCGGCGGCGGCAGCGGAGC
>NW_006781263.1:2890052-2896120 GCF_000442215.2 Lipotes vexillifer
GCGGCGGCGGCAGCGGAGCGTCCAGCGCGCGGAGGGAGGCGGCCGACTGCTCCGAGCCGAGGCATCCCCGCATTTATTTGAGCTCAAACCTAGCGACTGTTGACTTTAGCACACAAAGCAAAGATTTCACTGCCCGCTAGTTTAAAAATGAATATTTTACCAAGATATCGATCAGCGTTATAAAATTCAGTTAAGTACAATGGGATCCTGGCAAAAAAGAAAAAAAAAATAATAAAGGAGGGAGAGGCAATATAATATCTGTGCAAATTTGCTGAAGTGTGACGTGGCACGGAAAGTTTACCCTCCTGGAATTCGGATCTAGAATGTTTTTTTCGGTTGTTTACTGACTGTTTATTCACAGATCACGGATGCTTAAACCTGCGCGCGGATGGCGCGGGGAAAAGGAAGAAAAAGAGGGAGAGAGAGGGAAAAACAAACGCTGCACCCTACCACGCAGAGTTGGGGAACGCGGGCGGAGGGCTGTCTGAACGCCAGTAAGCTGGGGGCCCTGCGGGGGGAGGGGCTGGGGAGGGAGGATAGGGGGTGTGTGAAAGACGCAGGACGCGCAGAAAAGCCTCCAGAGCGGCCGGCTCCCCGACATCCTTTTTATGTATTCGGACAGAACTATATCTTATCTGGCCGGGATCAGTGGAGGGGGGCGCGCTAAGTAGTTTAAAACGACCCTCGCACAATGGGCGTGCGATAGGAAACATAGCAGGTTAGGGCAGCGCTTTCAGCCTTCATTGTCCCGCACTCGGCCCCCGGCCCTGCCTCTCCGCTCCTTCGCCACGGGAGCCTTTTATGTGATAATGAAACACATTTCAGGCTGGGCTCACGACGTGTGTGTCCTTGCCAGGGGGAGAGACGGCCCTGATTGCTGGCTGCGACCTCCGGATCCCTCCCACCACCCCCCTCCCCAATTTCTCTTCCTTGTTTTCTTCAGGACAATGTGGCATGTTAAAAAGGGATTTGGAGGCGGGAGGCGGAGGCGAGGACCAACCCCACCTCAGGCGCGTGGGAAGGCCAGGGTTTGAGGGGCAGAGAGACCCCGCAAGGTGGGGAGGGCTGTCGCAGAGGTGGTATCCAGGCTTGGGGCGAAACTGGGACACTCCAAGTTTAGATGGTCGAGAAGCCCAATTGGATCTAGTCCGGGACACGGAAGCCTGAGCTTAGAAACCTGAGTCCGAAAGTTTTGGCCTCCGACTCTGTGGAGATTCTCACCCACCGCAAGCTAGCTGCTCCCTGGATGGCTCCTGCCCTCGCTCGGCCAGCTTGCCTGCCAGCAGATGCCCAGGGCAAAGCCAGAGCGGAGCCCACTTTGCGAAGCCGGGCCCCGCTTGGCCTCCAAGGTTTCCACTTCGGTTGGCCGAGGATTTAGGGCCACTAGGCTGTCTGTGGAGAGAGGCAGTACGATTTGTAAGAATTTAGTCTGGGTCTTTCTTTACACTTTCCGGTTTTCCTTGAAGAATCACAACATACCCACTCACCTCCTTGGTGCTGTAATCCTAGATTGCCAACCCGGGCTAAGAGGCCGCTTGGCCAAGGCCTCGCTCGGAGTTTGGGTGGAGGGGGGAGGGAGAAAACCTGCAGACCCTGGGATCCCACCCGTGACAAGGGGCACCTGGACAGCCGTGCAGGACACCCCCCCTTACCTCTGCCTCATCCCCCGATATACATATTTTAAAAGATTTCCATCAGGACCCTGAGTTCCCTTTAAAATCACTTCCAGGAGAAAGTCTTTTGTTTCTCCAGACCAGATGCTCAAAAGCATGGTTCCAGAAGCCTCACTACTCCTGGGCTGCAGCAAGTTCTAGCAAGGCTGTGCAGAACACCTAAGTGAAGGTGGAGGGTGGGATGGAGGGTGGAGTGTAGACAGAGGCCTGAGGCTGTCAGTCCAGGCGGAGTTCCAATTCCACGGAAGGGTGAATGGGTGCAGAGAGGCAGTGATGAAAAGGAAAACAGCTGCACCAGGAATTTGCAAGAGTCCAATCGGGGCTCCCTGCCTTGAAGGGAGGCCTAGGATTGGACATACAGGAAAAAAAAAAACATGGAAAATCCAGGCTTCTTTCCAGAGAAGCCAGCCCCAGGGTCCCAGAGATGTCAACAACATTGCACCTTCACATGGCCCAGCTGGAAAATACAGATAGGATGTGTGGTTTTCTCCAGGCTTCGGAGATAAACCTGCATCATCCCCACAATCCCCAGAATGGTTCACCTGGGATCTGTGAGTTTCACTGTGTGTAAAGTTAAACCCAAAATTCAAAGAAGTAAACTTGAACAATGTTGAGTTCCATTAACAGGTCCTTGCTGAAGTGTTTAGGGGGAAGTGTACTGAAGTCTGAAATGCATCTAGGAAAATAAGATAAGTGGACCGATGGAGGTGCGGATAGATGGACAGATATGCTGTATTAACAAGTATAGTGAAATGAGAACTGTAGGATCTGGGCAATGGGTATGTGTCTGTTTACTGTAAAATTCATTCAACTTTACTTTGTCTGAAAATGTTAATAATAAATAGTTGATAAAACGCCAACTACCTCCCCCAGAATAAAATAAAACCTGCAACCAGCCAGGATCTCCCTCCCTCAATTTTAAAATAATTCCCAGGTCTGTTTATTTTTTAAATCAGGCAAAGGAAAAAAAAAAATCTTGAAGATTCAAAGCAAAAAACTGGCAATAACACTTTAATATAGATTTGTGGAACTCTGGTCCTTGTAGTCAGAACACACATTTATAAGCCATAAATAAAGCACACGGAAACCATAAATTAATCAGACTCGAGACCTGAATTTCACCGTATCAAGAATGGGAATGCTTTTTTTTTCTTTTTCTCGATCATTTACAACAGACCCTTACATCATTTTTTCTCTTCTTTAAACAATAGTACAACTCTGTTTTCTGTTAAAACTACAGTTTTACACTGAGTCACTCACAAAAGTTTGTGTTTTTTTCTTTTTTGTTTTGTTTTTGTTTTTTGTTGTTTTTTTGTTTTTTTAAATAAAGTAAGACTTCCCTGCAATGACAGCAACGGAGAGAAACCACAACAACAAAAAGTCAGAATTCGCAGGTGCTTAAAGAAGCAGGCGTCTACACAGTAGTGGAAACTGAGGCTTTCCTTTTTCTCTTTTTTTGACTGTTTATCTTTTTTTCCCTTTCCCTCCTTATATATCATGGTAGACATCAGTGTGGCCCACGTGAGGGAGGGAAGGGCTGCAGAGGCTGGGGGAGGCCTCTGTTCCGGGGGCAGGGGTGCAATGGGTCCTTCTCCCTCGCAACTTGCCAGCACCCCTTTCTCAGAGTCTCTACCCCATTTCCTGTCTCTCCCGTCTGGGTCCAGGCTAGCCAGGTCACGCCGTCTTCTTAAGAGGAGTTCATAATGGGCCTGGAGTACACTCCCTGGTAGTAGGAGGTGTCTGGGGCCAGGGTCGAGGCGTCCAGGCCCGCTTTGTTCGTGACCGGGCCCATGGCCAGGCTTCCCGGCATGGGGGAACCGTAGCCGGGGTAGTGCATCACCTGTTCGTAGGCCTTGAGGTCCATTTTGTGGGGCTGGTGGTGGTGATGGCTGTGGTGGTGCTGCTGCTCCGAGGACATGAGGTTGTTGATGGAGAAGGGGTGGTTGAAGGCGTAGTGGTGCTCCGGCTTCAGGTGGGTCTCTGGCGGCAGGCCTGGGTGATGCGGCGGGCCCAGCAGGTGGGCCGCGGCCTGCTGCTGCTGCTGCTGCTGCCCTGGCGAGGGCGCCGGCTCCGCGGGGCTCAACGCCGCGGCCGGCGTCCCCTTCAGCTCCCCGAGGCCCCCTCGCTTGTGCTCCTGGCACGGGGAGGCGCTCGAGTGGGGCGATTCGGTGCCCGCCGGAGTCTCGGAGACCGGCCCGGCGGCCTCCCCGAGCTGACCCTGCGAGGCCTGGGCCCCGGCGGCCGCCTTCTTACCGCCGCCCGCGGCGCCCGCGGCCTCCTTCAGGGCCAGCTGCTTCTCGCACTTGAAGCGCTTCTGGCGGCGCAGGTAGCAGCCGTTCTCGAACATGTTGCCCGAGTCGGGATGTAGGGTCCAGAAGGAGCCCTTGCCGGGCTTGTCGGGCGAGCGGGGCACCTTGAGGAAGCAGTCGTTGAAGGACAGCGAGTGGCGGATGGAGTTCTGCCAGCGCTGCTGGTTCTGCCGGTAGAAGGGGAAGAGGTCCATGATCCACTGGTAGATCTCGCTCAGCGTCAGCATCTTGTTGGGGCTCTGCTGAATGGCCATGGTGATGAGCGAAATGTACGAGTAGGGCGGCTTGGCGTGCGTGTAGCTGCGCCGGTACGTCTTGGGGTCGCGCGCGCGGCTCAGGCCCGCCTGCCCGTACATGGGGCTCATGGAGTTCATGTTCGCGTAGGGTGCCAGGCCGCCCATGGCCCCGGCCGCCTGCCCCCCGAGCGGGCTCAGGCTCGGGCTCAGGTGCGGCCCCATGCCAGCCACGCCGGCCGACCCGGCCGAGCCGCCCATGCCGGCCATGGCGCCAGCCCCGGGGGACATGCCGGCCAGGGACGGGCTCATGCCCGCGCCCACGTACGACGACATGTTCATGGAGCCGGCGCTCATGTTGCCCGAGCCGCTGCCCATGGCGGCCGCCGACATGCTCATGTACGTGTTCATGCCGTTCATCCCCAGGCCGGCGTTCATGTTGCTCACCGAGGAGTAGCCCTGAGGACAGAGCCCGGAGGGAGGCGCACAGCGTTAGCACCGCGGCTGAAGCGCGCCCGGCCTGACCCCCCCGCCCACCGGGCCAGCTCAGGCCCCCGCCTCCAGGGAGGCCTCCGGGGAGTCCTGCCCTCGCCCGGCCCCGGCCCCGAGTCCGTTTCACCCGGAGCGCTCCGCGATCGCCCTCGGGGAGGTGGCGCGGGGGCCGCCGCTCTGAGCCCGTGGCCGCCTCCTCGCCCTCCTGCGCCTCGCTCAGACTCTAAAACAGAGGTCCCCGGGAGCGCCCCAAGCCAGGCATCTCAAATGCATCTACCCCACGCAGAGTCTCCCCGACTCTCACGCCAGCATACCGAGCAGGCGCCGCGGCCCCGGACGCCACCTCCGACCCTGGCCAGCGACCTGTGGGACAAGGCGCAGGGCGCCCGGCGGCCTCCCGCGGAGACGATCCCAGGGTCCTCGCCATTCAGCCTTCCTCCCGGGACCCCATTCTGGGCCCCAGGGGAACCGAAACGCGGTACCTGCGCGCAGTCTGGGGCCAGCCGGAGGCATTGAGTGGAGGGACAGGGAGGGGACCGCGGACAGAACTACACGCGGCTGGGCTCTGCAGCCACAAACTTTCTTTCTCTTTGTCGCCTAGTCCTGGACCGTTTTTCTCTACCTCAGCCCCCAACTCCTACCCACTTTTTCCACTCCAGCTCCCCACCCCCTCGCCGGCCGACCTCCCACCCCTCCCCAGCCGCGCGCTGCCAAACACAACTCTGTTAGGATAGTGCGTGGCTCGGCCACGAAGAGGATTTGGAGGCGCCGCGAGTCAATATTTGATCACAAAGTTAATATTATCTCAAGGCTAACAGTGTGTCGTATAAAAAAGAGACCCATCTGAGCCGAAGGCGGGTGGAAAAGGCGGCTGCCCGGAGCGGCTGGGGTGGGGGCCGGGGGCCGGCCGGGGAAGCGGTCCAGAGGTTGGGGCCGAGAGCGGACGCCGCCACCCCGCTTTCCCCGGCAAAGGCGAGTGCCTACCTCGGGCTCGGCATAGTAGCTGCTCCAGTCGGTCGGCTCGTGCCCTTCCATCTTCACCGCTCCCAGCATACTGGAAGCCGAGTGCATGGCAGTTTAAAATTTAACAGCCCCAGCAAACGACCGGCAATCACCCCCCCCACCCCCACCCTCCTTTCTAAAAAAAGTCAGCCAAGGCACCGTCCCCTCCCTCCCTCTCGCGCTCCCTCTCTCTCGGCTCCACTCCCTCTCTCCCTCGGCCGGCCGGAGGCAGTGGCTGGAAGTGGGCGGGAGGGGTGAGTCGCGGGAGGAGGGGGCCGAGGGTGGGAGGAGGCCCGGAGCCGATCGCCCGCCGCCCGCCGCCGCCGCGCTCGCGGGCTGCCGGGTGGAGGCCGAGGCTG
>NW_006781263.1:2896197-2898600 GCF_000442215.2 Lipotes vexillifer
GGGGAGGGAGGAGGAGGAGGAGGTGTGGACCGCGCAGCGGACAAGTGCCGCAGTGACGTGGGCTGCTGGTGATATAGCGCGGCGCGCGGCCGCGGGCCTCCAATCCCCAGACCCGGGGCAGCCCATTTGAATAATCAGCTCACACCTGGTTGAGAGGGAGCCCCGGCCGGCGCCCAGCACCTGCCCTCGGCGCCCGCGCAGCTGCCCTGCGCCGCGCACGCGGAGCCCGGACTGGCGAGCGGGGCGGGTGGGCGCGTGGGCCCCCTGGTCCAGCCCCCCTTTCGTCTGCGGGGAGTCCCCACGGGAGGAGGGACCCGGGAGGAGGCCACCCAGTGGAGCGGCCCAGGGCTCTGGTCCCGTCCCCGTCCCATAGAGCCGGGCCCCTGGCGCGCCTGTCCGAGGGCGCGTCCGGCTTCCGCGCCCGCTCTCGCCTCTGCAGAGCCTTATCAAAGCCGCATTTATTTATCCCGGATTTCTTAGTTCTCAAGGCTCATTCCCTGTCAAAACAACCAACCGGTGACAGAGCCAATCTGCAAAGCGCTGTCGTATTTAGAAAAACTGTGTACACACCTTTAACTCGCCTGTTGCGGCTGCTGGGAGGCTCCTCCCGTTACAGTTAAGACCCGAAGCGGCTTCGGGAGGCGAGCGGGGCGCTGGGTCCCGCCTCCCCGGCGGGGGCCAGGCCTCCAGCGCCGGACGGGGCGGCTGGAGGGGAGGAGCCCCGTCCCACGGTCCGGGTGCCGGGCGCAGGGCGCGCGCGGTCCCGCCAGCTGCTGCGACGGTTGGGAGACTATTTGTCTCTGACAGTCAGGACGGCGTGTTTCAAGGTTACTTTTCAGTCACAACTGAGGTGCCCACAACATTTCGTAACTAAAACAAACAGGGCAGGATGTGGGGGACGAGGCGGGAGGAGAAATAAGGGATCAATAATGGGGCATATGGAGTCCGCCTGGCTGTGGGCGGGGGTGTCTCTGTCCTCTCTGCTTTCCTGTTTTATAAGAATTAGAAACCCTAGCAACCATATTCGTCCTTTTTATTTTCGATCCAGCTTCCGAGTTCAAATGATCACCTGTCCTAGGCCAGGTACCAAGACCTCAGTGAGCCAGATTGGGGAGGGGGCGGGGAGGCAGAATACTACAGGTGTTTGGAGGTGGCCGCCCTTTCTTGGTTCTAAACCCCGGCTGGGCCGTGAGGATGTGGCCCTGCACCCTCAACCCCAAAAAGAGAAAAAATAGGAAATAGTGGGTATCTGGCCCACCTGTCCAGAGTTATGGGTAAGGGTGGCAGAAAACAGAAGCGAGGCACGGAGCAGAGTAAGGGAAACGGAAGGCCGGGTGAGGGTCAGGCCAGAGGGCAGGGGGCGGAGCAGTAGGTGCAGGGGTACTCCCACCCCTTCCCTCTACTCCAGGGCTCTCCGGCCTGCAACGCTTTGAACTAAAGATGCAGGCGCGGCTGGTTTGACCAATTCTTAGTGAGAGCGTTAATGAACCCGCTGAGCGAGGGCCGGGGCAGGGTCCCCCACAGCCACGGTCTGCTTCTCCCTGAAAGCCGTGCGCAGAGCAGAGCGCTCCCAGGAGGGGCAGGCCGGCGCGGTGCAGCCGGGAAGTGCGCTGGGCGTATGCACACGTAGTGTCGGTGTGCGCAGGGGAGCCGAGGGACCAGATGCCCGGGCATCTCTCGCCGGGTCCCCGAGCGTGGGTGGAAGCTACGTGATCGCTCTCCCGAGGGCTGGGGAGAGAGGGTCCGCCCTGGCCTATTTTCCGAAGCTTTCTGCGCAGGCCGAGGGCAGAAACACACGCACACACACACGCACGCGCGTGCGCACGCACAGACATACACACAGACACACCCTTCCTTCCCCCCGCGGGGCGCTTCTCACATTCAGTAGGTCAGACAGACAAACCCGAGAAACAACGACAGACAGCTTTCTGGTGTGCGTGGGATTGAAATCTCGAGTGTCCAGGTTAACCTAGTCTGTGCGTCTACGTGAGTGTCCACTCCCCTCTTTTTGCTCCTGGTGGAAAATGTGGTTCTAGAAATCTCGCCACGAGCAGGAGAAAGAGCGGCCCGGGGTAGGAGGGCGTGCCCCTCGGTGGCCCGGCCCCTGGTCACCGGCTTCCGCAGTGACAGGGCGCCCCCTGTCGGCCGCGGCCCCAGGACAGACCGGAGCCCTCACGGACCCCCGAGCCCCTAACCCCGCTATCTGGACTCCCGCGCCGTCCGCCGGCCTCCCCGAGTCTCTCCGAAAACGCCTCCCGGGGGCTGGCGCTTCTTCGGGGTCCCCGACGTTCGGCGCAAACCCAGGTTGGCCTCCGCCGCCTGCGGAGGCGCCGCGGGCTCGGGCGGAGCGGCCGCCGGGACCCTTCCCGGGAAGGGGAGCGCGGCCGGCGGATGCTGCGGGGA
>NW_006781263.1:2898726-2932661 GCF_000442215.2 Lipotes vexillifer
TTCCCTTCCCGGCAGCTCTGGTTTCTAAAGGTTGATTCAGAGCGTCTGGCACGAGAGCCTCAGGCTGGAATGCTGTAAATTGCTCCGCGAGCTTCTCTCCAGGAAAAAGTTCGCGGGTAGCTCGGGCTGAAAACAGATGTTTTCCCTGATCCCCCCTTATTTGAAGCCCCACCTAGGGCTGAGACCTACAAAGATTTCCTTTGCCCGTGCCCCCTCTCTTTCCCGGCCTTGTCGTTCGGTGCTGACGGGTTTGCGTTTAAAGCCGCCTTATGACCGATGACTGTGCTTGGATTTAGCGCGTTGGTTTTATTCCGGTCGCTGGCCCAGCGGACTGACTGGGCTCAAATCTGGGCCTCCTTCGGTCTCCCTGCGACCTCCAGCAAAACTCCTTCCCCGGGGGGCTCTCCGTCATGTGAAACTAGCCTGTGAGGAAGGGGACATCAATAAACAGTACTCAACTTCCCTAACCGATGACCCACAAAATATCAAGGGGCGGGTGCGCTTTGGGCTGATCAATACTCCAGTTCCCGAAGCCCTTTCGAGAATAAATACCCATGACAAGCCTTGCTTTAGGGCATTACTAGGCAGGTCTGCAGGTGAGGTTAAAACAGAGGAGACAGAGAAAGGTGATTTAGCAAAGTCTTCTGAAAATACACATTTTACCTTCAAATAACCTCTGGGTTGGCAGAAATCAGACACCCACACCTCCATTATTCACAAGGTGGAATTTTCAGGGTGTATCCCAAGTCTTACTAAAGAAGAGGCATACAGTTGTATCCAAGGTTGCAATCAACATTTCACTTTCTATGGGTTGTTATTTCTGAAATTATGTTTTTTAAAAAAATCAAGCTACTTGGCACTGAGCAATCAGATACTTGTTTTGCTGGCTTCCATGGTTCTTTGATGGCCAAAACCCTAGTTGTTTATGGGGAGGGCAATTGAAAAGATAATTAGTGAAGAATATCTTTCAAAGGAGATTTATGTGAAAAAAAATAAAAAACCCACAAGAAAGTGATGTTGAATGTGATGTTAAAATTGAGAGGAAAGCAAGATATGGCATTGTAGGTTTAATCACAGTAAGTTTATACACATGCATACAGTCTACCACTCCTGGGCAAGATTCACAGGAAAAGATGGGAAATAAGTCATAATAAATAAAAAATGACATAAATACGATGTTAGTAACCCTGGTTGTGTTTGGTGGTAGAATGATCTCTTCAGTCCACATTTTTTTCCTGCAGTATATTTGTGTCATTTTTTATGATTACATTATTTTTATTATTTTAGGGTGAAATGTAGAATAAGAACATTAGATCTGATGTCACAGAAACTTTAGCAAAATAACTCATACCATGTTCCTTCAGTTCTCACACATGCAAGGCGATCAGGGAAGCCATCACTTCAAGGGAGCAAGGGTCTGAGTTCTGAAAACAAACCAGTACTATGTTCTCTGACCCGCGTAAGAAAGACGACTGTGCCCTCCCTTGAGTTAAGGGAGGAAGAGAAGTGATATGCACGTCAACCCCAGGTGGTGGCTAGGATAGCCCTGTGTTGGGAGCAGGTGAGGCTCTGTCCTCAGGTCCTGCTGGATGAATTTGGCACTCAGCTGTCTTTTTCTGTGCACATAGAATTTGATAGCTGTTTGGAAGGTTGGTTGTGGTAATGGATTGTGCATCTTTTGTGGGCTTCCTCGGTGGTCAGGCTGAGCAGTTGTCGACTCCACTCCCATCTGTGTGGGTCTCTGGTTTTAGCACGCTTCTGGTAAGTGGGACTCTTGGAGCAGGTAATTAAATTAAGTGGAAGAGATAAAAATAAAGAAATGACGACTTTGAGTGGGAATAATAACATGTCAACGTGAGTGAGAATAAACTCCTCTTCGAGGGATGCCTGAATTAGACGTATCTGCATTGGCGGCTCTGGGAGTTATTTCATACACTTGGACGTTATTCTGGGAGGGGAGCTGTTATTCGTGCCCAAAGGGCCAGCAGTAAACCTCACTGAGGACAGGAGTCGTGGAGAGTCTGTCACAGACCTGAAGAATCGGACCCAGACATTCATTCTTAGGAACCCAGGGAGATAATTAAGAAGCGGCCCCATTAGGCCTACAAGTTACTGATTAGTTACTTGGATGAACAAATATACTTTCAACAAGTATGAAAGGATGAAGCATAGACAGATGTGGAGATCAGAGGAGGTTAGCAAGGCCTGGAGTTTGAGTCTTAGGCTTGTGAAGCGGATGTTTTCTTCTTGCTTCCATCTCAAAGTGAATACAGGGGCTCTGCGTCAGCAGAAAAGAATTAGACATAACTTGCTCTCATATTAAGCAGTGACAGTGAAGAGTAGCTTATAGATTTTTTGGTCCATTTAGCAACTATTTTAATGAGTACTTACTATATGCCAGATGGCAGAGATACCGCCCTGACCATGGTAGGCAAAGCCATGTGCTTGCAGAGGTTTCTTTGCAGCGTTTCCTTCTACTCGCTGCGCTTCCTGCCTTCTTCTGCTACGTGTTCCAGCAGAACTTATTTTGCCTATGTCTTCAAGTCTCCTTTCAACGATGACCCAGGAATTTCCAAGGGCCGAAAACCCCATTCCAAAGGGCAGTCTACATCTCACCATTCAGAATTAAACAAGCTGCTGGCAGGGATGGACGCAAACCCAAGGCAAGTGCGCTGCCTGTGTTGACCCAGAATTGATGGGAGAGCCAAGGGTTGGGTCCTCTGAAGCAGTGGGCAGGATGCCAGCAGAATGGCAGGCCACTCCAGTCCCACTACCATTTGTAAACTCTCTAGGGTACCAGCTTTCCATCCTACAGGTACTAGGGGGGCTTCCGGCTCTGGGAAGGAGACAGAAGTCGGCAGCGAGGTGCTCCTGCTGGCTTGAGAGTGTGCCCCGTGTGTGTGAGAACCGCGGCAAGTGTGTGTAATACACGTGTCTGTATTCACTCTTCGCATGCTTTGCTTCCAAAAGTCTTTCCAGAGGAAGGATTGTGGAGCTTCCTGAAAAGTGGGAGCTTCATTTGACAGGGGCCTGGGGTAATTAACGGGGCCCGGGACCCGCCCAGCAAATTCTTATGTGCATAAAACCGCCCCTGGGGATCTTGTTAAAATGCAGATTCTGGGCGAGGGAGGGGCTTGAGAGTTGGCATTCTAGCAGGCTTCCAGGTGATGGTGAGGCTGCTGGTCCGCTGACCACAGGTGAAATAGCCCGCTTCCCTAACTCATCTTGCAGCCTGTCCTGAGCTCAGTGGTGAGACAGGCCTTGATGAAATGTAAAGCAAGTCCACCTTCACCTCCTGTGGGTTCTTCCCTCCCACTCGCTCCCGGCCACACCGACCCTCCCCGCAGCCAGAATGCATCTTCCCAGGGTTCAGAAAGTGTCCGCAGCTTGGGGCGTGGAGAACGTGCTCTCAGCAGCGCCCCCCTCCCAGGCCCCACCTGGCATTGTCAGCTTCCCGCACCTCCCACAGCGCCTCTCCTGGGACCTCCCTGGTTGACCGGGCAGGACAGGGAACCTACAGCAACGATCACTGGGTGACTTGGGAGCTGTCATTTTCCAAGCAAGGAAAAACGGCCTAAGCAAAGTTTCAGCTGCAATCACACTGCATCACAAACGCCCTCCAAGGCCCCTTAACTCTTTTCCTTAAGGGAGAGAGAGCCCGGAGGACCCGGGCTGATCCTGCCTCCCGATGAATCTGGTGCGCTGGACTTGCCAACCTTTCCTAAGCATCCCCTACCTCTTCACTGATCCCGATGTGCATTTTTAAGAAACAAAATAGATCCAAAAGAAGAGAAAGTGACAAGGAGATTCCTGTTTACTGAGTTTCAAATGGGGCTTGCATGTCCTCCTCCTGGAAGAGACCTGGGCCTCCTGGGAAGGTGACTGGGACTTGGAATTTTCTTCCCCAAGACGCTGACCCGATGCTGAACTGGCACTGCCAGCTGATGCCCAAGAAAACGAACAAGACCAGGAGAAATGCAAGCCGAACCCGCAGACACAGCAAAATTACCCCCACTCCCACGCTAGGAAACACACTGTTTCTCTTGCTTTGCCACCCAAATATTTTCCAACATGTATAATAGGAAACGTCTGGAAACTAAAATTTGAGTCTCAAAGATGAGAAGAATTTAAAAACTCAAGATGTTTCCTTAATGCTTCTTTTATTTGCAATATGCACCCATAATTAGCGCTCAGATCATCTTTCCCTTGTGGGAATTTAAATGTCATTCGTTCTGAAAAGGGCTCCTTCTTTCCAGGTAAGAACTGCTAAACAGGAGTAAAGAGGACAAATTCTTCTTATTTCTACCATATTTATAAAAGCACATGGAAAAAAGCCATGTAAACACAGTAAGAATTTTAGACCAAGTCCTTAACCTATGTTTGATTTTAAAGTAATGAGGACTGGGGGCGTGAAAAAAAAGCTGGGGAGGGCATTGTATTCAGCTGCTTTGAGATCCCTGGATGGAACTGGATGTAAAATACAAACTTATTTTGTAGTTTCTTTCATGCCCAGCGGCTACATCACCCCATAGTTTGCCTCTGTCGGACTAAGGCATGGAAATATGCAGTGCTGATTTTGGATGTATTGTTTTACATCATATAACAAATGATCAGTACTGTTTAATATTCTCCAGAGGAGTCTACATAAATAGATGTATACCTTGCAAAATCCTGAGAGTTTCGTTTTTCCCTTTAAGAGGAAACCTGGTAAATTCATTCCTGTAAGTCTTCAGAATAAAGTGCTAAGTAGATGCTAAGGATGAGGACCATCTGGTCCTAGTGGGAGTTCTATGTCTCAGACCTGAGCCCTGCTCCCCAGTCTTCGTAGTTACATAGAAATTGAAAGAAGGCTTTTTTCTCCTTCCCTGTTTCTTTTATTCTTTTCTCCTTTTTATGTTGAATTTAGAAATACAGGTAAGAATTTTTTTTATGTTAATTCCTCGGGTTTACTGCCCCCCAAGTGACCAGGATCCTCGTGGTGGGAGGGGTAATATTTGCATCAGACTTCATGGTTCTCCAAAACCTCTCAGGTGGGAGTTCCCTTTGTCCCTGGGGAATGGGAGTGAGATGTTGAGGGCTTGCCTCACACCACCCAGCCCTTCCATCCCAATCCAGGCCCTCTGACCCAAACCTTGACCTGTTTCCACATTATAATGTTCTCTGATGGAGAGGTCATGAGAAGCATGGGAAAAAGGAAAATGCTCACAGGTAGAGTTTTCAGTTACTGGTACCAAGTTGTGTGTGTGTGTATGTGTGTGTGTGTGTGCACGTGTGTGCGTGTGTGTGTGTGTGTGTGTGTGTGTGTGTGTGTGGTTTATCTACAATATGCCCAAGATCGTAACTCTTAAAGAATAAGGTTAAGTAAACAATAACCCAACTTAATTATGGAATATTATGGAGCTGTTATAAAGCTGTTATAAAGCTGATATAAATCTCTCTGAAATCATATAGAAAGTATATCTACTTTATGATGAAGGGCTAAACAGTCGCTGGGTATGGGTAATTTGATCTAATTTTTGTAAAGGTAATCCTGACTCTATGTGCAGAAAAGTTTTGAAGGTTGCACACAAGGCTGTTAACAATTACACCCCCAGAAACTGGGACTTGGAAGACTTGGGAGAAGACTTGGACTTTCCACTTTATATTTTCCTCATTTTTTTTACAATTATTTCTTCTGTTTTTGTCATTAAATAATATTAAATTACCAAACATTGAAAAGTGTGGCCTTTGCCACTGGGTAGCTGACAGGTTGCACACAAATATTTCTGCTCCTCATGAATTGAACGTGCACTTTTCTGCATCTTGGTTTGGAAAAGATGAGCCAGTCCGCTGGAGAAGCAGAGACTGTATTTGCAAGAAGTGAATCAAACACCCAGAGCCCAGGAGAGTTAGGTGGGAAAAATAAACCACTAAGATTTAATAAATCTGTCCTAATTTAAAAAATAAAACAGTGGATGTCCCAGGGCAGATTTAAAGAACCGGTTAGTACTTAAAGCTATGGGTCTTAATTGCTTATGGTCCGCAGGAAGGGAAAGGATTGAAATGGAGCTCTCTGTGGTTTAGCTTAATTAATATTTATGACTGCAGAAGAAAATTAAATAAGGCAAACGGTGTAATTTTAAACAGCCTGTGGTCACGGTTAGCAGGACTCACAACAGATTCAGATGCAGGAAGAGAGAGTGCTGTAGGAATGGTACGTGATTTCAGTTTTCTTCCGCTCCAGGTCCCCCTGCAACCTGACCCATGTTTTTATGTTGCAGAGACCTCCAGTACTGACATCTTGGAATGCTACTACCTGGTTCATTTATCTTTTTTGCGTGTTTTGTCGTTGTGACGGAATATCTGAAGGAATATTTTCTTTCTTGGAGGGGTGGGGATTGTATCCAAGGATGTTAGCTCTGGAACCGTCTACAGTGGCCCCTCTGGGCATTTCTGGGGTGTGTATCTGCCACTTATTGATTCTTTCCATGGTTTGATGATTTGAGTTTTTCTATCTTGGGAGCTGAGAGTTGACGAGATAGCACAGTTTCCCCTAATGGGGAATCCGAAAGTTGGTTCACCTTCTACGTACTGACAAATGTTTACTGGATGGATGGATGGACACTTGGATGGAAGGAAGAACAAAAGACAGATGCTATGCAACTCTGATTGAAAAACTCATAGTTTACCCTTGAAGACTGGTTTTGGAGGGATAAAATCAGGTTATGACAAATTCTGGGTGAGTGCTTTTCAAACTCCAGTTGATGGCTCTTCAATGTGTTGTGACAGCAATTTATTTCTTTGAAGTTATCATTAAATAAAGGAAAGGAATAGAACAGAATCCCTCTGTGCACCTCACATAGAAAAGTCATGTGTAGTTCTGAAAAACCTCTGTTTTTGTTATAAACGTGTGTGTATCTGCAGCAGGATGGAAAACGTATTCCCTACTGTGGGTTCTCTCCAAAAAGCCTGAAAGACTGGGTACACTGGGGCTGAGGACTCCTTAGCAAAAAAGCATCAGATTTCGCATCTGAAATGGAGACAACAGCAAACGCCATGGACAGGGTGAGGATGAAATGTGTTGAGGCACTTGAGGGTGGCTTAGCTGGGCGCCTGGTGTATTGAGAACGTCTGGTCAGTGTTACTTTCCCTCCCTGCACCCTCAGCATCACACCGGAGGAAATCCCAACACTACCTAGAGAACTGCGTGACGCTACGTTTTACGGTTTGTCCTCTCAACTCTAACCAAATCAACCCTCTTAAAAGACAGCTAAACCTGCTCAAAATGACACCACATATTTGAAAAGATCATTCTCATCTCTCTGGATGAGGTCAGAGCTGTGCTGAGCTCTGGGTCAAGGACCGCTCCAGAATTAGCAAAGCTGTCCTACCCACTTGCTACCCTTCTTAGGAAAGAGCTGGACCTTACCTTCAATTCCATGGCTTTCCCTCCCTTTGAAGGTTAAACTCAGCATTTTATTTTTGTGCTGACAGTAACTCCCAACCCCTCCCTATTTCCAATTCTTTCTAAACCTTCTACCACATGCTAAAACCATTCCTCTTCCCCTTCCCCACCCCGTCCTCTTCCTGAAGTGATTTGATCCAGAAAACCCCAGCATCCAAATGTTTTTGCAACTCCCCTCTTCACCCTTCCCGGATCACCACTCCTCTTTCTGACTCCCTTTCTGTTCCCTTAACATTCTCCTTACTCCCTTTCTTTCCCACCCACAAAGCCGTGTTACACCCAGTGATGTTCTCCTGGTGACCCAAAGCTGGCAGAAGCCTCCTTCATCTTTTCAGAAGGTCCCTCGGCTGCCAGAACCTGCCTGGGTGCTTCAGACCAACCTGGGGCACCTGCTCGGGGGTGGAATGTTTGCTAAGTTTCACCCATTGGATTAAAAAACAAAACAAAACCCTCCCTCCACTTGGCCTTATTTCAGGTAACTTGGAAAGTTTAATTCTCTTAAGTGGACCAATGTAACCACTTGTTCCATAAGAAAATGGAAACCTTGCTCTTAGTGATGGGAAATTCCCCCCTTTTCCGTGGGACATGGTGAGTTTGCAAACTTTGCTATTATAATGAGTACTGCAGGGCATCTTCTTGTTCATGTCTGCACATGAGAGTGCACACGTTTCTTTAGTGCCTGGGGGGGGGGGGGGGCTACCCTACAGAGGTCATCTCTGGGGAGGAAAGGGGGTGTGCTGGGGAGATGGCATGTTAAAGGGGACTTTGTCATTATCTGCCATGTTTCAACTTTTTTGCAAAGAGAATGCATCCATGTGTTATTTTTATATTTAAGTTACGCTAAAATATTTCCAAGAGCACCAACAAATTCCAGCACTAGCAGTTGTCATCAAGAGGTTAGTCAAACACCTCCTTGCTCTGAGCCTCTTCCCGCTGGGGTGCAGCCAATGGTCACAGTGATGGGACTGATCCTGCCTGCAAGTGACCTCAGGGATTAGGAATTCTGTGTTCCTGAAGCTCCCGATGTGACCTGCCACACTTGTGACAGGATGTGTAAATCAAACTTGGTCTTAGCTCTCATTTAAAGGCACATTTGTCCCTGTTCCTGGAGCAGCTCAGCCAATATGCATCCGATAAACATTTATGAATCCCCCACCTGCCCCAGGGCTCCCGGGGCATCACGGATATCTTCAAGGAGTTCCCAGAGTCGGGAGTGGACCAGAAATCAACACAATGCAGTATGTTAGTGCGCCCCAGAGAGCAGCAATTCGCTTTTCCTGGGATGGGAAGGTCCGTGCCTCCTGCCCATAGGGCGATATTAGGTCCTACCCTAAGGAAGACGACAAACTCTCCAGGCTGAAAGGGACCCAGGGCTCCCCTAGTGGAGAGAAATGCCAGTGCAATGGCGTGGACCTGATACAGCCGCCAGGCTGGGGAAGCCACAGCCTGGGGGATGCCGTGAGCTGCAGGGGGACAGAGGATGGGTGTCACCGAGGGCTTGGAGTGGCAGTTCTCCTGACAGTGTGGAGGGAAGTGAGGCTGGACCCAGGACCACCACTCAGCTGGCCCTGGTCCAGGGAGGGCTGGTTGGCTGCTGGGAGTGACAACCACAGGCCACTTCAGCCCCTCGGGTTTCCGGGGCTTCAGAGCTCACGACCCTTGCTGGGTTGGCCAACATTCCATCCTGATGGATGAGATTTCAGCCCCACTCCAGACAGTTCTGATGGCCGTACTAGCTCCCGGGCTCTCCATGGGGTCCAGCAAGTCTGCTCTGGGGCCACGTGGAAGCTTAACTTGCCCCCCAGCCCATATCCACCTCCTCCCACCCTGCCAGCTCTGCCAGGCATTGAACCCACCAATTCCCCATGAACATGGCACAGGGTAAACTCGACCTCGAGGCTGCCTCAGGGAGCCCGATTGAACAGCCACTTAGGAGCTGGCAGCACCCATCAGGGTTGGGAGACTGCCCAGCGGTGGAGATGGCCTAGTGTTACCTCTGGCCTCTGATGGTGTCTCTAGAAAACTCCTAATTCACACAGACAGGAAAGTGTCAGGTGACATGAAACTACAGAACTGGGGGTCAAAATATCTGTGTCTTAGTCTCCATTCCCCCCAGAAGTAGAGCCAATGATTTAAGTGCAAGCTGGCCCTTGGCTCAGGAAATACTGGAAAAGGATTGGGGTCATGAGACCAGGAAGGGAAGGCAGTCGATAAGGGGCCTGTGGTGAAGCCAGTTCCTACTGTGGGCAACTGGGGCTTCACCCGCAGCGGCCTCCAAAGCCAGAGGAGAACTTGTCCTCAGACGCCTCCCTGGGAGTGGGAGGGAGCAGAGAGGTCTGTGCCCCAACTCCTGCAGCTGCTGGGGTCTTAGCCCTCCAGGTACCTCCTGTCCTGCACGGGGAAGGTGGAATCTTGCTGCCAGAAAGCTGCCTGCAGATCGTGGCAAATGCAAGGAGGGTTTAGGGGGAATATTCAGTGTCCTGACATCATCCCTGTAAGTTCCAGCGTCTCCATTTCCTAATGGCTCAGTCCCCCCGAGCCTCAGCCTCTCGGTCATCAAACTAGGATAATGATGATAAAGGCATCACAGTCATGTGAACTTTAAGTGTGACTTGGCTTTAGTTCTCAAATGATATTGTTAAGAATGAGTGACATTACACGACGGGGAGATGGCCATGTAATGATATTAATAATTGTCATCACGTGCCCTGGGCCCAGCATTGCCTTCCCACGTGTGGGGAGGCCACAAGTCCCCTCCAAGGTCTTCAAGATGGAATCCACCTTCCAAATGTGAATTTTCAGAGTCACGTGTAGTTAGCCCCCTACATTCACCCACCGAAAGTTATGCTCTGCCAACTCCCCGAGAACTATCGAAGGAGCCCCTCAGAAAAGTGTTTCAGAATCCAGGCATGCTATTTCCACACTTTTTAGGGCCAACATCTGAGGACAGGGATGAAGGGGGTCGAGGGTCCTCCTGCGTCCACGGCAGTGCTTGCTGCACCACAAGGAAGGCAGATAGAAATGCCCAGTTTGAGCAGAAACCTTCTAAAACTGTGCATTTCCAATGCTCAGTGGTGAAAGGGTCAGCTGAAGTATTGAGTAAAGGTGAACTTTGTTCCCTATTAAGTAGAAGGTACACTGTTGCCTTGCTCCTAGTTTCCTGGTGAGATGATTCACTTGCAGTGAATGGGGACTCATGATAACATTATATCATCATGGAAAATCCTCACCGTAAAGGCCGGATCTCTAGCTGCTCCTTAAGCCCCAGAGACCAGAAAGTACAATACACTGGGCTCAAACAGAGCAGAGGTCACAAAGGAAAGCCCTTATAATTTGACCCTAAGCACTTTTGTGCAAAAAAACCCAGGATGGTGATGATTCCCACCATGTGTGAGAAGGGACATCCCATTTTCGGGGTTAATTCTTCAGAGTACTGATGGAATTTCTCCCATCCTTGTAAGAAGTCTCACTCCCTGAGCCTCGGATTTACTTTTAACAGAAAGCCTTTGATTAGATCCCCATGAAGTTAATGGGACCTTAAATCAGTGACAAGACCCTTCCAAATTTATCTGGAAATTCCACCTCTCTTTGTTTTTATCACTGTCCCAATGGTCCTTCCTATAATTGAGTTTTATGTTCTAGACATTGATCATTTTAATTTTTAAATCTAGATAGCAACGGGACAACTCCCCATTTCCTAATCTTGTTTTAGGCAGTACCGGATAGAGCCTTCACTGCCTCTGATTTAAAAAAAAAAAAAAAAAAAAAAAAAAAGACACATACACACAAACTCGAGATGTTTCAGACTTTATGATCTGAGCATAAAAAGAAAGGGCTGAGCCTTTGATTCATATTCTGTTCAACCACGGGTACACCACTGCTGGAGGGATTTGCATGTTTAAAGCAGTGTGTGCGGAACAACCCACATAATGAATTCTCCGCGGGTCTTGGCGGAGGAATTGGTATTCAGCCCCATCGCCTCAGTGTCTGCCTTGTCTGCCGCGGGGTCTGTGTTCTCTGCGCGCGCTGATTGGGCACCAGTGCCCGGCAGCAGCCAATCATAAGGCGTCGGAGGGAGGCCTACATCTCGGCAGGACTTGGACTTGGGAGGGCCGGGAGGGACGAGTTGAATGGCCAGAGGGTCCACGACCATGGGCAGGGTTTGTGTGCGCAGGAGTCGAGGCATATATGCGGGGTTGGTTCCTTCTCCTAAACAATCTCGTGATCAGGAAGCCCCCTCTTTCCTAGGGTTTGAAAACCTAGAGGCATCCTTTCTTGAGTTGATGTAGGCAATTGCATGGTTCATCTCTTTTTCTGGTGGGAGAATGTGCTGGAAAATGGGCTGAGAAGGTACCTTTGGCTGTCAGATTGTTAGGAACTTTGACATTAAAATGTTCCACGGTCTGTGCTAAAACTGCAGTGGATCCTCAGTACCTGGAATAGCTATGGTTGAGGTTATTTAAAATTTTACAAGAAAAGGCGAAGGCACACCACCAGGGCACACTGAAACCACTGTTTCTGAAAGGGTTGTGTGAGAAGGAGCTGGAATGGTGGCAGGGAAAAACCTGTTTTGCTTTAGCTCAATCTTACTCATCACCTTTTCTCTGCAACTGTGTTAACATGGGGGCAGGACCTTCTGTCAGTTACCACCTTTGAAGTCTGGAGATCCCTCCTCTCTGTTCTTATCACAGCCCCCCCCCCACCCCGGACTCTGCCAGGGGCTGCTCCTTCTCTGGGACTTATCATCCAGTCTAACGGGTGGTCTAGACCAAAGGTTTTCATGGGATGAGACAGAAATAGAGGGGAGTATTTGATAAGAGCATATGCCCTTTAGACCTGAGTCTCTGATTCAGCCCCCTCGGAGCTGGGTGACCTTGGTGAGGATACTGAACCTCTGTCAGTCTGTTTCTTCATCTCTGAAAGAAGGTAATGGGTGCTTCGTCCTCTCAGCGTGGTGGGGACCATGCCTGTCACCCAGTGGTGACTCACGGGGAGGTATTATTCATGACCTAGGAAAATACAGTACGATTTCTCTCCATGGTGGCTACTGCTTGCTGTGGCAACAGCTAAATGGATTTTCACTGAATTTGGAAGCCTGACTTCCAGCACTGCATGGTGCCTGAGGACCTCCCTTTGGGGAGCTCTGGGAGGTGATGTTACCCAGGGCAGCTGCAGCCCTGCCTTGCATCTCCCACATTGCCCACCTGTTCAGCCAGGTGTCTGTTCCAGATGGAGCAAAGAGAGACAAGGTTAATGGTTCCTGCAGGAAAACTGAACTCCCAGCCGGTTGTTATGATGCCCTGATCCTCTTCCTCATCATTATAGGAGGAAATTCTCATGCTTTTCTTTTTTTTTTTTGCGGCACGCGGGCCTCTCACCGTCGCGGCCTCTCCCGTCGCGGAGCACAGGCTCCGGACGCGCAGGCTCAGCGGCCACGGCTCACGGGCCCAGCCGCTCCGCGGCATGTGGGATCTTCCCAGACCGGGGCACGAACCCGCGTCGCCTGCATCGGCAGGCGGACTCTCAACCACTGCGCCACCAGGGAAGCCCTCATGTTTGAGGTTGATATCTTGGAGGGCATCCTATTCTCCCACAGAAGGTGACATAGAAGACGGAACTGGTCTAACCCAAGGCAAGAATTTCTAATGTTTTTCCTGGTTATTTCTAAAACCAGAGAAATAAGCATTTACCAGCACTGTCCTTCCCAACAGCTTGGGGAAGACAGTGGGCATAGACTCAAATGGCCTGGCTTTGCCCACAGCTCTGTCTCTTGGAAGCGGGTTAGGGGTGGAGAAGCCTGACGCGGTGTTTTGATTTCTCCTCCCCTCCGTCCATCGGGGTAGGGGAGCCAGGCCCTCCTGCAGGCTGTGGAGGCGCGGGGGCCCAGAGTCACCCAGGGACGGATCCATCGTGCCTGCCGGGCTGCCAGGTGACCGCAAAGTGTTTGGTGGGGAAGGTCAAGCTGACGCTGAAGATGAGCGTGGCCGGGACTCAGAGGCTCTGCAGCGCCCCCTGGTCCACTGTGTGTGGACCAGGTGCTTGCTGTGCAGGCCCCCCAGCACAGTTCCCCCAAGAACCAGGCAAGGCCAGCACTGGGCAATGGCACCAAAGAAGCAGAGTATCTTTCACCTGGGATCAGTCAGACAGAGAGGGGAGCTGGTTCTTTCTTTCTTTCTTTATTTGTTTGTTTATTTGTTTATTTATTTTTGGTTCTGTTAGGTCTTCGTTGCTGCGCGTGGGCTTTCTCTAGTTGCGGCGAGTGTGGGCTACTCTTCGTTGCGGTGCGCAGGGCTTCTCGTTGCGGTGGCTTCTCTTGTTGCAGACCACGGGTTCTAGGCGTGAAGGCTTCAGTAGTTGTGGCGCATGGGCTTAGTTGCTCCATGGCATGTGGGATCTTCCCGGACCAGGGCTTGAACCCATGTCCCCTGCATTGGCAGGCGGATTCTTAACCACTGCGCCACCATGGAAGTCCCTGGGGGAGCACTTAATCCTGGGGGCAGAGGCTCTCCCTTGCTAGTTTGGGAAAGTAAGTTGCCATTTCTGAGCCTGCCTATGGAGAGGGCCACATGCCAAGGGACTGCGGTTCCTGGGGGCAGCTGTGGTCTAAGCTGGAGGTGGGGTGGCTGGGACAGTTCTAGAGTTGGTCCAGGGTGGATGGGGTGAGTGGGAGACTTTGGGGAGGCCTCCTTCTGAACCTTCACAGCAGCCCCAGAGGTCAGCTGGTGAGGCCGGGACCTGCCCGGTTTTGGGAGGTCTGTGGGGTATTAGAAGTCCGGACCCACCGGGGACTCCTCAGGCCTGTTCTTTCTAGAGAAGCAGGGCCCACAGCATCCACTTCCTGGTCAATTCTTGGTAACTCTGTAGCTGGATGTGCACAACTTTTCCATGTGGTCCTTACATTTGGGGCTACTAATGCCCGCCTTAGGCTCTGGGGAGTGTCTTTGGGCTCAGGCCCGAGCTAGTCAGCTCCACTTTACCCCCCAGACACAGGTACCAGTCTAGAGGTGGGCTCTGCACCCCATGTGAACCTCAGGAGACACGTGCTGAGAGCATCTGGAAAAAGCCATGCTTTGCTCTTCTGAGAAGCGATCCCCGCCCCATCTCGTGGACGCAAGGGAAGAATTGTCATTGTGAGAATTTCTGGGAGCTGTTGGCAGCCCTGCATGAAACTGCCCACTCAGTGTAAGACAAGAAAAGCAGAATGAACCCATGATCTTTTCGTTCTTGCTGCACCCCTGAATCACACGAACTGGAAGCTTTTCTCCCTCTGGACCTCAAGGGATGTGATCCCTGCAGCCCATTGCGGGGTAAGCCAGAGGGGTTCTGCTTGGGGGTGGCCTTTCCCAGTAAGGGCTTAGTTAGGTTTGCTAAACTGCTAGCAAAGTAGAACCTTACTGGTAGAATGAATGGCTTTTTGCCCTGTTTGCACCATTCAAAGACCTCATAGCCCAGCAGACCTCACCAATGCTGGTAAATTTCCCTCAAACTATTGTCAAATAAAAATGTTTGTTTCCAATTTGCAAAATGCCTCTATTCTACCAGTCTGCGAGGCTTACGGGGAAGGATTTTTTTCTCCTATAACTATATCTACACCAGGATTACAACAATTATAAGGATTACTAAAAAGAAAAAGTCCCGAAACTTTGGGGATTGTGTTTTGCATTTGCAAAATGACTTGCAGACAGACCAGCCAGGTAGTAGCACTTCATGAAAATCAAGAAGTTAGGCTTTGAATATCTAGGTCATTTTCTTCCCAGCAACCAAATCCAAAGTAAAATCAACTTTCTAGCTGTCTAGACTCAATGGGACTCAAGTATCAGGTTAGCTCTCCTTCAAGGGCTAAGTAATTGTGATTAACAGCAGATGCAGCTGAGTAATTGTGATAAAAGTATATGCAGCTGGGATGCAGTCCTGAATTAACTGAATTCTCTAAATCAATCAGTTTTTTTGTTTTTGTTTTTGCCCCAGAAGCTCCTTAATTCAGTTGTCCTGTCCTGCGGCCACCTTCCGTAGTTGGCAAAGTTGGCTCCTCAACCCTAAATAACTCCAAACCTGTGGCATTGGATCTGGGCTGGTTTGAAATGGCAGTACTTTCCCACCCGTTTCTTCATTCAGGATTTCTTTCTTCAAAGGATGCTTGTGTTTTCCATGTCTGCTTCCTCTGCTTGTATGAATCTAAAATGAATCTGAACTAAAAGTACTTGTTGAGTGGTTATTCTCCCAACTGTAATTTGGAGTCAAGGTATGAATATTTTATACTCAAAGAGTCACTGAAAATGTGTAGGAGGCCTTTTTTAAAAATAAATGAATACACTCATTTTTGTTGGCACAGGTAGACTATAGCTGGGGGAAAACAAAAATACAAGACAAGTCCTCAGTCATTAGTCTTTAAAAAATGAATCTGGATCTGTGTTTATGGATGATCAGGGAGTAAGTGTGGTGAGTACATAGTGTCCTTTGGAGGATAGAAATCCCGGGATGAAGGAGAGATGGGTAGGAAACAAACACGAAAGCGACTCACACACTCCAATCTTGTCTTGAACCCACTCAGATTCCCAAGGTGCCTTTCCAGAAGGTCTTCTTCATGCCCTGGCAGAAACTAGGTGTCAGGCAGGGGAGCCAGTATTCAGATGTTTGTGGCTTCCTTTCGCTGCAAAAATAGATTTAAAAAATAATCCAGTCTTTGGTCAGGTCTCTTCCAGGACGGGGAGACCTGACAGCCCCTGTGTGTTGGCTGTTGCTGCGGCCCTGAGGCCGCAGCTTTGTGAGCTCATGATCTGCTTCAAAGCTGTTGAACACAGTTGAAAGAGAATATTAATACATGTTAACTGAGCCTGTGAGGTTGATTCTCTTAATAATGTCTCTTGGTTTACAGGGAGGGTCCTGTTAAATGATTTTCTTTAGATTTAAAGAACTAGCGAGTAGAGAGAAAGCGTTTGGGCTCTTTTTTTTTTTTTTTTTCCCCGGGCCTCTCACTGTTGTGGCCTCTCCCATTGCGGAGCACAGGCTCCGGACGCGCAGGCTCAGCGGCCATGGCTCACGGGCCCAGCCGCTCCGCGGCATGTGGGATCTTCCCGAACCGGGGCACGAACCCGTGTCCCCTGCATCGGCAGGTGGAATCTCAACCGCTGCGCCACCAGGGAAGCCCCGTTTCGGCTTTTTTAACCTTCAAACATGACCACACTGAGGACAGCGATTACCCAACAAACGTCAGTCTCCTTGCTGAGACTTCTGAAGGATCGTCATCTGACACTCACCAAGGGCTCAAAATGCGTTTTCATTGTGCCTGATGCACAGTGCTTCTCTGATCACAGCCCAGTCTTACCGTAAACAAAGTATGTGGCAATTTAGAGGGGAAAAAACCCATTTCTAAACTTTGGTGGGGCGGATGCCAAGATTATGACCCCTTGTGGGTGTCCGGTATGCTTCTTTCCCTCCCTCCCTAAGGGTTTCATTCCTAATGTCTAACCTCTATTCTGGATCCAGGATCCTGGATCATTTAAGTAGATTCAACCTGTGAGGAGCTTGTAAATGTTCAGATCTATGCAATGCAAAAAAAAGAACAAAAACCAAAAAATCCCCAAAAGACAAAAAACCCAGATACCATTTTTACTATTAAGCTGGCAAAAGTTTTTAATTTGTTAACGTGTAGCGCTGGCCAAGGTGTAACTAAAGTTGGGTATTTTTAGATTGGGTATGAGAGTAAAATGGGTGCAGCCTTTGGATTGGCATCACTTTCTACCCCACAATTTGTTTTCCAGTTCTTTATCCTCCAGCAATAGAAATGAGCAGAGATTTACAGATTGCATTTGTTTTGATAGCAACAACTTCTGTGCTAATCAACAGGGGACCTGTCACATAAACTAAGGCACAGTCACACCAAGGAATATTATGCAGCTGTGTAAAGGATAAGTTAATTGGATCATGGGGTCCTTGAGAGCTCTCCAAGACATAGTGCTTGAATAAAAGCAAGGGGCAGAACAGTGTGTATAGTTTAATCCCTTTTGTATAAGAAAAGCGTACATGTGCATTATACATGTGCAGAAAATTTCTGAAGGGACAGAAAAGAATTGTAATGACTGATACTCTCTTAGGTTTGGAACTGGGGGCCTGAGAGGAGAAGAGGGAGAATTTACCTTTTGTTTTATATCCTTTTGTATTATTTTAAAAAATCATATGATGTCTGCATTGTTTTAATTAAGCTTGTTTAGTTTTTTAAATAAGCACATAAATCCAGCTGTGGCCGTGAGTCTACATCTCCTGCATCAATCCAGACCATTTTCTGTTTACCACCACTGATGCTCCCACCCTCATCCCAGTTTCTCTGGCAGCCTGTTTGTGGCCACGTCTGTGCTCAGCTCTTCCCTGTCCGAATATAGGAGTGCAGTAGATGCTCCAGGAAATGCCTAGGGGCTGGTTGAGTCCCTGACTTCTTTATTCCCAAGTGATGTTCCCCTGGGTTCTCTCAACCCAGGTCCTGACAACCTCCATGAATGCCATGGTATTCGTTTTCATAATAAATTACCACAAACATAGTAGCCCAACATGATGCCCACTTATTATCTCACTGTTTATGGGGTCAGGACTCTAGCACAGCTCAGTTGACCCCGTACTTTGGCTGAGTTCCCACAAGGCTGAGTTCAAGGCATCGACCGAGGCTGTGATCTTATCTCAAGGCTCAACCTGGGAAGACTCCCCTTCTAAGCTCATGAGGTTGTTGACAGGATTTGGTTCTTTGCCACCTATTGGGCTGGGGGCCTCGGTTTCTGGCTGGTGGTTGGCTGGAGGCTGTCTTGGGTCCCTTGCTTCACCAAAGCCAGTGAGGGAGATAAGGTTTCCCATGCCACTCTCGTTAGGAAGTCATGGCCGCGATGACTCACTGCTCATCTGTTGGTCAGAAGCAAGTCACAGGTCCTGCCCACACTCAGGGGGAGAGGAATTAGGCAAGGGCACGGATACCAGGAGGTGGGGCCATTGGGGAACACCGTAAAGTCCCCTCCTGTTGTAAACTTGTATGAATGACGTTCAGGTAGCCAGAAGGTGCTCCATCAGAAATGTCTTATAACCACAGACGATTTTTCCTTACAGTCTCCTAACCTTTCCAGTTACTTACAACTTCCCAGGGTCTTTCTACACCACTTTCCACCCCTCCTGTGCTCGTGCTCATCCCCATATTTCCTTTTTGTCTGGCTTTATCCAATGATGTCAGACTGTATTGAAAGATTGATTCCCCTCTTTCCTCATTTGTGTCCCCATCTCTAGTCCTGAGGGTTGGAGGAAAGTGACTTGGGATCAATGGGGACCAGGATATGTAGCAACTAGTGAGTGATCCTGGCTCCTCTGGGCTCTGGTTCCGGCCACCCAGTCATGGTGAGCCTGCTGCACCCCTGCTGTACCGCTCACTCCATGTCACGTTTCTCCTTGGTTCTCTTCATAAGAGAGATCACTGCCTGAAGCTCTCTGGTTGATTGTCTGTTTCCTTGCCTAGTATCTGCTTCCCTCCTAGAGGGTAAGCAGCAGGGGGGCAGGGGTCTTGTTTTGTCTTGTTCACTGTGGTATCTCCAGGACCTGACATGTGCTAAACATTTAACAAGTATGTGTGGAAATAATTGGATTCATCAGTGCATAATCAACGTGCCCTGTGAATCCTTTATGTGGAGGAAGCACCATTGCTGCGTTGGCTCTGATGGTCATTTCTCACAGTCATTTCCTCGGTGTCTGATGTCTGTGAACCTAAACCTCCCCATCCTAGTGTTACTGACTTTGGCCTTGGTGACGTCTAAGCATTCCCCACCCTTCACTGTCTCCCCATATTACAACATGCTCCAGTGACTCAGCCCATGGCATCTAGAAGTTGCTTCCAGTCTCTGTGTTGGTCATTGGCTGTCCCAAAACAGTCTATAGCTATGAAATAGCTGCAACATTTGGAGCCTGACAACTGCACCCCTTTATCTGAATATTTGTTGGCATAGATGACCTAATTATAGAAGGTAGTGGCAATAATAATTAGTTATTACAATGGAATATTATTCAACCATCAAAAGGAATGAAATAATGCCATTTTCAGCAACACGGATGGACCTAGAATGATCATACTAAGCGAAGTAAGTCAGAAAGAGAAAGACAAATACCATATGATATCACTTATACGTGCAATCTAAAATATGATACGAATCAACATGTCTACAAAACAAAAACAGATTCACAGATATAGAGAACAGACTTGTGGTTGCCAAGGGGGGGTTGGGGGTAGGGGAGGGAAAGAACGGGAGTTTGGGGTTAGCAGAAGCAAACTATTATATATAGAATGGATAAAGAGCAAGGTCCTACTGTATAACACAGGGAACTATATTCAATATACTGTGACAAACCATAATGGAAAAGAATACGAAAACAATCCTACTACTGGGCATACACCATGAGAAAACCATAATTCAAAAAGAGTCATGTACCACAATGCTCATTGCAGCACTATTTACAATAGCCAGGACATGGAAGCAACCTAAGTGTCCATCAACAGATGAATGGATAAAGAAAATGTGGCACATATATACAATGGAATATTACTCAGCCATAAAAAGAAATGAAATTGAGTTATTTGTAGTGAGGTGGATGGACCTAGAGACTGTCATACAGAGTGAAGTAAGTCAGAAAGAGAAAAACAAATACTGTATGCTAACACATATATATGGAATCTAAAAAAAAAAAGGTTATGAAGAACCTAGGGGCAGGACAGGAATAAAGATGCAGACGTAGAGAATGGACTTGAGGACACGGGGAGGGGGAAGGGTAAGCTGGGACGAAGTGAGAGAGTGGCATGGACATATATACACTACCAAACGTAAAACAGATAGCTAGTGGGAAGCAGCCGCATAGCACAGGGAGATCAGCTCAGTGATGTGTGACCTCCTGGAGGGGTGGGATAGGGAGGGTGGGAGGGAGGGAGACGCAAGAGGGAAGAGATATGGGAACATATGTAGATGTATAACTGATTCACTTTGTTATAAAGCAGAAACTAACACACCATTGTAAAGCAATTATACGCCAATAAAGATGTTAAAAATAAGTAAAGAAGAAAGAAAAAAAAGTATGCATATGTATAACTGAATCACTTTGCTGTACAGAAGAAATTGACACAACACTGTAAGTCAACTATACTCCAATAATTTTTTTTTTAATGGGAAAAAAAGAGTTATTATTGTCTTTAAAGTGCTTGATGTGTCAGGCACTCAGCCGTGGGCTTTATCTGTAGTAGTGTCTCCTTCAACCCTCACAGCAACCCCATCAAGAATGGGAAATGAGATTCCTTCCCTCTGAGCCATCCCCACTTCTAAAGACAACTACCTGATCCAATGTAAGTACAGTTTCTGAGCCAGCTTATTAGGAAAATGTCAATGAAAATAATTTTAATGGCGTTCTTGCATTAGGAAGGAGCCTTAATGGAAACACACTTTTGCCATAATTAGACTGAAATAGTTCAGCACTGTATACATAAACTGAACTGATCTTACTTAAGCTCAGCTAGTACATTGACAAGTCACTACTGTAAGCTTTTAAGAAATGGATTTCTAATATTTGACTTTTCATAGTGTTTATTCAAAATTTAATTTTACCATTAAAATTTGTATTATATGAGTCATTAGGGCTACACTTTTCTCATTACTGTAACAGGAAGACACGTTCAAACAAAGGCAACTCAGAGTGCTCAGGCTGACTAAAGGTCCACACCTACAGGCTCTCTTTGAGTTGGTAAGTGTTTTCTGCTGTTGGTCAGGGGCAGCCTCTTTCCCATTGGTAGGAAAGGACATTTTACATTCACTTTTTTTTTGTAACGTAAGGTTTTATTTATTTATTTGGCTGCATTGGGTCTTCGTTGCTGTGCGTGGGCTTTCTCTAGTTGCAGCGAGCGGGGGCTACTCTTTGTCGCAGTGCACGGGCTTCTCATTGTGGTGGCTTCTCTTGTTGCAGAGCACAGGCTCTAGGCGCATGGGCTTCAATAGTTGTGGCACATGGGCTCAGTAGTTGTGGCACGTGGGCTCAGTAGTTGTGGCACGTGGGCTCAGTAGTTGTGGCACGCAGGCTTAGTTGCTCTGCGGCACGTGGGATCTTCCTGGACCAGGGCTCGAACCCGTGCCCCTTGCATTAGCAGGCAGATTCTTAACCACTGCGCCACCAGAGAAGTCCTACATCCACTTTTAAGGCAATAAAGATGTTAAAAATAAGTAAAGAAGAAAGAAAAAAAAGTATGCATATGTATAACTGAATCACTTTGCTGTACAGAAGAAATTGACACAACACTGTAAGTCAACTATACTCCAATAATTTTTTTTTTAATGGGAAAAAAAGAGTTATTATTGTCTTTAAAGTGCTTGATGTGTCAGGCACTCAGCCGTGGGCTTTATCTGTAGTAGTGTCTCCTTCAACCCTCACAGCAACCCCATCAAGAATGGGAAATGAGATTCCTTCCCTCTGAGCCATCCCCACTTCTAAAGACAACTACCTGATCCAATGTAAGTACAGTTTCTGAGCCAGCTTATTAGGAAAATGTCAATGAAAATAATTTTAATGGCGTTCTTGCATTAGGAAGGAGCCTTAATGGAAACACACTTTTGCCATAATTAGACTGAAATAGTTCAGCACTGTATACATAAACTGAACTGATCTTACTTAAGCTCAGCTAGTACATTGACAAGTCACTACTGTAAGCTTTTAAGAAATGGATTTCTAATATTTGACTTTTCATAGTGTTTATTCAAAATTTAATTTTACCATTAAAATTTGTATTATATGAGTCATTAGGGCTACACTTTTCTCATTACTGTAACAGGAAGACACGTTCAAACAAAGGCAACTCAGAGTGCTCAGGCTGACTAAAGGTCCACACCTACAGGCTCTCTTTGAGTTGGTAAGTGTTTTCTGCTGTTGGTCAGGGGCAGCCTCTTTCCCATTGGTAGGAAAGGACATTTTACATTCACTTTTTTTTTGTAACGTAAGGTTTTATTTATTTATTTGGCTGCATTGGGTCTTCGTTGCTGTGCGTGGGCTTTCTCTAGTTGCAGCGAGCGGGGGCTACTCTTTGTCGCAGTGCACGGGCTTCTCATTGTGGTGGCTTCTCTTGTTGCAGAGCACAGGCTCTAGGCGCATGGGCTTCAATAGTTGTGGCACATGGGCTCAGTAGTTGTGGCACGTGGGCTCAGTAGTTGTGGCACGTGGGCTCAGTAGTTGTGGCACGCAGGCTTAGTTGCTCTGCGGCACGTGGGATCTTCCTGGACCAGGGCTCGAACCCGTGCCCCTTGCATTAGCAGGCAGATTCTTAACCACTGCGCCACCAGAGAAGTCCTACATCCACTTTTAAGGCCTGTTTTTCTATTATATCTTTTCCTTGGCCTCCTCTTCAGAGTCTATCTCTGAAAACCAATGCTATCTTTCAGTATGTGTGTCCCTGCTCTGGACTGTAGGCAGGGAGCTGAAAGCAGAGAAAGTGCAGGGGTGGGGGTGGGCTTAGAAGTCCTTCTAATGAAGGCGAGAATGTCCCTGCCCAATGCCATTCCCAAAGAGACTTGACCCAAAGCACCAGGAGACAGGCACAGCGAGTACACAGCCGGGAAATTTTTGCCACTGGACAGGGACATCCTCCATGATTCTGTAGAGTGGTAATTAAGCTCTGTCTCCGGTGACTTAACTGAAGCGTTCCCAAGAGCTTGGTGGGGCCTTAGAGGCAGTGAGTGATGTGCCAGGACGCTGGAGTGAGATGAGATGGGCTTGTCCTTCTGGGCCATGTAACGAAGGGCTGCTTTCTTAGCTTCTTTGAATGCCAGTGTCATTGTCTATGAATTAAAAGTAAAGTGAGATGGCATCTTCTCGAGGTTTTTGGAAGCTTAGTGTTTGAAGAAAAAATTCATACGTAATACCCTTCCTTGGCACAAAGTAAGCAGCGAAGTTGTAGTCCTTCCTGTCCTGCCACCGATTTCTAGCATAGACCAGTGCGCCTTCCTATGACTCGAGTAGAGGTGGGGTTCTGGTGGTGAGGGAAGGGGCTGGGGCTGTTGCCCATTGTGTAGGCAACCCCAGCACCTCCTCAACACGTGAACAAAAGGAAGATGATGATCATCTTGGGAGCAAGCCTCACCCAAGGAAGAGAAGAGAATTCCCCAAAATGAATCCTTGATGTCATGCTTCCTTCTCATTTGGGCTTAAGAAGACTCTTGCTTTCTTATTCTGTCCATCCCATGTCCAATCTTCCTATTTTTAGAAAATTTTATTGGAGTATAGTTGCTTTACAATGTTGTATTAGTTTCTGCAGTACAGCAAAGTGACTCAGTTATACATATACATACGTCCACTCTTTTTTAGATTCTTTTCCCATTTAGGTCATTACAGAGTATTGAGTAGAGTTCCCTGTGCTATACAGTAGGTCCTTATTATTTACCTGTTTTATATATACAATCTCCCTTCTTCCTCAAGTTTCTTTTTTACTAAATGTCACCTCCATTCGTGCAGATGCTCAGATTCTCAACCTCTCTCTTTCACTTTCCCACACACTCCATGTCTGATCTACAAGCAAGACCTGTTGCCCTAACCTCCGAGCCCTTCCCATCATCTTCACTGTTGCCTTCATCACCCAAACCACCACGATTTCCCTGAGCCACTTCAGGACCTGCTACGTGGGCTTTCTCCTTCTGTGCTTGCCCCCAACTTGCAGCAAACAGGACAGTTCTTTAAATGTGTAAATCTGATCCTCTGTCTTCCCTTCTTGAAGCTCTCCAATAACTCTTCATTTACTTTAGAATAAAATCTCCGAAGAAATGGAGATGGACTGCAGTCCTCAGCCCCTAAATTATATCTCAAAGGCGAGGACAGTCAGAATTTAAATAAAAGTGGGAAAGACATCAAGGACAATATAGTCACATGCCATCAGAGGAAGTAGAAATTCTGGACAGAACAGCTCACTTGAACGAACAAGATGAACAGAGGCAAAGCAACTATGCAATGAACTTGAACAAAGAAAAAATAAAGAGATACAGCATGTTCTGTCTATTAGATTATATCTAGCTGCAACTCTCAGGACGTTTGGCTAGTGATGCCTCCCTCAAGTCACAAGTCAGGAGGTGGGTGGTTGCTTGGCTTGGTTTTGGGCTCATTGACTTCAGGGCTCCGTGATTCTCTCAGCCTTTCCCTTGTGACAGCAAAACAACAACAGGAACTCAAGCTTCTTGACCTCCCAGTACAGTCAGGTGACACAGGGCAGTGCAGGACAGACTTTTCCCCTCAATGCCCATCCTTTTGTTACGGAGAATCATTCCTTCCTAGAATTTCCCCAGCACAGTCCAGACTTTACCCCAAGTCTCTTTGGTCGGGACTGTATCATAAAACCACTCCAACCCACTGGTTTGTCACATCATGTTCAAGATTAAGAATCTCTGCTCAGGAAATGAATATGGTTGAGGTTTTGTAAGAAATCCAAGAAAAAAGAGGGTACTGCCCAAACGGGTGGGCAGTCACCATGTCTGCATAACATGCCAAAAAGGGAGATGAAGAATCCAGTTTGGAAGAAGGCATAATTCTAAAAGAAGAAAATTCCCCACAAGGGAATGCTTCATGTTATAGGAGGACTTATTCAGAACATGAATTATGACAAAGAGAAAGCAACACGCAGTAACCAAATGCAGTGTTAAGTCCTAGGTTGACTCCTAAGCTAGATAAAGGGTATTAGTTAGCACAAATGGTAATAATATTGTGTTAATATTAATTTCCTGATTTTGATTATTGTACTGTGATCATGTAAGACATTAACATTTGGGGAAGCAGGGTGTGAGGTCTACAGAAATTCTTTGTACTATTTTTGTCACTTTTCAGTAAGTCTAAAATTATTTCAAAATGAAAATTGAAAAATAAAAATTTTAAAAACCAAGAAAATGAAAAGAATAGTATGAGATGGAGGGGTGTTTGCTGTTTTTAGCTAAGAACATAAATTGATAAAATACTCTTATTTGCAACTTATAAACAAAATAGGAATGACAAAGAATGGAACTGACAGGACTATAAACTATCTAAGTGGTAATAGAAAAAAGTTGGCTATAATCACAATAAACTATAATTAAAAATTAGTGGAAATATTTTAGATAATAGAGGACAAAAATTTACATATAAAGACTTTGCTAATTTCCTCATCTTTTAAAGCAGGAGTCAGATATTGTACAAAGTTGAAATATGATTATAAAAATAATAACCATAACTCATAAAGATTTTGGTATTCATTTTATTTTAACTTTAGAAGAATCGTATAGAAATGATCAGTTTTCAGTGGGAAAATACTATGTGAATTTTAGCCATTCCTCAAATTTTACTTCATCCTCTTTTTCTTTGGTTAAAGTGAAAATACTTTAATCCAATTAAAATGTCATAAATACTGTGAGGCAGTGTTTCTAAAGTCATCTGTTTCTCTTTGTCTGGCTATCTATCTTTTTATCTGTCTACCTATCTATTTGTCTATCTGCCTATTTGACTATCTATCGATCTTGCTGTCAATCTTTCTGTCTGTCTGTCTATATGCAGAGATGGATGTTTTGGGTAGTGTTTACCAATCTATAGCCCTGCTTGTTTGAGTTTGGTGGATTTCTCTTACCTTCTTTGTGCTGCTCTGAATTTTAAAAATTCAGAATTTTAAAAGTGATCATGCATTTTCTTCCTAAAAAAACTTTAAAGAGTAGATGATTTTAAAAAACAAAACAAGTTACATAGTTCGAGATGTGATAAGTAACATTGTTATGTGTTGCATGTTCCAACAGGAATAAAACACTAGGATTTGAAACTGTGATAGTTCCCACTGTCTGCCACCTAGAATGCCTCCTTATTGCCTTTCTTATTGTCCTGCTTCATTCTTTTCTCTGTTTAGCTTCCCTTCTTTTTAGATCCAGTTCAAACAAGGATCTCTGTCTCTCTCTCCGTCTCTCTCTCAATTTCTGCGACATTTCATGTTATTAACTATGTTATGTGGTTGGAGTAAAACCTGTGTTGATGACCCATCTTCCCATTTGCGAACTGTTAGGGCAGCATGTTAGGGCATGCTCGTCTTTTGTAATTCCCATGCCCATCACGATGCTTTGTGCATATTATAAGCTCCGTAATTGATCGTCCTGGATTTGAACAGGTGATCTGAAGGCAGGGGAATGTCACCAAGGAGAAAAGAAGATGCAGAATGAGTTTGAACTGAAACACCAGTAAGTATAAACATTTGGAGTTTATGGAATACTGGTGACAGAAGTTCCTCACATGCATTCACCTGGAGGATGGATTAGACAAAAGAAGTCCACAGACACACACACCCAGAACTGAAGGGGGTGCACACAGTCCCTGGAACAGCAGGAGGGCATCAAAATTGGCTTATTTCCTCCAAGTCTTGTAGAAAAGCCTTGCTTAGAGGCACAGTGTGCTGGTCCATCAACAACATGGGAATCCATGTTCAACAAGCCAGCCTTCACACGCCAAAGGCTCTCTGGTATTAGCAAATGGTACTGAAGGAGCAGGCTGCAGCTGGACAAACCAGGGTAAACCCCAGTTCCCTCGCTTCCCAGCAAGCTATCCTCCCCATGTCCCATGGGGCCAGCCCTGTTAGGATTCACCTTGTAGGCTTGTTGTGAGGACAAAAATGAGATAATAGCTGAGAGGCAATTACTCCAAGTCTGCACTAAGTAACAGCTGATTAAGGAAAATTTCAGCCCAATAATTACTATCGGCTGGTTCTTTGTTGTTGCACTGTTCCTTTGGCTTTAGATTAAATTCATGAATCCTTTGGTGTCTCTGTTTCCCTAGGGGTGAACTTGGGAATGACCTCTTCTGTAGGTATCAGGTGCTAAGTGCGCACAAACAATTTGTACCAGGAAGCTGAAGTCGGCTCCTGGGCTGCTGGGCTGATGCCTGCTTGGGTGACTGCCCCTATCCCCCACAGAGTCCTGCTTCCTGGTCTCTACAACAAGCACCAAGGAGTTGGCCTTCCTTCCCAGGGCTGCTTCTTGGTGGAGCTCATAGCTGATGATAAAGTACTTGACAAACATGGCCTGCTGAATGGTATCTTGTTTGAGCCAGAGGTGAGGCATTGATAAGGAGGAGGATGGCGACACGTTTCTGATACCCAACTTGGACTCTTACGGACACAGTCTTTCCTGGATATCGTGCAGTGCCAAGCACCAGCAAGATTAATTACAGTAATAACCAGCATTTTTTGAGAGCTTATTCTGTTCCAGATAGTGGGATGCCTGGTGGATTTGACACCACAGGGAGGTCATTTTTTAACAACCCACCTTCTGATGCAATTATTTTCAGTATAATCTTGAAATAAAACAAGGAATATTAGTGGTCATAAAATAAACATGAAACTTGAAAACTTTTCTTAAGTATAGCTGATTTACAATATTGTGTTAGTTTCAGGTGTACAGCAAAGTGATTCAACTATATATACATATATTTTTTCTTTTTCAGATTATTTCATTGAAAAAAATTTTTAGTATTTTTTTAATAAATTTATTTTTTTGGCTGCATTGGGTCTTCTTTGTTGGGTCTTTGTTGCTGTGTGCGGGCTTTCTCTAGTTGCGGCGAGCGGGGGCTACTCTTTGTTTCGGTGCACAGGCTTCTCATTGTGGTGGCTTCTCTTGTTTTGGAGCTCGGCTCTAGGCATGCAGACTTCAGTGGTTGTGGCATATGGGCTCCGTAGAGCCATATGTGGCTCACGGGCTTAGTTGCTCTGCCGTATGTGGGATCTTCCTGGACCAGGGCTTGAGCCCGTGACCCCTGCACTGGCAGGCAGATTTTTAACCACTGCACCACCAGGGAAGTCCCTCATTGAAAACTTTTGATTGAACTTTGTATATATAATCATGCCAGCCAAAGTAACAACAATACAATGCAAAAAAGGAAATAGGGAATGGATTAATACTTTTAGTTACATGAATGTATTGTGGGGAAAAAAAATAAATTCTGCAAACTTCACAGAATGATTTGTGCATAAATTGAAGTAAGTCTAGTTCTGTTTTTTCAGCTTTAGAATCTCTTTCCTACCAGTCTCCTCCCCCTCAATCCGCTGTTTAAATGCAAGGGGTGGAGATTCCAATTCTGCTCGAAGGGACCTCAAACAGTTCTGAACACAAACAATCTTACTCCAGAAACCTGTGTGTGTAGCTGAGTCCATGTATGTACTGGGTCAGCTGTACAACTGGCTGACTATATAACTGCCATGTAAAATCAAACGTTTACTAAAGAATGGAAAATTAAAATGTTCTAAATTGAAGCTTACATACATATGATGTGGGCTTCCCTGGTGGTGCAGTGGTTGAGAATCTGCCTGCCAATTCAGGGGACACGGGTTTGAGCCCTGGTCTGGGAAGATCCCACGTGCCGTGGAGCAATTAGGCCCATGAGCAACAACTACTAAGCCTGCGCGTCTGGAGCCTGTGCTCCGCAACGGGAGAGGCCATGATAGTGAGACGCCCGTGCACCGCGATGAAGAGTGGCCCTCACTTGCCGTAACTAGAGAAAGCCCTCGTGCAGAAACAAAGACCCAACACAGCCAAAAATAAACAAATAAATTAATTTAAAAATAATAATAAAATTTAAAAATACATACATATGATACTGTTAAAACTCAACAGTAACCACAGCAATTTTTAAAAATAAATTTATTTATTTTTATTTATCTATTTTTGGCTGCATTGGGCCTTCGTTGCTGTGCGTGAGCTTTCTCTAGTTGTGGTGAGCGGGGGCTACTCTTTGTTTCAGTGCGCAGGCTTCTCATTGTGGTGGCTTCTCTTGCTGTGGACCATGGGCTCTAGGCTTGCGCTGGCTTCAGTAGTTGTGGTGAGTGGGCTCAGTAGTTGTGGCTCGCAGGATCTAGAGCACAGCCTCAGTAGTTGTGGCGCAAGGGCTTAGTTGCTCCACGGCATGTGGCATCTTCCCGGACCAGGGATTGAACCCATGTCCCCTGCATTGGCAGGTGGATTCTTAACCACTGCACCACCAGGGAAGCCCCACAGCAGTTGTTAAAAACTTTTTTAGACCAGCCATATTTTTTTCAGAGAGGAATATTTTATCCCAAACAATGTTTAGAATTACCAATGCATACAATAATTTTAGGTATTGTTGCTTTTAAATTCTCTACAGGCCATGAACCCCTGATGGCTCATTCCCTGGTCCAGGCATTGTTCTTGGGGCACTGCATTCAGTAACTCATCTCACTCTCTTCACTGCTATTATTACCCTCATTTGACAGATGAGAATCAGAGAGGGTGGATCACTTACCCAAGGCCACACTGTTAGTGGCTGGTTGGCTGGGATTTGACCCCAGGCAGTCTCTTCCGTGAGACTTCACTCATGACCAGGGTGGCTGCACTATCTCCAAAAAACACATATTAGGGTTATGTGGCAATAACTCACCTTTTCATTGTTCATGTAGGTCTTTTCTTCGTCCTCCCCCTTTTTAACTTTTTTTATTATTTATTTTTTTTTAAAATTTACTGTTTTTGTTACTTTATCTTCTTTATTTTTAAAAGTTTCATAACTGCAGTTTATCAAGTTTACAGAAAAAGTACAGACATCAATTAAATTAAAACATGTGCTCACTATCCAGATCATCTTAGTGTGTATCTATAGATTAAATAAAATAATATGATATCTCAATTTTCATTTCCACCTTTCTTCCAAGATGTAACTATTTCAGTATTTTTTCAAATTAAGTCTAAATTATTTAACATCGTTATACTTTCCCCAAGTGAAAAAATACCTGAGGATGTTTTAAGTAACTATTATAATCTACCCTGTCTTTACTGTTATAGTTTGCTAGAGATAGTTTATATAATATATGATAAAAAATAATGCTTATTATTTTCAGAGAATGTAGTAAAGTTACTGACATATTTTATCCTTCTTTTTCTTTTTTAGTTTAGAATGCATTTGGGGGAGCACAAATGATCTGAATTCCTGGTTTCCAGAGAGATGCTCTAGGAGCTGAGATTGGCAGCCGTGTCTCAATCCCCATTTGAGAAGATGCATTTCAATGAAGAACCTGAATGTACCAGCCAGACTGTAAAAGACACATGTCAACTGCTTCCTCTGTAAAGACTATTAAAAGCACAGAAAACAGGGGACACTAATAGAAAAGTTCCAGAAAGGCTTAAGAGCACAACATAGAAAATATCACATAAATGACTACTTTTGACTCTCCATGGAGTCCCTTGCAAGTAAGGGAAGCCATTGAGTTGTTCATATGTTTTTGTTTTTGTTTTTGTTTTTGTTTTGTTTTGTTTTTTGCGGTACCCGGGTCTCTCACTGTTGTGGCCTCTCCCGTTGCCGAGCACAGACTCCGGACGCGCAGGCTCAGCGGCCATGGCTCACGGACCCAGTGGCTCCGCGGCATGTGGGGTCTTCCCGGACCGGGACACGATCCCGTGTCCCCTGCCTCAGCGGGCGGACTCTCAACCACTGCACCACCAGGGAAGCCCCATATGTTTTTGTTTTTACTCCTGTTACCTAGTCATTAAAATTTCCCAGGGAACCCCTGCTCAGTGGCACACAGGCTAAGAGAAGAAAAGGTCCTCTTGTCCATCACCCACACTCGTCAATGTTTGGCAGCTATAAATCAGGATGTTCAAAAAATGTCTCTTTCCTTGACATAATTCCAAATGTATCCGTCATACAGATGGAATCAGCTTCCTGTAATGTAGCATAATCTTGCTTACATTTCTCAAGGCAAGCGTTTTCCAGGAAGCCAGTCCCCTCTCCCCCAAAATAGAGGGGCACACCCTGTTTTGTCTAAATCTCTTTAAATCATCACAGTCTTTGTCTGTCGACCAGATGTTCAATCATTCTTTCGAGCTTAGATTTTAAGGCCTTACAAGAGATAATGTCAGCTGGTTGATTCTGTCACATATATAACATACCAGTGACACACAGGACAGATCGGGTAGGTATAGCCTCAATAAACCAACAGAAAATCACTGGTGTTTGGGTGGGTGACCAACGTCCATTCAGGCTGAATGATTTTGAAACAAAACAAATTTTTACTCAGTGACCCATATTAGGCTCCGCAGTTATATCAAGTAATGGACAAACACAAATTTCACTTTTCAGCTGTTTTCCTGGAGCTGAGCCACAAAGTCATGGGCTTTGCACCAAAGGTGACACATGGAGCCATTACTCACTGGGCAAATAACGCTATCACAGGGCAAGAGAGTGACCCTCACGTCCACCACCCTCAGGGCTGCCTTGCCTCCCAAACATAAACGGGAGGAGACCCAAGTGCTGCATCAAAGTCATTAGTTCTTGGGTATGTGTAACTCTTTGTGTGTTAGATTTTTGCAATAAATGCCAAGTTCTGGCTTGGGTTGAAAATGTGTAAGCAGGTAGCCGGGGCACAAGGGAGATGAGGAAAAAGACAAAGGCACACGGAGGAGCTGGAGTTGATCCTGAATTAATGACAAAATCAAGCTTTTAAAGCCCCTAATTGCTGAATTAAGGTGTGTGTGTGTGTGTGTGTGTGTGTGTGTGTGTGTGTGTAAGTCTGCCTGGATCTCAACAGAAGCGGGATATCAGGTTTTCTTTATTTCCACTAAAGATAAAACTGTAAGGAACTGACAAATCATTTCTCAAAGGATTAGGGTTCATGGCAAAGGGTCATCCTGACGGTGGATATGGTGCAAACACTAGGGACGGTTACCCAGGAGAGTTGGGGAATTTCTCTTCCTGGGGCCAAGCTTGGGGGCAGGGGAGGGGGTAGAGAGAGGAGGACTTGCCTCTAGATGATTATTTTGGTGCAGTCTTGGCCTTGAGTGGATGACAAAGCATTCCATCTTCCAAGATCCACTCCATCCTAGGGTTACAACCTCACAAAGACAGAGCAAACTTCTGGTGCCCAGATAAGTGACATTTTGGTGGGTCATCTCAACAAGACAGTGTTTGCATTTCCAGGAGGCGTCTAGCTGGTGTTGTAATCGGGGCAGAGCTGAAGCAACAGAAAGTCTCTTGAAGGAGGTTGGGTTTAACATCTGCCCAGTGTCACTCTTCAGAGAAGCCCATCCTGCCCTTCCAAAGGTGTTCAGTCATCTTGACAGCATTCTTGGTCAGCAGGTATTATTATGATAATACCCTGAGTTTATTTAGCACCCTGCGCCCTTTCAGGGGAGGTCAAAGCCAGTTTGGAAGTCAGTCAACAACATTTATTGAAGTCTCTTAGTGTGTAGAGCTGTGTATTAAATCACTGTCAAGACCCCGCCAGCCCCATCTTCACCACACACCAGAATCACCACTGGGGTTGCGGGGCCCAGAGCACACACAGCCGCCTGCTCCCTCCGCCCCCCTCCCCGGGCTGCACCCCCTGCCTCGTTCTCATTCATCAGCTTTTATTGGCTCATATTTACTTAGGGTTGTAGCAGACCTGTCTCCATACACACTTGGAGATTTCTCCCCTGCACATTCTGTCTGTGTCTGACAAGTCACAAATATCCTCTCTGGGGTTCCAGCTGCCTAAGCTGCCCACGTAGTTAAAAGCAGGAAGCGCAGGATGCACAGAAATGAAAAAGAGCAAACTGGCAAGTAAGTTAATGACGTTTTAACCCAAGAAAAGGAGGGGGCGGCTTTCTGAGAGCCTGTCCACCCGCCCCATGAGTGGATGATGGACTTTGGCCCAAATCCTCAAAGCCCTGCATCTTTCACGGGATAACAGGAAAGGGCTGGGCTCTGGGGGAAGGAATATATGCTGGGACACTTTTCAAATGACACAGGAAATACGATTACCCAAAAATTAAACAATTGAACCAGGCAAAAAGAAAAAAAATGTGTCTCCAATGATCACGTAGTCCAAGGATGACATCCATTTTCGTTTTGATGAATTTCCACTACATTCATTCTTTCTCTGTGTTTCTTGGTGTAACTAAAACTGTATTATTCAAAATAAAACTATTTTATGTACACGTTGTAACATGAAGCGAATGGTCAAATTTCTGACAGGTCTTTGAACTTCTGTGTTTACCCACATATAATGTGGATAGAATATGCATCACATTTCTAATGCTGTGCTCCAAGAAACCCTGGCATTAACTGAACAATATTCAAGTGCCATGTCGAAAAAGAATTCAGTTTTATGACAAATTATGACATTCCAAAATAGACGTTGATTTCATTTCATGAGATGCATACATTACTTTTGTTTCTTTTTGTGTTACTTTTCTAAGTGACACAGAAAAAACAAGTAAGTTGTCATTCGTTTTCACATAAAGAATATTGTTTTCCTGGTGTTCTGAGGTTAGTAATTGCCATGAACTGTGAGTAGCCAAGACTCCTAAAAGAGTGGCCTAAATGTCAATGTTGTGAGTTTCTCATGTAAAACACCACCTGGATCCAGGCAGTTCAGGGCTGGAGTGGAAACTTTGTCAAGTCTTCCAGGACCCAAGTTTCTCTGTCTGCAGGACCCAGGATGGCACCCCTCTGCAATTCTAGGCAGCAGGAA
>NW_006781263.1:2932716-2971038 GCF_000442215.2 Lipotes vexillifer
CTGCAATTCTAGGCAGCAGGAAGGTGGGAGAAGGGGGAAGGACAAGCTCTGGTCCCTGAGAAAATCAGATTTAAAAATCATTATTGATTGAAATTGTTAGAAAATTCCAAGACTTCATTCTAATCAGTCTGCATTTATTTTTCTATCCTCCACTAACAGAACAGTCAGTGGTGTGGGTTCTCCAGCTTTATGTCTCATTATTTTAATACTCACGGTGTGAGAGGTCCCCCAGGGAGTGGAGAGGGTGCCAGGAGCTCTAGGCTGAGGACGTGAGGGCCAAGTCGGGTGCATGAGAACTTGGGCAGTGATGAGCTCCCCTTTCTCTTTGTCCCCTCAGAATGGCAAGAAAAAAAAGTTCTTGGAAATCGTTTTGTCAAAATAAAAGGAACATACAAATAGTCTTTGATGCTTATTAGCATTTAGCTTTCCCAGTGTGGGATATTTAATACTTAATTTGGAACGTTAATAAGTTGGAATTTTATTTGTCATACACCAAACTGTAAAGAGATCTAAAGCCCTAAAATTTCCTTAGGACAGTTCCTGTTGTTAGAAGTAAGTGATCAGCATTTTCACTCCTGTATATTCGGCTTTCTCTCTGGCACAGTGTAAATCCCAGGCCTGCCTCATTTACTTATTTATATGTTTTTTCACTGGACGGGTATTTTTTGAGAACCTGCTATGGGTCGTAGATTGTTTTTCTCAGGAAACAGATCTGAGACAGAGTTTATCATATATGATGCTTATGAAGGAGAAGCCTCAGGATGGACCACCTGTGGAAGGAGGAGGATGGGGCAGGCAGAGGGAGGCGCTGAGGTCGTTGCAGGCTCCGCCAACCCCAGGAAGACCGAGGGGCCAGAGTGGCCCTTCAGGTTGATCAGGATCAAGATAGCTGCGCCTTTGTACCCCTATGACCATCAGTCACTGGGTCTCCCTGGGAATGCCCTTGGACTGGGCAGCTCCCTGCAGGGTCCCCTTGGTGTATTTGTTAGGGTAGCTTAGTGAACCGTAAGAGCTGACGAGAAGTGCATTTCTCTCTCATATAACTGTCCTTATGGGATTAGCCTATGTGGTAGGGCCCGGGTTCTCTCTTTCTTGTTCCTGTGTCATCCCAAGGTCATTGCTGACAGCTGCATGGTCAAAGCTCCACAACTGCTCTGGTCAGGTTTCAACAGTGGGGAAGGGGAGTGCAGAGGGTGCAGCCTGAGGCTCAGACCCAGCACCATGCTTATCACTCCCCCATCCCCTTCACTCAGGGCACTGAGTCACGTGGCCACGTGTAGCTGCTGTGATTCAGGAAATGGGGAGCCAGGATTGGCCTGGCTGCAGTGACCGAGGGAGGGCCCGTGAGACCACCGTGCTGAGTCTGAATGTGATGGACGTGTTGGGGGCAACACAAGAGCCCCTCACCCCAACTCTTGGTTACAGCAGGACCTGGAGGGAAGAGCCCCGACCTCAGACCCACAGTAAAGTTTGCTTCGCTAGGAAAAAAAAAAAAGGACATCCCTGGCGGTCCAGTGGTTAAGACTTTGCCTTCCAGTGCAGGGGGTGTGGGTTCAATCCCTGGTCGGAGAGTTAAGATCCCACATGCCTCGTGGCCAAAAAACCAAAACATAAAACAGAAGCAATATTGTAACAAATTCAATAAAGAATTTAAAAATTGTCCACATTAAAAAAAAATCTTCCAAAAAAATCTTAAAAAAAAAAAAGAATAAAGTAGCTGGCATTTAAAAAAAAACAAAAAAAAAACTGTCACAGTTCCACCACTGTGGAAGGAGGGCAAACGGCACTGTGGACAGTAGCGGGCTTGGTGCCAGTGGGTCACGGCAGCCTGTGCGGGCGTTGTGAACAGATCCCTCGGGGATTTCCATCTCATGGACTGTGTGCTTCCCGCAGGCCACTGTGATACAACAGTGCCTGGACCCTGCTTGTTCACCTTGGCTGCATCCTGGTACCAACTGCTCAACTTTGAACTTGCTCTTGCTTAGCCCCACGCTGGAGCTTCTGATTTTATTGGTCTGGCTCCTGGCCCGAACACTGGGATTTTTAAAGCTTCCCAAATAATTTTTGGTACCACCAAGGTTAATAGCAGCTAGCTTAGCAGGAAAAATGATGTTCTGGATCAATTAGGCGTGTGTGTGTGTGTGTGTGTGTGTAAGCAACTTTCTCCCCAAATTTCGGTTAATAGCTCAGGTGAAATGGCCATGAAGGTGGATCTGGCTCTGGGAAGGACTTGATTTAGAAACAGAAATAAAGTCACCAGAACACTCCTCCCCCATGTCCCCAATCCCTCTGTCCCTTTTAGCTGTCTCTCCTCCATGTCTGTCCCCTTCCAGCCTGGCTAAGATAGTAAGATGTTATCAGCTAGGTTCCTCTTAGGATCTAATCCAGCAGGAAAATAGAAGGGCTTCCTTTTATCCTTTTTGGTTTGTTTCCAAAGATGCCATATATATAAAAGAATGAATGTGATGGATATGTATAATTGAAAGTGTAATAATAAAACTGAGTCCTATGCATCTAGCACACAGGAAAGGAAACAGAATATCAGCCATGCTTTAGAGACCCTGCTCTGCCACCAACCCCACCCCCCCATGCGGAGCGTACAGGAAGTGCAGCTCATCTATTGCTTACTTCTGTGCTATTTTTAACTTTATCTAAATGGACTCATGCATATATATTCTTCTATAAGTGACTCTTTAACACAAAGTGGTGTTCCTAAAATTCACCCACGCTGATGCATCTCTCTGTGGTTTATTTTCACTGCCGTATACTATTACATTGTATGAATTTACCTCAATTTATTATCCATTCTCTGTTCCGTGGAATTTGGGTTTCCATATTTTTTCACTATTATTATTAATGCCACGGCAAACATTCTTATACGAATTTCTCCAAGGCATTTAACTAAGAGTGGATTTACTGGGATATAGGAAAGCAATGGACATTTGACCACCAATCCTTTTTGGAAGGACATAAACCTTCAAAAAGATGCATAGTGACTTAGAATCTTAGATCTTCACAAAGTGTATGTAATAATAGGAACAGTTCAAGTGGAGATTTGTGTAGGAACAGGCGGACGCACCTCCCAACAGCCTAGCATCCAGAAACGGTATTTAAAGAAAAGATGCTCTTTGTTTTGAACAGATTGTGCTCTGGTCTGTGAAGTAACTCCATAACACTAAACATGTATGAGAAGGCATAATAGGGAACTATCACGATGACACTAGGTAATATTTACTCAGCTATTTGAAGAGCTCTATAGCTGAATCTTTGCTAATTAGATTCTTAATTCATGAAAAATATTTCCGGAGGATTTAATGATCTGGATAAAGCATAAGTGCAGTGTGTGGTTCACACATTTAAATGGCCCCTCAAAAATTGAGGGGGATGGGCCTGGGACATTTGTGTCACCCCAAACCCATTTGGCCTGCCAAAATCAGAACCGTGCCATCAACTTCTGTATTTCTATCCTATCATGTGATAGGGACTCCACTTGAAAAAAATAATTTGGAAAAAAATAAGCTCTCTCAGCTATTTTGTAGTTTAATAGAGTTATACCAGTCCAAATAATTCTCCTTTAATGGGGTTTGCTGGAGAAAAACAAAGGGAGGGGAAGGAATAGAGAAGACATGAATTCTTATAAATGCTCTTTTTATTTTATTGAGGCAGGTTTTCCCTTAAACGTTTAGGAGCCACCCTCTAGTTGTTCAAGAAACCAGAGAATTCTGGACAAGGGAGAAATTTGCCACCTCCTTGTGGATGGTGATGTCCCTGTGTTCAGCAATTGTGTCCTGTGTGTCACTGTCTCTCCAGGGGCTGGACAAGGAGAGCCAAGGAGGAACTGGTCCTTTGGGGCTGTGCTGCATTTGACAGCACTGGGATGCTCTGAGGAGGAGACAGACTTCGAGGGTGTTTCCAAAGGAAAATGAGCCCAGAGAAGTGGGATTTAATTAGAGCAAAAGAGCTTTTGATGGGGATAAAACCTTCCTTTTGTCAGAGAATGGAACGTTGGAATGGGTATGCAACAGATTTGCAATTATTAGTCACAGAGAGGGACAGGGCTGTCTTGTCCCTCTGTCCAGAGGGTGGCAGGAAGGAGTGATGCTCGTGTGGTTGTCCTGTACATGGTGGCGTGAGCTTATCTCTCCTGGTCCCTACAGACTGTTTCATTTCATAAGGCATCTAAGAGTGCCCTGCGGGGATGCACGCACTCCCTAGTTATTTCATTTTCAGAACCCATAACATTTCTCTGTCTCTTGACCTTCTAAACACCATCGTTTCCCACTTCTTATGCATCTATAAAATGTGTCACCCCAGGCATTTTTATGCTAATGCAGTTGTTAATGGTGCTAGACAGGAAGTATTTTCTTCTCCTTTACGGACTATTTTGAGCTCCCTCCAAGATAAAAAGCTACCAATGACATATATACGCTACCAAATGTAAAATCGATCGCTAGTGGGAAGCAGCCGCATAGCACAGGGAGATCAGCTCGGTGCTTTGTGACCACCTGGAGGGGTGGGATAGGGAGGGTGGGAGGGAGACGCAAGAGGGAGAGGATATGGGGATATATGTATACATGTAGCTGATTCACTTTCGTATACAGCAGAAAGTAACACATCATTGTAAAGCAATTATACTCTAATAAAGATGTTTTTTTAAAAAAGCTACCAATGAGATACACACACACACACACCCCTATATCTATATGTTTATTTTATGTAACATGTGTGTATATATGTATATATCTTTTATATCTAACATCTATCTACCTATCTTTTGATTTCTAGGATTGATGAGCTTATAGTTAGTAGGCTGTAATTTAAGAGTCAGTTGGGCTAAATATGGTTAATTTAGGTTTTGTTTTCATGAGCATGAGAAATTATTTCTTTCATCCTCTGTTGTATAGTTTAATGAATGACACTTGTTGAATTAAACTTGTTGTCTGGATGATTAAAATGATAAGTTGACCATTCATTCCAATCTTATTATCAGGTGAAAGAAAATAAGGAAACAGCATCATTTGATAATCTGAAGAGATGCTGACTGACTAGGACACAGCGGTAACCTGGCTGTGGCGGGAGACTGCTCTGGGATTTTCTCACTTACTCACCTAGGAGGTGTTCTTTCCTCCTATGCATTTATATATAAATGTATGAATATGTCGCAGAAAAATAAAGTGAAATTAACGTTTGGAGCTAGGTTTTCTGTGTTAGTTCTGGTCCTCTTTAAGGAAGCATCCTCGGGAAGGCCGGCCGACGTGTGCCCGTCTCCTCTCCCCACAAATCCCCATCATAATTATTTGTTGTCCTATAGCTCTGCATGCTGGAATCAGGGCTGGCATGGGACAATCAAACAAAGCGCGGGCGTGTCTGGCAGGGGCTGGGATGTGAATACACATGCTGCAGAAAAGCCAGCTGGGCCCTGCCACCTGTCACTCCTGGTGGGGCTGTTTGCTTGGATCACCCCCAATGTTGGGGGCGACTAGATGCTGCTTGGAGAGAAAAATGAAGCCTTGGCAAAATGTTTTGACATCGTGAAGGCTTTGGCAATTCAACTGGTTATTTCGTTTCTTTCGTGACCTTTTACACTTGAATATTTTGCCTTTCTCAAACATTTGTTTTCAACTCTCCATAAACACTGTGATCTTATGCACATTATTAATCTTAGGGTAGAGCATTCAATGAAAGGCTGGGAGTAGGTTTTGCTCAATGGTAAAAAGGAACCATCACTTCAATAACTGGAAAGACAAAGTTCTGAGTGTGGGATTTCTGAAATATTGCCCTCTTTCAATAAAGCTTGCTTGACTTTTAGTCATAGTGCAATTCATTCTCTGGACCTCTTCATTTTCTCCAGTTTGTCTGGAAGATTAAAGAAGAGAATCCTGAAGAGAGGATTAAAACTGTGAGCCAGGTAATGAGGCTTCCGTGCCGGAGCCGTGGAAGTTTGAGGCTTACCTGACATGATTCATGTTCACAGCTAATTTGGTAACTCAAATGCGGGAAAACCAAAAGGAACTCAAATACGAGAAATCCTGGGAGGCTTACGACTCCACACACCGTCACTACCTTTCGTATTCTTCTTGAGGACTAGACGCCAGATGCCACCTACACAATCCTTTCTTTTTTTTATATATATAAAGTGTATTTAATCAACACAGTAATATGATCTTTCAACATAAGTTGAGGAAAATATTAACCAGGGAAAAACATCACCAACATTCTTGGCACGTAAAGGTTAAAATATGAAACCTAGGTTTATTTCCCATTGTTCTTTCTCTTGAGTCAGTGAGAAATTCTTAAATAAAACGCTTTTCCCCTCTTTTTCCAGGAATTTTTTTTAAGGTGAGAGAGGCCAAATAATGAACTTGAATCATCTGCACTGCAAGTGTGTGAAATAATTCCAGCTTTGCTTGAAGGTACAGAGTTTCAACTGAAATTTTTTTTAACATTCTCTGTTTTTATTTAACATGATCATTTATCCCCGGAAGGAGACAGAAGGGGAAAGGTGCCCTGTTCTGAAAATGGTTGCCACAGCTATCGGTACATAGCTGCTTCCAACACGTTTAATTTCTGTGTAAATGAATTAAGGACCAATCCTGAGGCTCTCTCTACGACCGTGGATCCCAAAGGATGATTTTTACAACACTCATCCGAGATGTTAAGTACCTGTTACTTAAAAAACGGTCCCATGGTAGAGTGTCAACCAAGATTAAAGGGCTTCCTTGCTGCCCTGAGATTGTTTGGTATCAGGATGTGTAAATGTGGCTGTGACCACCCAGAAGAGGCTGCAGTATCCTCCACACACGTAGCCAAATAATTTTACCACCCCCAACACATGCGTACCACCACTTCAGAGAACATGCTTTGGGAAAAATGAATGTGTACATATCATTAAACCATAGCGCAATCTTATCTCCTAGGACGTAACTTCTATTTTACTTTTATTTTCACATTTTTACTCTTTCATGGCCGTCCTCACATTCAAAACTAAATTTCCCCAGAAATATTGGTAGGCTGTAGCAGGGTCACTCAGACGTCTGTGCTCGTGATCACTAGGGCTGCAGGTTGGGACTCTCAGATGGAGGATCTATGCATGGATCTGGGATTCTGAATGTGGAGAAACTCCCAACTTAGTTGAAAATCAGCTCTTTCACCAAAGAAACTTTCCTTTGGAAGTTTTCATTAAATCACTTGTCTCCAAGTTTTTGTATATACTGTATTATTTAGCAGATGCTATCCTTAGGCTTTGAACAGAGAGGGAAACGAAATAGAAACTCTTAAAAATATAACTGCGTGTGACTTTTAAAAATAACAGCCACCTCTCCAAAGAGATTTCAGAAGAAGTTTGTAATAACATGTTTTGGGGTTGCAGGGAGGACCAGAGAAAGCAGTGTGAGGATGCAGTGCAGCATAGGTTGCAGGACCTAGTAAACATCAGTGTGTGCTCCTGTCGGAGGCTATGACATAGTGAAGACGCTTGCCTATGATGAGTGCACCTCGCCTTGCACTGACATAGGAGACATGCCTCAGGGAAGATGAATTTGGAACAACCTATAAGCAAAATGACTGTGGGGTTTATGAAACATATGAAAAGACCGAAAAACAAAATAAACAGCATGCATCTGTTGACTGTTTGCTGTAGCTCAGGTGATCTCCTTGGCGTGGTTACCGCAGCCTTGCACATTTAGTTAGGTAAACACGATGCACAGGGGCCCGAAGCCATCTCCGGAAGCGGACAGCTGGCATCGAAACCCAAAGATGGCATCATTCCTAACGTGGATACCTCACCCTCTGATTTCTTTTTTTTTTTTTGCGGTACGCGGGCCTCTCACTGTTGTGGCCTTTCCCGTTGCGGAGCACAGGTTCCGGACGCGCCGGCTCAGCGGCCATGCCATACGAGCCCAGCCGCTCCGCGGCATGTGGGATCTTCCCGGACCGGGGCACGAACCCGCGTCCCCTGCATCGGCAGGCTGACTCTCAACCACTGGGCTGCCAGGGAAGCCCCAGGGGGATGGTTTTTAAGAGGGCAGGGTCCCTGAGGAAGCAAGCCGAGGGGCTCAGCATTGCAGGGCCTGTGCTGGGGCGCAAGGCAATCAGAGGTGGCTTTCCCTCCTGCCTTTAAATCTGAGCATAAATGGAGGCTCACAACCGTTTGATCTTAAGATTCTGGGGTAGCAAAGAGAAAAGCCAAGGCAGAGAGCATTTGGAGTGACCACACACAGAACACGTGGTCTAGTAAAAGAATAGAAGAAATTTATTATTGATGTTTCAATAGTGTAAGAGGAATTCCTCCCTGCTGGAGGAATGAATTATTGGACCCCCTTGCAGTGTGCAGTGGGGTAGAATTGAAGAGGAAAGAAAGATAAAACAACTCACAAAGCTCCCATCTTTTAATGTAAGATTGTAAGGTCGCAAGTGGGATCTGGCAAGACCGTGAAGTGTTTTTGTAGCATGATCATTTTTATTGAGATATAATTCACATACCATTAGGTTTATCCTTTTAAAGTATAAAATTCATTTTTTTTTAGTATATTCACAAAGTTGTGGGAACATCGCCACTAATTCCAAAACACCCCCACCACTCCAGAAAGAAACTCCTTACCTGTTAGCAGTCATTCCCCAGCCCCCCATTCCCAGCCCCTGGAAACCAGTCATTTATTTTGCCTGTTCTGAACATTTCCTATAAATGGAATCATAAAATATGTGGCTGTTTGTGGCTGGCTCCTTTCACTCATATTTTTTAAGGGTCTATACGTGTTGTCATATGAATCTCTAGTTCATTCCTTTTTATTGCTGAATAATATTCCATTGCATGGATAGGCAACATTTTGTTTATCCGTTTGTCAGTTGATGGACATTTGTATTTTTTCTACCCTTCGACGATTATGAATAAAGCTGCTATAAATATTCATCTATAAGTATTTGTACTGACATTATTTTTGACTTTTTTCATGTGCTTATTGGCCATTTGTATATCTTCTTTGGAAAAACGTCTGTTCAAATCCTTTGCCCGTTTTTTTACATTGCGTTACTTGAGTTGTAAGAGTTCTGCAGATATGTGATTTTCTCCCATATGTGGTTGTGTTTTCATTCTCCTGATAGTGCCCTTTGCAGTGCAAAACTTTCAGCCTTGGTGAAGTCCATCTACTTATCTATGTTTTTCTTTTGTTGCTTGTGCTTTAGGTGTTGTGTTTAAGAAAGCAATGTCTAATCAAGGTCACAAAGATTTATACCTATGTTTTCTTCTAACAGTTTTATAGATTTAGCTCTTGCGTTTAGGCCTTTGATTCATTTTGAACTAGTTTTTGTATACACTGTGAGGTAAGGGTCCGGCTTCATCCCTTTGCATGTGCTATCTGATTGAACCAGCACCATCTGTTGAAAAGACTTCTTTCTTTCCCCATTGAATATCATACTATTGTTAAAAATCAATTGACCATAGGGACTTCCCTGGTGGCACAGTGGTTAAGAATCTGCCTGTCAGTACAGGGGACAAGAGTTCCAGCCTGGTCCAGGAAGATCCCACATGCCACGGAGCAACTAAGCCCGTGCGCCACAACTACTGAGCCTGCACTCTAGAGCCCATGAGCCACAACTACTGAGCCCATGTGCCACAACTACTGAAGCCCACTTGCCTAGAGCCCATGCTCCCCAACAAGAGAAACCGCTCAACATCACTAATCATTAGAGAAATACAAATCAAAACTACAATGAGGTATCACCTCACACCAGTCAGAATGGCCATCATCAAAAAATCTACAAACAATAAATGCTGGAGAGGGTGTGGAGAAAAGGGAACCCTCTTGCACTGTTGGTGGGAATGTAAATTGATACAGCCACTATGGAGAACAGTATGGAGGTTCCTTAAAAGACTAAAAATAGAATGACCATATGACACAGCAATCCCACGACTGGGCACATACCCTGAGAAAACCATAATTCAAAAAGTCATGTAACACAATGTTCATTGCAGCACTATTTACAATAGCCAGGACATGGAAGCAACCTAAGTATCCATCAACAGATGAATGGATAAAGAAAATGTGGCACATATATACAACGGAATATTACTCAGCCATAAAAAGAAACAAAATTGAGTTATTTGTAGTGAGGTGGATGGACCTAGAGACTGTCATACAGAGTGAAGTAAGTCAGAAAGAGAAAAAGCAAATACTGTATTCTAACACATATATATGGAATCTAAAAAAAAAGTGGTTATGAAGAACCTAGGGGCAGGACAGGAATAAAGACGCAGATGTAGAGAATGGACTTGAGGACATGGGGGGGGGAAGGGTAAGCTGGGACGAAGTGAGAGAGTGGCATGGACATATATACACTGCCAAATGTAAAACAGGTAGCTAGTGGGAAGCAGCCGCATAGCACAGGGAGATCAGCTCCGTGCTTTGTGACCACCTAGAGGGGTGGGATAGGGAGGGTGGGAGGGAGACGCAAGAGGGAGGGGATATGGGGATATATGTATACATACAGCTGATTCACTTTGTTATAAAGCAGAAACTAACACACCATTGTAAAGCAATTATACTCCAATAAAGATGTTTTTTTTTTAAAGAAAAACAAGAGAAGCCGCCGCAATGAGAAGCCTGCGCACTGCAAAGAAGAGTAGCCCCTGCTCCCCGCAAATAGAGAAAGCCTGCACGTGGCAAAAAAGACCCAAGGCAACTAAAAACAAAGAAAGAAAGAAAGAAAATTGATTCTTTAAAAAAAAGAAAACATCAATTGACCATAAATATGATATGTTTTTTTTCTGGACTCTCAATTCTATTCTTTTGACCTATGTGTCTATCCTTATACCAGTACCAGATGATCTGGAATACTGTAGTTTTGTAGCAAGTTTTGAAATTAGAGATGAAAGTCCTTCAACTTTGTTCTTCTTTTTCAAGGTTGTTTTGGCCATTCTGGATACCTTGTATTTCCATATGAACTGTTGCAGCTCATCAATTTCTGCAAAAGAGGAAGCTCAGCCCTAAGAGGGATTGTGTTGATTCTTCAAATCAGTTTGGGGAGTACTGCTGCCTTAACAATTTTTAAGTCTTCCAATTCATGAACATAGCACATCTTCCCATATATTTAGTTCTTGTTATTTTCCTCTAACATTGTTTTGTTGTTTTTAGCGTATGTTTTGCACTTTTTGTAAAATTTATTTTCATGTATTTTGTTCTTTTTAGTGTTATTATAAAAGAAATTATTTTCTTAATTCCATTTTCAGATTGTTCATTGAAGTGTATGGAAATACAATTGATTTTTGTATATTGATCTCATTTCCTATAACCTTGCTGAACTTTTTATTTGCTCTAGTCATATTTTTGTGTATTTCTGGGGATGTTTTACATAAAAGATCATGCCCTCTTCAAATAGAGATAGTTTTATTTCTTCCTTTCCAAACTGATTGTTTTTGTTTCTTTCTCTCGCCCAATTTCCCTGGTCAAAACCTCTGGTACATTATTAAATAAAAGTGGTGAGGGCTTCCCTGGTGGCGCAGTGGTTGAGAGTCTGCCTGCCGATGCAGGGTACACGGATTCGTGCCCCGGTCCGGGAGGATCCCACGTGCCACGGAGTGGCTGGGCCCGTGGGCCGTGGCCGCTGAGCCTGCGCGTTCGGAGCCTGTGCTCCGCAACGGGAGAGGCCACAACGGTGAGAGGCCCACGTACCGCAAAAAAAAAAAAAAAAAAAAAAAAAAGTAATGAAAGCAGGCATCCTTTTCTTGCTCTTTCTTTTTATAAAAATTCTTTATTATCTATTTATTTATTTATTTTGGCTGCGTCAGGTCTCAGTTGTGGCATGCAGGATCTTCGTTGCAGGTTTTCTCTTCTCTAGTTGTGGCACTCAGGCTCCAGGGTGCATGGGCTCTGTACGTGTGGTGCCCGGGCTCTCTAGTTGAGGCACGAGAGCTCAGTAGTTGTGGCATGTGGGCTTAGCTGGCCTGCGGCATGTGGGAATCTAGCTCCCCGACCAGGGATCGAACTTGTGTCCCCTGCATTGGAAGGCTGATTCTTTACTGCTGGAGCACCAGGGAAGTCCCCCTTGTCTTGTTCTTGATCTTAGGGGGAAAGCTTTTAGTATTTCATCTTTAATATGACATTAAGTGTTTGTTTTGTGTAGCTGTCTTTTATCATGTAGAGAAAGTTTCATTCAATTCCTAGTTTACTGAGGTTTTTAATTTTTATTTTTTTTTAATTTATTTTTGTGGTCACACTGTGTGGCATGTGGGATCTTAGTTCCCTAACCAGAGATTGACCCCATGCCCCCTGCAGTGGAATCATGGAGTCTTAAACACTGGACTGCCAGGGAAGTTCCAATTTTGTTTTGTTTTGTTTTAATATGAAAGTGTGTTGGGGGTTTTCAGAGGCTTTTTCTGTATCTGTTGAGATGGTCATGTAGTTTTTGTCCTTTATTCAATTACTAAGGTGTATTACATTGATTGGATTTCTTCTGTCCTTTATTCAATTACTAAGGTGTATTACATTATTTGGATTTCTTCTGTTGAACCATCTTCCATTTCTGGGATAAACCTCAATTAGTCATGATGTATAATTCTTTTTATATTTTGCTGAATTTTGTTTACTACTATTTTGTCGAAGGTTTTTTTCATTCATACCCATAAGGCAAATTGAGCTGTAGTTTTGTTTTCTTGGGATTTTTTGTAAGGCTTTGGAATCAGGGTAACAGTGACCTCATAGGATAAGGTGGTCAGTATGCCCTCCTCTTATTATTATTTTTTTGGGAAGAGTTTTTGAAGAATTGATGTTAACTCTTCTTTATTCATTTTGTAGGATCCATCAGTGAAGAAATCTCGTCCTGGAGTTTTCCTCATGGGTAGTTTTATTATTATTATTATTATTATTACTACTATTTCAATCTCTTTATTTTTTATAGGTCTATTCAGATTTTCACTTCTCATTTGGACATTTATAATAGTTCGTATCTTTCTGGGCATTTTATTTAGGTTATCTAATTTATTGATGTGCAATTATTCATAGTATTTGCTTATACTTCTTTTTAATTTCAGTGAGGTTGGTAGTAGTGGCCCCTGTTTAATTTCTGATTTTAGTAATTTTAGCCCATTTTTCTTTTCTTATTGACCAGTTTATCTAAAAGTTAGTTCATTTTTTGTTGATCTTCTTAAAGAACCAATTTTTGGTTTAATTGACTTTTTCCCTACTGATTTTCTATTCTCTATTTTATTTATTCCTGCTTTAGTATTTCTTTCCTTCTTCTTGTTTGGGGTTTAATTTGCTGTACTTTTTTTTTTTTGTATTTTTAAGGTGGAAGGTTATTGGCTTTTGTTTTTTCTTCCTTTTTAACGTAGGTGTTTACAGCTATAAATTTTCATTTAAGAACTTCCTAAGCATCGCCCTGTAAGTTTTATTATGTTGTGTTTTATTTCTTTCATCTCAAAGAATTTTCTAGTTTCCCTTGTGATTATTTCATATTTAATCCCTTTTTTATTTAGAAGTGTCTAAATAAAAAATCCACATATTGGTGAATTTTCCAAATTTTCTTCTATTATTAATTTCTAATTTTATTATTTTGCCATCAGAGAACACACTTTTTGTGACTTCAGCCTTTTAAAATTATTTTAAAAGCTTACTGTATGACCCAATATGTGATTAGTCTTGGAGAATGTTCCATGTGCACTTAAAAAGAATGTGTATTCTATTGTTGCTGGATTGAGTGTTCTACGGATGTCTATTAGGTCCAGTTGTTTTATAATGTTGTTCAAGGCTTCTATTTCCCTATTGATCTGTCGAATTATTATATCTATTATTGAAAATGAAGTATTGAAGTAGCAATTCTCCCCTGACTTCCAATTTCCCTATCTCCTTTCTGTAATCTATTTTTCTCCAAACAGTTATTGCCATCTGATAATTAGGTAGTTTACTTTCTTACTGATGATTTTTCCAACAAGATGCCAGCTCCATAATGGCTCTTAGGTCTGTTTAGTTCTTTTCTTCATCTTCACTGGCTAGAAGAGTACCTGGTACCTAGTAGGTATACAATAAACAGGTGATGAATGACTAATGGTTTCTTAAATTTTCACACTACCCTCTGGAGGTTGAACTATGATAAGACTTTTTAACTATAAATTACTATAGAAAGGTTAGTATTAGCTAGATAATATTTAGTTCTATTGAAAAGAGCATCTGTGATGAGGACAAATTGTGAACTGCTGCTAGAATAGAAAACAAAACTAACTGAGCATTCCTGGTGCTGCCTGTGGGTCTGAGCCCAAACACCAGGACCCCTGCTCTCTGGACTTTGACACCTCTCTTGTCATTCCCAGAAACATGGGTTTGACACATTGATATGTCTTACCAATCACAAATTATACATTTATCTTGTAAGTCTGCCTTCTTGTTGTCACTTAAATACTTGCAGTGTGCCCCTCCCCCCTTAAGACGTTGACCTCGATGTCCCCAGCTGGACTCTGTCCCCACTTGCTTCTTTGCTGGCTGGTTCCCACCCACCCTCCACGTCCCAGCTCATACGTTAGTCTTGCAGAAGCCTCTCCAACTGCCCCATCTAACCTGCCCCCTACTTCCTCACTATCTTATCATCATGTGTTTTGTTCCTAGAGCACATCTCTAAAACACAATTTGTAGTTATTTCATTTACGTATTAGTTTACATGTTTATCATCTGTTTTCACAGAGTGGAATGCAAGCTCTATGAGATCAGAGACACTGTTTCAGTGCCTGGCCATTTTCATTAGCTCAATAACTATTTATTGAATCATTGAATGAACCCAGGCCTTCAGAAATGATTCGTGGTTATACACCAGTGTCACAAAGCACTTTGCTTCCTGCAAGTGACTTTTTAAAAATTTTATTGAAGTATAGCTGATTTACAATGTTGTGTTAATTTCTGCTGTACAGCAAAGTGATTCAGATATATATATATATATTCTTTTTCACATTCTTTTCCATTACGTTTTATTATAAGATATTGAATATATTTCCCTGTGCTATACAATAGGACCTAGTTGTTTATCCATACTATATATAATACTTTGCATTTGCTAATCCCAAACTTCCAATCCTTCCCTCCCCACCCTCCTGTGCAATCACAAGTCTGTTCTCTATGTCTGTGAGTCTGTTTCTGTTTCGAAGATATGTTCATTTGTGTCACATTTTAGATTCCATGTATGGTATTTGTCTTTCTCTTTCTGACTTACTTCACTTAGTATAATAATCTCTAGGTCCATCAATGTTGCTGCAAATGGCATTGTTTCACTTTTTTTTATGGCTGAGTAATACTCTATTGTGTGTATGTACATATACGCCACATCTTCTTTATCCATTCATCTATGAATGGACACTTAGGTTGCTTCCATGTCTTAGCTATTGTAAATAGTGCTGCTATGAACACAGAGGTGCATGTATCTTTTTGAATTAGAGTTTTGTCTGGATATAAGCCCAGCAGTGGGATTGCTGGATCAGATGGTAGCTCTATTTTTAGTTTTTTGAGGAGCCTCCATACTGCTCTCTGTAGTGTCTGCACCAATCTACATTCCCACCAACAGTGTAGGAGGGTTCACTTTTCTCCACACCCCCTCCAGTATTTGTTATTTGTAGACTTTTTAATGATGTCCATTCTGACTGGTGTGAGGTGTAGTTTTTATTTGCAATTCTGTAATAATTACAGAATTATGATGATGAGCATCTTTTCATGTGCCTATTGGCTATCTATGTGTCTTCTTTGGAGAAATGTCTATTTAGGTCTTCTGCCCATTTTTTAATTGGGTTTTTTGTTTTTTTGTTATTGAGTTGTATGAGCTGTTTGTATATTTTGGAAATTAAGCCCTTGTCAGTCACATCATTTGCAAGTATTTTCTCCCATTCTGTAGGCTGTCTTTTCGTATTGTTTATGGTTTCCTTTGCTGTGCAAAAGCTTGTAAGTTTGATTAGCTGCAAGTGATTATGAATGTTGACATCTATGCCCAGAATATGGAGGAATTGTGGTGTTTCTGTATCTTTTTATTAATATTTCTCCTTATTATAGAGATTGTATTCTAGATGTAAAAACAAAACAAAGCTGCAGAAATGTATAAAATATAAAAAAATATCCTATAACACTATCCTCTAAAAATAACTGTTTATTGGCAATCTTTCCAGATTAAAAATGAGATCATCTTATGTAAACAAATTGAATCTTGTTTTTTTAATTGAATATTGAACATGTTTTCATGTTGGTATTTTGTGACAGATTTCATTCTTTCCAATAAAATTTTATTGTGTGGAATTTACTATAATTTCCTTAAACAACTTAAGAATCCTCAACTCTTCAGTGTCTTTTCCAACACAGTCATCTGATCTGTGTGTCTTTGCTAGACTATGTCGAACAAGCATTGGAAACATGTTTTAAGAGGAGGACCAAGAACAAAGGTCACAACTCGGGTAAAGTTCCCTCCATCCTCCCGTTTCCCTGGAGTAGAGGCAGCAGAGAGCAAGGGCGTCTCAGATGTATGAGACATGTCAGGAAGACATGATTCATTTAACCACGTGCCTGGTTAAATTATGAAACTTGAACTGGTTCCCTGGGCCTTTCTTTTGATGCTGGAGATTTAGATCCGTGTTTCCCAAACCCTTCATAAGAGAGCTTGTGGAAGAGATGGAAATCTGAAGTAGGTCTTCAGAGGTTTTCTGTGAAGTTTCTGCAGTTTCCCTAGTGAGGTGGTTAAGAGTATGGACCCTGGCATCATTTCTTCTGGGTTGTTCTGTTACTTTCTGACTATGTGGCCCTGGAGGGCCAATGTGTACTCAAGTCTGAGAAGCAAAAACCTGGATGTTTTTATTGGGTCAAAATTCCTCAGTTTTAATTCAAACCATTTGGGTGTTTCAGAGACACAATCTCCCCTTTTTCAGAGACAATGCAGTCATTCTTTTAAATAAGGCTTAATGTTGGTACAAGCAAGGAAATTGAAGTTGGTACAGGGCCAGAAGCTCCCATATTTATACATAGCAATCTGATCTCCTGGTGTCCAGGAGAGCAGGCATAATTTCAAGTCTGATTTTAAAATTTCACCTGTTTCCAAGATTGTAAAATAGTTGGGAGGTTGTTACTGAGTAAATAATTCATTTAACATAGAATATCTAGCCGGTGAAACCTTATTTAACAAATACCTTTAAGGCAAAATTTCTCCATCCTGGTGTCAAAGAACAGGAGGATTGTGAGATGTTCAGTAAAAACAAGATTTTCCTGCTCAGAAAAGTTTCTGCAGCATTGAGTTCTCAGGGTTCAACTTGAGATTCTCAGTGAGCTTTAGTATATCTCTCTCTGAAGAATTGTGCAGAAAAACGCGGAAAATAGAGTCTGTGTCTGAGTTCCTTGAGAAACAGACCAAGAAATAAGGTTTCACTTGCAAGTGGTGGCTTGGGAGCAATGCCAGAAAGCTGTTTGGGAGCTGGGAGGAAGACAAGAAAGAGAGGAGCCACAGAGCACTGTGATTGACAGGCTCCTGCAGAGGGGACCAGGCTGGCTGGAGACCTCCAGGGAAGGTGCACGTGACCTCAGTGGGGGAAGAAGGCATACTGGTTAGCCTCCCGTCCAGTCCATCACTGCCCGTGATGCTCCTGTGCTGTCACTCCCTAGCTTTTCTGACCAGGGCTGCATAAGTCGAGGGAACACCCCAGGCACTGAGCTGCGTGCCCTGCAGAGGAGGCCGTGACGTGCACTAGACAAACAGGTACTGTGTGGTTGCAGGGTCGGGGGGCACCCCCTTCTCCCTTATACTCAGGATTTCTCCAATTTCACCATACAGTGTCTTTCCCTCTCTCTCCCTTGGGCATCTTTCTTCCCTCTTTTCATAACAGCTACTAACATCATATTGAACCAATGGTTTGCAGAATACTTTTGGGAATTTTTAGTTTTAGGTTACCATTTTCCACCCTTTTTTGTCTCTCCAGATCTGTAGCATAACCAGGAAATGGGGGGTCCACAGATGTACTTTTATTAAACAATATCTGGGCTTCCCTGGTGGTGCAGTGGTTAAGAATCTGCCTGCCAATGCAGGGCACACAGGTTCAAGCCCTGGTCTGGGAAGATCCCACATGCCGCGGAGCAACTAAGCCCGTGAGCCACAACTACTGAGCCTGCACTCTAGAGCCCGCGAGCCACAACTACTGAAGCCCGTGCGCCACAACTACTAAAGCCCACGCACCTAGAGCCTGTGCTCTGCCACAAAGAGAAGCCACCGCAATGAGAACCCCTTGCACCGCAATGAAGAGCAGCCCCCGCTCACCGCAACTAGAGAAAGCCTGCGCGCAGCAACGAAGACCTAAGGCAGCCAAAAATAATTAAAACAAAAAAGTTGGTGATAAGATTTTTTATTAAAAAAAAAAAAAAAGAGTATCTGATGGGCAAGCATGCCAAGGTTGACATGTTTTCCTTAGAGGGAATTCCACGATGGTCCAGTGGTTAGGACACCGTGCTCTCACTGTCAAGGGCCTGGATTCCATCCCTGTTCAGGGAACTAAGATCCTGCATGCCGCGTGGTGCAGCCAAAAATTTTTTTAAAAAAATGTTTTCCTTAGAAAATGTCTCAGGCAGTTGCCTGTTCCAGTTACTGTGGCTGCATAACAAGCCATTCTGCTTAGCCATTCCACTAAGTTGTGTAATTTAGTGGCTTAAAAAGTGAAATAGATTAAGCTCCCGGAGCCTGTGGGTCAGAGATTCAGACAGGGCACCCTGGACACGGCGCGCCTGCTCTGTGCTATTGGGGCTGTAGATGGAAGGTGGAAGGGGCCTCACTCACATGGGGAGCTGGGACGACAGCGGGGGCTCCTGAGCATGCCCAGCCCCCAGCGTAGCAGCCTCAGGGCAGGCAGGCTTCTTACATGGGGGCTCAGGGCTCCCCTGGTGCAGGTCCCAAGAAGAAGATCCCGATGGAATCGTGTCACCTGGTATGACCTTGCCTCAGACGCCGTGCGCCATCAGTTCTACCACATTCCCTGTTGAGGAGGTTTCACAGGTGTGCCCGGTGTAGAGGGAGGACACACGGCCCCTCAGAGAAGAGCAGCGTGGAGAGGGGACAGGCAAGGGTGCAGCCCACGCCGGCCAGGAGTGTCCGCTGCTGGCGAGACAGACTTCTCCGGCGTTTCTGGAAATGTCCGCGTGTCCACATCATTCCTGTGCCACGTTGCATTCTATGCAACGCAAGAGGAGACATTCCTCCCCTGCTTCCGGAGGCCAGAGGTGCCTCCCGCACCTGGTGTGACGCTGTTCACAGCAGGTGCTAAGGTATGTGTTTTGAATGAGTGAGTACATTGCCTCTCACTAGATTTTAACGTCACTTATGGGGAGGGAGGGGAAGGAGAAGCAGCCAAAGCGTCCAGCCTCGTGGATGCCACCAGCTTTCCCGCCATGTCCCTCCCACCTCGTGACACCCATGCGGCAGGTGCTGTCCTTACCACCATTTGATGGGTGAGGGAGCTCGTGGCCAGAGGGACGGAACGCCACGGCCAACAGCACACAGGTGGCGAGAGGGACAGGAAGGCAGGTTTTCCTGGCGGGGGGTCCAAGCTTCTGCGTCCCTGGCCCTTCTTCCCTTGGAAGGATGGGGGAGCAGAGCCCCGTAGAGTTTTATTTCAAACCCCAGCCCTCTGATCTACTCCAATGAGTGGTCCAGAGACGGCGGAGAGGCTGGGTCACCCTCCTCCATGGCCCTCCGCGCAGGGATGACTCCTGTCCTGTGCACCGGCCCCCACTTCCCTCTAATGCCACGTGGTGCGCAGCCTTAGCCCTTCAACTTAATGCGCGGGAACTTAGCTTTGTTTTTACGTTTTGCTCAGGCAACAAATTCATTTCCCCGTAGCTGAAGCGATTTGCCCTGCCAAGCTATCTTAGTGCCCCTGGGACACGGGGAAAGGCCCCCCCTTCAACGCGTTTGGGTCGCAGCCTGGGAACAGCTGTCCTGAATGCCCCCCCCCCCACCTGACCTGCTTCAGCGGAAGGCCTCATCTGTCCCTTCAATGAACTGCTACTATTTTGAGATTGAAAGAGTTTTACGAGATTTAAGAAGTTTATAGTTTTAGACTGAGTAAGATTGAGCACGAAGAATTCAATTGAACATTTTCAAGAGAATTCTTACACGAGGTCCGTAAATTCTGAGACAAGTCAGCCACAGATTCCAGCAGAACTGATCTGCATGAAGCTCCCTCTGAAACCTCCTCTCTGGTGAGCTCTGGAAAATATTTGCTGCCCACAACCCTGGGGGACGGCAAACATCTCCGCCAGGACTGGGTCTGGGCGCTGCGGGCTGGCACAGCTGCAGCCACGCCGGTTGGCCCCGGCCTGCGGCCTGTCACAGGGTGTTTACCTGAGGATGAATTTCGAGGCCATAGGGCCCGACTGTGTCTCGAGCTCAGAGGAAAATGTGCCCAGCTATTTTAAAGCTGGGGGCTGGTCATCTTGTCCACAGCCTGCCACTCACAAGGACAAACAGGCTCACCTAGGGAGGGGACACTGTCCAAACAAGGCCCATGACACTTCAGGGGCTGCCTTCAGACTGAAAAGAAAGAGGGACAAAGGGTCTCCCATGCGCCTGCGGAGAGGGGCACATACAACCCCAGGGGGCATGGTGCCAGCATATCCCTGTCCGGGGTCAGGACATTGGGGGGACTTGAGAGAGAGCCTGATGGGGACTCCAGGGGCACACCCACGTCTATGGCACATGTGCACACAGATGCACACGTGTGTGTGTGCTCACATTCATACACACGCACAGATGGACACACAGTCACATCCATCATACACCTACACTCACACACGTGCACACAAATGTGAATGCACACGCACAGGCATGCACGCAAATACACACACAGGCACACACAACTCGCAGACAACTCACCAGCAACACACACTCTCACCATCAGCTCTCGTGCTCATGAACATACACCCACACTCACCCATACACACCTGTATACCCACACAGACACCTGTACATGCATATCTTCACACGCAGTGCACACACACACAGGCACACTCACACACTACCCCTCACATTTGAACACTCAAGCACAGGGTCTCAGGGTCTCTGAGACTTCCCAGAAGGTTTGGCATCTCTGGCTGTGGATGCCTCCTGGAGCCCAGGTGGCCTGGCGGCCCATGCTCCCTTGGAGGCTGAGTGGAGTTTGGGTGGAAGCAGGTTTCTGCTCTCCCTCCTCCAACCTCTGTGTGGAGCACAGAGACTTCTGCGGTGTCTCTGAGGCTGCCTGGGAGCTGTGGGCGGATTCTCCTTGGTCGGTTGAACCTTCAGGCCCAGGTTCACAGACTCCAGAAGTTCATGAGCAATTTGCCTTTTCCTGTTTGATTACCTGTATTTTGTCAGCTGAAGTTTGTCCTATGCAAACCAGCCCCCTCTCGGCATCCTTCCCTCCTTCCCAGGTGCTCTACAATGATGGGGGATGAAGCCACCTGTTTGTCTCTAACCTCCAGTTGTCTTGAAAAAGGCAAGCCTAGCAAATATGCACGAGACTCACCACAGGGAGCTTTGGATACGGATGGTGAGTCCGGGCCCTTTTCCTGTATTATCTGGAAAACAATGTACTTTTGGACATTTAAATTGTTGGTACTGCACAGAATATTACAATAATTTTTTTTTAACTTAAAAAGTATTAACACTTCTTTTTCAACCAATCAAATCATTTTAATGTTCCCATAAATCCTTTCAGGTCTTATTCATATGATCAAATAAGAAAGTAACTGGAGTTTTTTTAAACAATCCACATTCAAGTTCTTCTCTGAATCCCTGGGTCCTAACCCTTATTCTCCAGAATAATCAGACACCCTTTGAAGTAGATATTGATGCCTTTGGAGCAGGCAGTAAAACTGAAGAAATTGTAAGGAAGGGCCACACAAGATTCAGTCTTTTTGTGTGTGTGATAAAATACATGCCACATAATCGTAGTCATTTTTAAGTGTATAGTTTAGTGGTACTAGGAATATTCACATTATTGTGCAACCATCACTACCATCCGTTTCTGGAAACTTTCCGTGTTGTAAAACTGAAACTCTGTCCCCATTAAATGCTAACTCCCCATTCGTCCCTCCCCCAGCTCTTGGCAACCACGATTTTACTTTCTGTCTCCGTGAATTTGACTATTCTAGATACTTCTGTACCTGGCATAGTATGTATCTATTCTTCTGTGACTGACCTATTTCAATAGGCATAATGTCTTCAAGGTTCATCCATGCTGTAACATGAATCAGAATTTCTTCACCTTTTGGCTGTTGTCAACACTGGGGTTTGTAGTCTTTTTAAAAGACCTAATAACTCTAGATTTCTTCTTAAATTGCCCCTCACTTGGCTGTTCAGAGTCTTAGTTTCTGTATCTGTAAAGTGACTTGACCAAGGCCACACAGAAGCGGGGCCATAAACCAGAACTGACACCAGGTTCTGTCTGTGGCTCAGAAGAGCAGTTCAGAGCAGCCCCAGCAGGACCCAGGGGCACAAGGGGCTTATTTCAGGAGCCCCTTAGCACTCAGCCATGCTCAGCAGGGCAGCCCTGGGCCTTCAGTGGATTTGTCAGGCAGGTTGCCAGAAACAGGCAGATCCCCGGGGGGCCCGTTCTTAGTGGGTCATCAGGTACCAGTCCGTGTGAATTGGGTGGAAGTGGAATTTCTTCAGCTGGAGTCCCTCAGTGCGCGCGCACACGCACACACACACACGCACACACACATCAACACCTGCCAGACCAGCTCTTCCTAGTAGAGGCAACAAGGACCCCAAAAGAGAGAGCGCAGCCCCAGAGGTGGATGAGGCCCTGTGGCTGGCAAAACTTGATAGCCGGGAACTGCACGGCCACAGGGGTTACTGAATGAAGAGCTTCCAAAATTCAAGTCCATCATAATCAGGAATGTTTATTTCTTGTTTTGCCGTGTTGATGGTTCTAATTTCACATATGGATATTGTATTTGGAAAAAGAAGCATTGTTTATTTCTTAAGGCATTAAATTTAGAGGAAAATGCATTTAGAAAATGTAAACATACATGCAGAAATCGATACCTGTTTTATTCCCCTCCCACAAAGGGCAACATAAAATTAAAAAATAAATCCCGGGGGGAATACAGAGAGCAAAACTTACACGCCCTCCTGTGCGTCCTTCCTGTCTGGCCACCACTCCTTTCTAAAGTCTTTCTTAAAAGACCCTTGTTTTTTTTTTTTACTTCCAAGACCCTTTTTTTAAAACTTTTAAAAAATTTTATTGGAGTATAGTTGATTTACAATGTTGTGGTAGTTTCAGGTGTACAGCAAAGTGAGTCAGTTATACATATACATATGTCCACTTTTTTAAAGATTCTTTTCCCATATAGGTCGTTACAGAGTATTGAGCAGAGTTCCCTGTGCTATACACTAGGTCCTTATGAGTTATCTCTTTTGTATGTAATAGTGTGTATGTGCCTGTCCCAGTCTTCCAATATATCCCTCCCCCCACCTTAGCCCCTGGTAACCGTAAGTTTATTTTCTACAACTATAACTCTTATTTCTGTTTAAAAAAAAAAAAAAAAAAAAAAAAAAAAAAAAAGACCCTTGGAGGAGAGACCAGGAGAGGGAGAACTTCTTACTCTCCTAGGAAACGGGAAGGTAGGATGCTGGGTCCCCACAGCAGAAGCGACTGGTACCTCCTCCCCAGCTTCGGGCGCCCCTCCCCCTTCACCAGCAGTCAGCTGGGACAGAGAACCATCTAGGTGGGTTTGTAAACAGCAGATCTTCCGAGAGGGAGGCCTTTCATCTCTGCCCTAGAAATCCTCCCATCAGAGGATTATCACAGTTGACGCATGTCTGGCCCCCTTCTCAGCAATTCTGATATAATTGTTTGGGGATGGGGGCTGGACACAGGAGTTTTGATAAAGCTCCCCCTGTGATTCTAACACACAGCCTGTATTAAGACCCGTTTTCTTTAGGTGAGGGGAAACCCAGGCCTCCCACGGGGGAGGGGGAGGGTTCCCCGCACAAGCGAGATGGGGCAGGAGGGCCCTTGTCCATGTTCTGTAAGCTCAGCCCTCCTCCAACTCCCAGGGGAATCAGGACTCGGAACCAGACTGACCCTTGCCCCCAGTGGACGAGATCTCAGGAAGGGAAACGAACCTATTTCCTGCGGAGGCAAAACTTATATATGCTGGTGACCAACAAATAATCTTAACTTCTCCCAATATTTTTAAAGAAATGAGTAACAGTGATGGCCGTGAACCTCCCACCTCGTGTACCTGCATTAGCCCCACCCCTGGCTGAAAGGTCTCCCCACCCTCCCAGCCCCGGCTGAAGTGCCAGCAGCGCACGAGGGGCCCACGTGCTGTCAGCCGAGCGTGGGGGGGATTTTGCAGCTCTACTACCCCTGGCTAATGGCCCCCATCGGTCCTCTCCCACCTACAAGACTGGGTGCCAGCTCTGGGGTTTATCCTCATCTACGGGGATGAGAAAGGAGGGGACTAGTTACTCTTAACTAGAAAGGTCCTTTCTTCCCTTACATCACTCTGAAGGGTCGCATTTGGTACCTGGACCTGGACAGCTGGAGACAATTACAAAACGAGTGAAAACCAGCTCAGATGAGAAAGGACAGAGCTGAAGGGATGCTCACTCCTAGTTGGGCCTTCTCAGTGCTCACTGGCTTAGAACCACATCTGAAAACGATAGCAAAGTACAGAAGGAATTTGTAAAGATAAGAGGATGCACTGCGAAAGGGGAATCGGGTGATCCTTTCCAGAACTTTCCAGCTAGCTCTTCAGAAAGCCACTCAAGGACTAATTAAAGCAAGTAAAATAGCAAGAGTAATAGACAGCTATGTTTGCTAATGCCTACCATTGCCAGGGACTGTGCTTTATCTTCGTTATCTGATTTAAGATTTCCATGAATATAGCAAGACAAGCAATATTGTCCCCACTTTACGGAGGAGGAAGCTGAGGCTCAGAGAGGCTGATTCATTTGCCCATGGTCACGCAGCCACTAAATGCAAGCCGTGGATTCCAACCCGAGCCTGTTTCATTTGAGGCTGTATGACCTCCAGTGTCAACCATCATTTCTTCATCAAAATATCTCCTATTTGGCATCCTCACTGCTGCCCTCCCCCCTACTCTTACTAGCGGTAACTGGGTTACAATTCATTTTGCACAGCAGCGTAGGGTGCAGTGTTACCAGAACAGTCTGCTATTCAATACCCTTCTCTGTATCTATGGGATGAAGTCCTGGGTGTATCACCCTCAAGCCTGGTACAATAATTCTCCAGGGAAACGGCCTAAGCAGGTACACATTCCTTTCTCTCCTGGGCTCCCTCCTGAAACCCTCCCTCCTTGTTACTTATTGAGCTCCCGCCTGTCCTTCAAGGGGCCGTGTGGGGTCACGACAATCACGGACTCCGGAGTCAGCCAGACCCTGGGTCATTCATTAGCTCTGCAGTGGGGCTATGGGGTCATAAATGCCAGACAGAAAACACAAAGGACCAGAAGATATTTGATAGTCAATAAATCAGCATTTTGAAAATTGAGTCACATCCAAGGAGTGAGTCGGGGCCAGAACGTTTCTATGTTGACTTGGACTCCGTCCTTCCAAGCTCCCTTTCTTGTCCGAGTTGAAATGTTCTTCTTTTGCTTCCCCTCCGCCAACACTTGCTGTGAAATCCCTGGTTCCTTCCAGCTGGGATCTCACTGTACAGTATTCCCTTCTCCTCCAAATGCTTCAGCTTTGAAGCAAATGAACTGCGAATTCTTGAAGACAACTTCCTAGTGGGTTTTACGCTTTTTTGGACATTGTGCTAGGTACACAGTGGGTTAGTGGCCTCTGATTCATCGAAACACAGTTATTTTCGGGCTCTGATGGAACAAACTCCAGAAGGTGACTGTGGGCAGTGCTGGGCTGAGCGCTTACGGGAAGGCTCAGATGCTTGGTGCTAACTCAGCGCACCAGGACCTGCAGGATCTCCCACGCCAAGGGTGAAAACCCACCAGATGCACACACCACACCCTGGCCTCAAAGCAGGGCCGTTCACCTTGCTGCCTTTCATACCCAGAAACAACTTGATTAATACAGATGACAGGATACATCAAAGTAGTAATTTTCCAGCCTGTGGGAGTAGGAGAGCTCCGGGGAGAAGCAGAGCAGAGGTTCTTGGGAAGCTCTTATTCCCAAGAGCCTAAACATCATACCAAGTGTGGCCTCTGGGCTGAGTGACGCTATGCTTCCTAACCAAGATATACTTTGCCGAATTTAGGATGCCATGGGTTGTAAACTCATCAGTGTTTATGTGCACTAGAAAATAAATACTGACATTAGATCATCAACACAATAGCTAAGACTTCGTCCGTGGTCAAGAACATGACACTATTCTAAACAGTAAAGTCTAACACAAGAAGCGTGCTTTAAAATGGATAAAATATTTTATGTACTATTTTTCAAGTTATAGTAGACGTCTCCTTAAGGCAGATTTAGTAAAGTTCAAATTTATTTTAAAATGTTAACTGAACTCACGGTGACATTTTCCATTTTTCAACGGCTGCAAAAAATACACCTACAAAACACTTTCAAGTGTTTTGACCTTAAAAGAGACCTTCATTTTCAACAATGTTGAAGCTGTCTAGAGGTTCCTGTGAAAAATCATTATCTCTCAGGGAGCAGATCAAGATTCGGAGGATGGTCCCAGAGGGGCTGCTAATTAGAGACAATCAGTAAGGGATCAGGTCTTTCAGGAAGTGTGGGTGTCTCTCTCTGATCTCGTTATGCTCCAAAGTGAATACACTGTAATTTCTGCCAAAATCACAGGATGCCACAAACTATATTAAGAAATGTTACCCCTGGGGAGTGAAGAACACAATGCATTCGCTGTCAGAGATCAAAGTATTTCCTGAAACACGCATCGACGATCATGTTTTAATCTCACGAGTCTGACCAGAAAACCCACTTGGGAGACCTGCTTCGTGACTACTTGCGTGCTGATGGACATTCAAAGAGGGTTTTGCACACACAGCCTGGACGTGAAGCCCACCCGGAACACTGGGAGTCACACGGGCACCTTTGGGAAGCCGTGCGGAATTCTTAACGACCATGACGTGTTTTCGCAGCTTCGTTTTTGAGGCCTGAAGGACTGAGTCCCAAATATTGAAATATCGATTGACATCGAAAGATCAAAGCATGAAGTGGCTGCAAGGGGACACACCAGCAGTGACGCGGTCATTTGAAAACACCAGCCTCAGAGAATTTGATGGGATTTTGTGGACGTCTTGGCATCAGAGACTTAGCCACGTTTAAGACCATGGCTCCTGAGTCTGCATTCTGGTTCCTTAAAGGCAATGGTGGGCCCCTCGTCTGCCTGTGTCATCTCTACACTTAGGCCACTGCCCTGCACAGGGACCCCCTTCTCCCTTAGCCCGACAGCCTCACGGGGTGTGAACCCCAGAGGCATCCTCATCTTCAGAATATCTTCCTGATTTTTTCCACAAATCGGGGTCTCAGAACCCAAAGGTCAGCTGTGCGGTCTGTGTGACCAGATTCGTCTCCTGGTGTCTGCTCTGGGCTGGAAAGGATAAGAGGCCCGGGGAGAGGCAGCAGCTAGGACTGCCCTTCTGTTAACAGTTCAGTGATCTGGAGGCCAGCAGAACAGATCATTCTATCTCTGCTTTTCTTTTCAGTTCGAACCAGCTGTTTCCATGGACTGTTTCTCTGGAGGCTTTAATGGGCCCCATTAGACTCACATCCACCCCTTTTCATCCTAACGCCCCAGAATAATTAGAAATTAGACTCAAGTCTCTTGACAACCAGTGACATTCGATTTTTCCAAAGTTTGCCAGAAGGATCATTTTAACGAAATTTGGGGGAAACTTGCCAGAAAGACAAGTGATAAAACAGTGAGTGGTTTCTTTGAACTGAAATTCTTGAAGGCAAAGCATTACTGAGGCCAGATACAAATGCACCTTGGGGTCCTTTTGTCTGGAAGTCGTCAGGCCCAGCAGACATGGTGGTCTGTCTGCCCAGGACCAGCGTGCTCAGAGGCCTGTTCCTCGGCGTCCGGGGGTGGGGGTGGACTACCTAAAACTAAGGCCAAATGCTACATCCATTGCCTGGAGTTTGTGGAGTTCCTGCTACAAACAGAGCCAGCGCTAGTCACCTGGTGCTGACAATGAGTACTAAATAACGGGAGTCAGAACCAACCCACCTGGTTCCTCAGAGCATAGGGCAGAGGCCTGCCCAGACCCTGCCCACAGCCTTGCCTGCCTCCTTCTGCCCCTGGACAGGGCACTCCGTGTACAACACCCATATGTACTGGGGGGTAACACCCTCACGTCCTGTCTGGCTTCTGTCTTTTTCCCATTTTGATGCATAAAATGCAGCTGGCCTTTGGCGTCTATGATTTTGTTCTGTTTGACGTAATCTGGGCTGAGTCTCCTAGTTTCTTCTCTGTAGTTGATCACTTCTAGACTGGTTGTGAAAAGGCCAAGCTCTCCTGTTCTGTCATCTGCAGTTACAGAGGAACTGAGCCCCATGCAAAGGACCTGCAGGGTCAGACAGGCCAGGACGTCCAGCATGTACCTCCCAGGGCTCCTCGGGAAAGTCTTTGTTTTCTGTGGAAACAGTCACTGGCTGTGAGCTGCCTCTGGCTTTGCTGCTCAGGACAGACCTCGAATTTGTACTCTTTGGAGGAACCAGCACGACACACGAGCCAATCCTGGGCCAACAGCAGTTCCTTTCCCTGGGACCAGACCCGGCTGTCTGGCCTTGGCTTTTCTGGGAGCTGGCCAGTACTACCCACAGCCAGGCCAGCCCCAGCGGGTCCCAGAGGCCCGGGGTACCCATATCATCACCTCATCAGCTCCCTGGGGTCTCAGACAAACACTGCCTTCCTAGCCAAGGAAATAATGTGCCCCTTGTCATGCAAAGCCCCCTGGGGGGGCCGCGAGGAGCTTCCTGACCCCACTATGAGCGCAGCTGTCCGCGGTTCCTCCCGCAAAGCAGCAGGACGGTGGGCCCGGCTGGGCTCAGGTGGGCAAACAGTGGTTCAGAAGGGAGAGCCCAGGGCGGGATGTGTATTCCCACCCCCCAGCCCCCCAGGAAGGTGCAGGCTCCGCGTGGTATAGAGATGCAGATTTCCTCTCTGCTTCCCGTGTCAAAGCCAGACCTGGTCGGAGGCTTTTCAGGGCGTCACACCTGGGACCGCTCCTTCCAGAAGGAGAGATTGCATTGACTTTTCAGGGATGTTGGCTGAACCCTGGCTCTGAGTGTCTTCAAGGAAAGCATCTTTTGGGGGGGAGGGGGCTGGCGCTTTTGTACCCACACCCCCCTCCCCCCACCAGAACCACTCCTCCTGACATTCAAGGGTGCCTCTAATTTCCTTGGTGACCAATTCGTGTTTGAAGATTCCGGCCTCTGCCCCTCCTCCCTTGCACTACAGACACTTCTTAAAAACAAAACAGAACAAACCCTCTTCAACCTCGCGTCACTGTGATTGGCAAGATCCTGCTGTAACTCCCTATTATCTGCGAATCAAAGTGAAGCTGATTCTCTGGGCAACAGCCTGCCGCCCGCAGGTACCCGCCCTGCACCAGACATCACTGTTTCAGGGAATTCCCCGCTGTCTCCTCTCCAGCTTACACAGGCTCGCTCCACAAGAACAGGACAGGGCCCGGCTGGCCTGCTGGTCCCGTTGTCCACCTGGGCACTGCATCCCTTAGATTTGAATCCTACTCTGTCCCTGACACATCTTTTTAAGACTCTCAGCAGGAGCTTTTCTGCTGCCAGGCCCACCCACATCCTCCTTGTCGACACCAATGCCCCCGACCCCTGATTTCCACTCCCAAATAGCCACATCTGAGGCATTCTTCAAAGCTCTATTTGTCTTACTTTCTCCTTGCAGACTTTTCTAATAACTGGAGCCTGTGATTTTTCTTTTCATTTTCCTACACCCTGCTAATTGTTATCATGTTCTGCAAATTAGCATCCGATCGTCTGTTTTATTTTTCAATCCTTTGTAACAAACAAGTTTGTCCTGTCTTATATCCTGGTACTGAACATTAGAAAAATGTATAAATATGCATGCGTGTGTGACACAGGACAACACACAAGCGATTAGAAGCTGCATTGCTCACAATATTTTAGTGACTAGGTCAAGTCTATTCAATTTGAATATGAGCTCCCAGCAGGGAGAAACGGTAGTTCTTCTTTTGTGACCTGTGGCTCTTAATATCATTTCAAGAATATAATACGTTATAAACTAATGTTGTTTATAAATTGAAGAATAGTTGGTTAACAGTATGGTGTTAATTTTAGGTATACAGCAAAGTGACTCGGTTTTATATATGTGTGTATATATATATGTATGTATTTCAGGTTATTTTCCATTATAGTTTATTATAAGATATTGAATATAGTTCTCTGTGTTATACAGTAAATCCTTGTTGCTTTTCTAGTTTATGTACAGTAATTTGCATCTGTTAATCCCATACTCCTAGTTTATCCTTCCCCCCTTCCCTCTCCCCTTAGGTAAACGCAAGTTTGTTTTTTCTGTCTGTGAGTCTATTTCTGTTTTTTATATGGCTTCATTTGTATTATTTTTCAGATTCCACATATAAGTGATGTCATAAAATGTTTGTCTTTCTCTGTTTGACTTACTTCACTTACAATAATATTCTCTAGGTCCATCCAGGTTGCTGCAAATAGCAATTTTTCACTGTTTTTTTATGGCTCAGTAATATTCCATTGTGTGTGTATCTGTGTGTGTGTGTGTGTGAGTGTGTGTGTGTGTGTGTGTGTGTGTGTGTGTGTATTACATTGCATCTTCTTAAGCCAATTGTGTGTTGACAGGCACTTGGGTTGTTTCCATGTCTTGGCTACTGTAAATAGTGCTGCTACGAACACTGGGGAATGTACATCTTTTTGAAATAGGGTTTTCTCTATATCTCTGGATATATACCCAGGAGTGGGATTGCTGGGTCATATGGTAGTTCTATTTTTAGTTTGATAAGGAGCCTCCATGCTGTTCTCCATAGAGGATTCAAAAATTTTCATTCCCAGGCTTCCCTGGTGGTGTAGTGGTTGAGAGTCCACCTGCCAGTTTGTGCCCCGGTCCAGGAGGATCCCACATGCCGCGGAGCGGCTGGGCCCGTGAGCCATGGCTGCTGAGCCTGCGCGTCCAGAGCCTGTGCTCCGCAACAGGAGAGGCCACAGCAGTGAGAGGCCCACGTACCGCAAAAAAAAAAAAAAAAAAATTTACATTCCCGCCAACAGTGTGGGGTTCCCTTTTCTCCATACCCTCTCCAATATTTATTATTTGTAGACCTTTTAGTGATGGCCATTCTGACCTGTGTGAGGTGATACCTCATTGTAGTTTTGATTTGCATTTCTCTAATGATTAGCGATATGGAGCATCTTTTCATATGCCTGTTGACCATCTGTATGTCTCCTTTGGAGAAATGTCTGTTTAGGTCTTCTGCCCATTGTTTGATTGGGTTGTTTGTTTTCGATATAGAGTTGTATGAGCTGATAAACTAGCATTTTTTATCCATTTGTGCTTTGGTTTTATATGAGAAGGGACTTTGACATGCAGTCGGATTTCCCTCCCGAACTCCACATTTTCTGCATGTCACTGAATCTCCCAATCTGGATGTGACATGATCCGTCCATGTGATGCTATTAATATGTTATTATTATTGGGGGGAAGGAAGGGTCATTCAGTGGTGCCAATCTGTGTGAACTGACTACATTTCCTAGCCTCCCTTGCAGATAGATGTGATCATGTGACCAAGATCCACCAATGAAACGTGAGCTGAGGGGACAGACACAATTTTCAGGCCTGTGGATGGAACCCACTCATGAATAACTCCTTCTCTCTCTGTCTGCTGGTTGGATATCAACACCCAGGGCGGGCGGCCTTGGACGTTCCACATTGAAGATGACTGCGCCACGGTGTGGACTAGACATTCTCTGACCACCCACCCTCCCTCCAGCACCTGTCGGCACGGCTGCGTTTGGACTTCACGTGAGTAAGAAACAGCCTTCTGTTGTCTTGTGCCAACGTCACAGCAGCAGGGGGACCCTGAAGGCACAGCCACTGGAGAAATCCTATCTTGACGGCAGCCAGGCCCCCGAGGGTGCCCAGCCTGCAGAGCAGCGGGGCTATACCCTGCGCCTTGAGGGGAAGGGGTGGGAGGCAGTCCTCTTGCTCCAGCAAATCTGGGAGGGCTGCAGGAGGGGGTGGTAGGTGCTAGAAGGAGGGGTGGTGAGGAATCGGCAGGTGTCTCTCCCCACCCAGTCGGGGCAGCCCTTGTACCAGGCAGGCAGAAACAGAAGCCAGGGGGTCCCTGATTGGACTCCCAGGCAGGGCAGAAGGTAGGGCGGGAAGGAGACTGAGTGACACCAGCATGTGTCGCGGGGAGGGATGCAGGACCCCAGCCCCTCCCTCAACTCCGCATCACCCAGAGTGCAGGTGGCCAGTGTGGGTCCTGCTCCCCACTCACTGTTGACAAGAGTTTGGAAAATTCTTCTGTTGAGAAACTGAATGGCCTTTGAGACAAGGTCTCCCATCTTGACATTGTTGTGGTGGGCTTCCCCAGGGAAAAATCGGGGTCGCTGTTTACAAAGTACCAACCCATAGCAACTTGCTTCCTCTGTACTCTTATCATCAGATCATTCCATCCTGCAGATGGCTCACTGTGTACTGCTAAAAGGATTCCTGAAATATAACCACAGTAGTATTACCATATGTAAAAGTGATGAACAGTAAGTGCTCAATATCAGTAAATATTCAATTACTGTTCAAATTTCCAGTTGCCTCGTAAATGTCACTTCTCTGCAGTTTCTTTGAATTAGGAATCAAATTATTTCTACATGTGGCAATAGGTTAATAGGTTTTCAAATTCTCCTTTAAATCTACAAGCTCTCTCTCTCTCTCTCTCTCTCTCTCTCCCTCCCCTTTGCAATGCATGTACACATTGTCTTTCCTGTAGGAGGTCTACCTTCCTAGACTCTGTGCAAGGGACACACATGCTCAGGCCTTCTGCCCCAAGTTCAGTCAGTGCCTTTCAGGTCATTCCCCCTGGAAAGTGACTTAGAGGAGGGACAATCCCACCCAATAAAGTCCATAGAGCTTGCCCACCGCCATGACGATTAAACCAGCTGGACAGAGTGGCTGAGGCCTCATGCTTGGATATAAAAAGGCAATCGCATCCTTGGCTTTCTTAGAGGTGTCAGTGCCCAGATGCCGTGGGCCAGGATGCCTCTTAGAGGACAATTTTACAGTTTATTTGCTAATTCTTAACAATGTTACATAAGAAGTGCAAAAATAGAACAAAATAAAGGCATACCGTTATACATATTAAGTAATTAAAGATTCTCTCCTTGCTGACTCTGCAGACGGCCACCTCCCCCCACCCCAGTTGTCTATTTGTGAATCGTGGGAGAGAATTCATTAGGAAGACTGGACGTTCTGCATGGTGAGTGCTCACGCACGGGGACTGTGTGGTCAGCCCATCCTGAAGGATTTTATGCCAGGTTTAAGCCAAGGTGAAATAAGTGCCAGGCCAGGGACTTGGATCAGCCCTAGAGAATGAGCCACCTTCTTACAGGTTTGGGGACAGGTAAGCATGAATCCACCAAAAGACAGAAACCTCCTGGGTACAGGAGGGGTGAAGATTTAGGGTGAATGATGAAATCGACCACAGTGGTGAGCTGATGACAACAGCAAGAGAACAGTAGTATTAGAGGTGGGAACAAATGCGTTTAAAGCCCCTTATCAGCCCCTAGAATTACTGGACTTTGAACATCATTTATCCTCCCTGCTGTCCTACAAGAGAGGAATTCCTGTTTCTTGGTACTGTAGTGTGGAAATGAGGCTCCCCATGGTTCCTAAGTTCCCCTAAAATCGCACAGTCATTAAATGACAGAGTCTGGATCTGAGCCCAAGATTTGGAGCCTGGGTTTGATTCCAAAGCCCAATCTATGTCAGTATCATACCCCTCCTTCAAAATATCTCTCTCCTATGTCGACTCCCCCACAAGCCGATTCTTAATCCAGCATCGATTTCACATGCTTGAAATCTAGATTACATGGCATCGTGGACTGAGATTCCATTCCAAACTGTGCTGTGCTCTACCACTGCTGGGTGTTTGATGGAGCTCAGTCTAACAGAATTTCACAACAAGCAAATGGGTATAAACTAAATTCTACACACACAAACATGGCACTGAAAGTCTGAGAGGGATTCAGTTGCTTTTCTCATCTGATGTTATTTGTCAAGTGAAGCAGTCCTTCTTGTGGGATTAGACCAAGTCAACTCTTTTCATTGTCCGAGTGTTGGAGATAAGAACCTGGAATTGCCAAGCAGGAAAGTGCTTTTCCAAGGTCACTGAGCTTCTGACGAGGAACACCAAACAGCACTGACGGTCGGCAGAGGGTGACTCTCCTGGACTCCTGCCCCCTGGAATGGAAAATACTTTCTCACAAGCAAGAGTATTTGCTCCCTTTTGTTTAAATGAGATCTAATTCTTGAGGGAGGACTAGTACAGCCAAAGTGTACTGGGCCCACCTGGTGATCCTGGACATTTTATCTGGACAAGTTGCATACTTCTTGAATTCACCCTCTTGAAAAATTCTTTCAGAAATGTCAAGGTGACTGGAGCCAGAGCAAACAAGGATGACATTCTTCTCATTCTTTTCCTGGGAGGTCATTTCCCCCTTACCATCCTGCTCCGTGGGCCACCATCTTCCATAATAGACCATCAGCCTGCACAGAGGTTCGCCCTTGAGGGAAATTGGAAAGTAGGTGAGGTTTTTAAATCAGTTTGCCCAGATGCCCCCTCACGTTTTCTCACCGGGGCTCCAGCTGATGGGCACACTTAAAGCTAGAAAACGAGAAAATCACGCTGGCAACTTACCTGTGCTACACCTTCTGAGAACACATTAGAACGTAAATCTAATAAATGATAGCATCGTCCATTGACCAGTGGGGGAGAGGCCATGGGGTGGGAACGTCCAGCTCAGTTTTGCCTCTCTCCACGCCCAGTGTATTGCCAGATTTGCAGTTTGTTTACTAAATGAGAAATGTCACTTTGGGGTCTAGATCTGGAGTCTGGTTTTGGCAAAATTTTTCCAGCGAGAGTGCCTATGTGTCACAGGGATAAAGCTGATGATCTGAATGTTTTGTGTTGGATTGAATCCTATACGTTTGCCACTACTTGACTGCTTTTGGTCTACAGAAATAATTATTCTGTGTGGTTAACTTTAAGAATTGCTGGCTTCCATGTGACCCAAAGGAGAAAAAAACTAAGGAGGTGTAGTCAAAGCTGAGTTTTGAGAAAACATGCTGTCAGGAACTGTCCATAAATCCAATTTCTCATTGAATAATATTTCCCTCTCACACGGCAAAGTCATAGCCAAATCAGAGTTGTTCCTTCAGAAGACTACTTGCTCTCTGAATGTTATAAAATCACATTTAAGAAACTAACATGAAAGAAGGTTGATGGAAAATCAGAATGTGAACTTGTCACCTTTTCTCAAACTCTGAACACGAACCAGAATTTTAGAACTAGCAACGTCAGTGTCTTAAGAAAAAGAACTATTGTTTAATTAAGAAAACCTGTTGCATGGAAAAGCTACCTCCCACGCTTGTAGAGGCCAAATCGAAGTCTGTGGTGTGTCCTTGGGGGTCTTCAAGTTCAAATGAGAATTTAAAAAATCTCCATCTCCATTGACTTGGTAACCGGTAACACGTAAGCTACCGTTGTTCCATGGCTGCTGAACTGGGCTTGCCTTTATGTCTCTGCCACCAGGTGTGTCCAGGAGCTAGGCCATGTGCACCAAAGTCTAACACTGAGTCACAGAGAAATGGCTAGAACTCAGCCACACCAGCCCATCAACCCCAAAAGTACTGGCAGCGCTGAGGCATATTCTTTCTTTGAGCCAATAGCTTTCTCAGGCTGTGGCTTCGTATGTGTCCATCTGCAACAGATCCCAAGTGGTAAGTAACACATAGACTATGAAGGAAAACTTTTGTCATTAATGGTATATTTTCCTTTTGAGTACTGTGTTCTGTAGTGGGCTATTAAAATTGATGGATCCATCAGAATGATAGTTTAATGTGTTCATTACTAAAAGAAATAAATGTATTTTTAAACTGAAAAAAATTTTTTTAATTTTTAAAAATCTAAAAAAAAATGTTGAAAATAATAATGATACTGTAACAAAAGCCAGTCCATCATTTGTAACAGCAAATGAGATGGGAATGCAAGCAAATACATCTTTCTACTATTAAATTCAACGTGGACAATTTGGTTTCATCGAAAATACCACCTATCATGGTAAATCCACATTGGTAATCTGACTTTCTTGTTTTTAAAGCTTTGTTTGTAATAAATGCGTAAATTTGGCTGTCATCTGTTGTTCAGAAGCTATGTTTGTTAGCTTTCATTCCTGTTTTATTTTTGTACAAATATATGTGATATAATAATACTTGCATGACTTTTTTTTTTCTTTATGGAGGGTTGGTACTTTTCTCAGGTCTGGGGAGCACTGCTGTAGAATGACAGCACAGAACTCACCTCTGGTTCCCTTCTGCCAGGTCCTAACACTGAGAAAGTGCTGGATCAGGGACAATCAGTACGTGTCACAGGAGAGGACAGGGCAGGGCTCCTCCCCCAGCAGAATGGACACAGGGAGGCTGAGGCACAGAGCAGGCCGACCTCCTGGTCTCAGGGTCAGAGGGTTCCAAGGAATGCAAGCAAATACATCTTTCTACTATTAAATTCACCCAGTGGCAGCTCCCACGCTTGGGTTCTGGGGAGTGAGGAAGTGTGTTCCCAGGTTTCAGGAGTCCGGAGTTGGGCAGGTGCTGTCCCCTGGGTGGGCCACCTGTCGTCTGTGTGGGATGCACCTGGAGATCAGAGACCAGCAACGTTCCGCGTGCCTCTGGCCTTGCTTCCCAGAGGGCCCCTTGGCCCCAGCCCCATTCTGGCTTTCTCCGCTTAGAAACGCCTTATTAGAAAACCCAGCGTGCTTTGTCTGTGGCCACGTAGGGAGCCCAGGCCGGAAGCACGGTCCATGTTTAGTGGGTAGACAGGGCCAAGGACGCAGCCCCTTTTCAGGGAAATATAGATTGCAGATTTCATGGTGGGTCAGACCAAAACTTCAGGTACAGGTTCTGGAAAGAGCCGGGTATTAGATCAGGGCAGCAAACCATGGCCCAGAGGCCCAACCCAGCTCACCGCCTGCTCGTACAAGAGTTTTATTGGCACCCAGCCATGTCCACTTGTCTTTGTTTTATCCATGGCCACTTTGGTGCTGCCATGACAGCGGTGAAGAGTTGTGGCAGAGACCTACAGCCCAGGAAGCCTAAGCCACTTAGTCTCTGGTCCCTTCCAGAGACGGTTCATGGCCCGTGCATTCCAGGAGGAAAAGGAAAACAGCCCCTTTCCAGGAGACCCTGGGAGCTCCAACAACAGCAGCATAGTGGTTCCACTCTTGCTCTGGCCCCCTCCAGCTGTGAGCAAAGCGCCGCGGGCTCTCCTTGCTAAATAACCCCGACCTTCCCGAGCCAAGTAACTGTCCTTCCTTTGAAGGAGTGAGAGCTGCCAAGAGACCCCTTTTCCACGAGCTTACGGGGTGGTCAGCTCTGTGGGCTCTGGGGCTGAATGCCTCCCGCACAGTTACTGGCCTCGGGAACCCGACAGTCCCTCCCTCCCCACTGTGCCCTTGCTCTCCTTCTGTGCAGGATGAGGATAAGAAAAACGCAGCTCTCCTAGGGTTTTTATGAAAACGAAATGAGGCTTTTAAGAGTAAAGCTCTGAGAACCCGGCCTGGCGCACGCTAATTGATCCACGGGTGCCTGAGTCGGAGGGGACATGGGGAGGGACCGTCACTGCTGCCCATCTGAGGAGGAGGGTGGCCCTCCGGGCGTCACACCCACAGTTTGTGCCCGAGCAGCTCTGGAACTTGGGCCGCTGATATTTTTTGTGTTTGCTGTGCGCTGAGCCTGAGCTCAGGCTTTACACTCAAGGCTCACAGCCGCCCTGTGAGACAAGAAACTCGTTCATCCCGTTTTGCAGATCGGGAAGCAGAGAAGCAGCAGCTGGGGGTTCTGGAGCCCACACTTGTCAGGGTGAGGCTCCCATCCACACCCTCGTCTTGGCCCCAGTCCTGGATCGCTGGGGAGGAGTGGACCACTTTGGGGTCCCGGGTAGAGGAGGTCCGGGATGGGGGCCGGTGTCAACGCTCCATCCGGCTTCACTGGGATGGGGGGGTGGGGCCTTCCTGGTGGCCCCTCTGCTCCTTGGTCCAGCATCATGAGGGGTCCATCTAGTGGTCAAAGGTGGGAATCCCAATCATTAGGTAGGGAAA
>NW_006781263.1:2971597-3006155 GCF_000442215.2 Lipotes vexillifer
ATTGGGAAGGGAAAGCAACTGAGCCGGAGCATCCTCGTGCAGCTCCACCCGGTTTCACTGATCCCCATCTCACCAGGTCAAGGGACAGGCACACTGGCCAGACACAGGCCCGAAGCTCCCTGGAAGTGGATATGTTCGTGATTGTTCTATGGAAGGTGGATGTTTGCAGCGGCCAATTCTCCCTCCTGGGACAGGCATTCTCCCTGCAGAACCTCTGCATCTCAGCTCCACCAGAGGCAATTGTGCCCCCCAGGGGACATTTGACAATGTCAGAGGAGGTCCTTGACTGTCACAGCTGGGAGATTCTACTGCCATCCAGTGGGTAGAGGCCAGGGATGCTGCTAACACCCTACGGTGCCCAGGGAGGCCCCACAACAAAGAACATCCATCATCGAATGCCAGTAGGGTCGCCTGCTTTTGGGAAGCCTGATGGTGCCCTCCTCGGAATGGGACAGCTCGTGGCAGGAGGGAGGGTTGGGTGAGGCTCAGAGTCTCTGCACGCGCTGTTCATTCGGCCCGGACCACAAAGACTCAGGTCAGGTGAGCCTCGGACCTGTCCCCTCCAGGACGGGGAAGCCAGGGTATCTGTCCCTCATGGGTGGGGGGCTGCTCTTAGGCACGTCTCCCTCACCCCCGCCGTGCACTGACAGGAGCGACAGATGCGGAACACGCCTCCCCACAGCAAAGGGCATTTAAACTGTGCTATGTCCCCCGGGTCCTTGAATGCTGATGGCTCACTTCTCTTAACCGAAGCTCCAGCCCAGCCCAGGGGATTTGGGAGCTGCAACACGACCATGGCGGCAGTTCAGGCTCCTTGTCCTCTGGGCCATGTGGTCGGGTCTGCAGAAATCTGGAGGTTCAAGTGCAGACCACCATGAGAATTGTTACATCACTTCCCCAGCTACACCAGGCTTAGTTTGCTTAGTAAGAAAAGCAATATTTTTGTTGAATTTCACATCTTCTACCAAGTAATGAATTAACCTTTTTCAAATCACAAAGGGTATCACAGTAGGAAAATGAAGCCATAGCCTGTCCGAACTGGCTAGAGCACACAGGCCATCAGAGAGATGGAGGGAGACGTCTGGATCCAGGGACTGGAAGAGAGAATATAAAAGTATTCAGTACTGACTGATCCCACACATGTGTTCACCAGCTAGGATTGCGACGGGCCAGCCCTTCATCTCAGCGTGGACGGATTCTGTTGCGCATGAAGTTAGTTCTGGCTTAATGAGCTGGATTCTAGGAGACCTGGGCCTGCCCTCATCCAGTTGCCATTGGGACTCCTTCCAATTTTCAGCCACAGGACTAACTGTGAACACCATCTACATACAAGTGGCAGAGAAAATGTGGAGAGGCTTACAAGTCTTCCCCTTCGGTGACACACGCACTTCTGATTAATCAGGCAGACAGGTAAAGGACAGGGCAGGCTGGTTGAGGTTGCAGAAACTGATGCTGATTTCAGGTGCAAGGACTAACGTCCTCGACATCATTTGCTCGGATTTTTCTCGTTTGTGAAAAGTCGGCAATCCCCAAAGCATTTATTAAGCACCTAATGTGGCTGAGTGTCTGGAATGGAGCAGAATGACATGGGTCGGGGGCAGATGCTACCCCTCCCCACCTGCCTTGTTTCTGCACTGTGGGGAGGTCCAGCCGGTGGGAGGCACTTGCAGAAAACCAGCTTAATGGGGAGGAGGGGAGCCCTGGCATGTCTCCCCGCATCTCCCTCCACGGGGCATCTCCAGCAGGGACATCTCATGCAAGACTGCAGCCCCCGCCGGAGGCAGTCCTCTCTGAGCTCCCTGCTTTGCCAGGCTTGGGGCTCTGATAACCCCGAGCTTCCCTGCCCCTCCAGTGATGGGCGGGGAATCAGCTTCCTGGCATTGCTAACACCTGGGTTCATCACTATTTCTTGGTTGGGGCCTCAGCTTCTTGTCCCTTGTATAACACATCCCCTGTATTAAATTCTCTCTGCTGGATGTGCCTAGCATGGCTTCTGTTTTCTTGGGGCTGCTGCCTAATCTACCAAATTTATTTCACCTCCCCTCTGTTCCCTCACTGTGCTTCAGACTCCCCGGCATCCTTTATGTTCTAAGATGCCTGCTTCTTTCTCACCCCAGGGCCTTTGCATCTGTTTTCCCTCTGCATCCTGTGCTCTGGCCCTGGCTCTCCTGCTGGCTGGCAACTTCTCACCTCTCAAATCGCAGCTAAAATGTTACCTTTGCAGAGGCCTTGGCTGACAACCTTTCTAAAGCAGCCCACGCATCCCACCTCCACCACAACTTGCACAACTTTCTATCTCACTGTTTATTTCTTTCAAATTTTGTGTCACGATCTGTAGTGATTTTCTTACGTGTCTGTATAGTTATTTATTTACAGTTGTTTATTAGCTTCCATCTTTACTGAAGCATAAGCTCCCTGCTCCCAGCCTGAAGCCCTGTGCCCAGAACATGGAATAAAAATGGTTGAATGAATGAGTAAATGAATGTTTTAAACACTGAACCCACGATCAAGTCAAAATTAAAGAAGTTTCAAAATTGGCATATTTCTGTATTGTTTTTGGAGATAAGTCTGAGGCAAGGGGACACGTGTTAGAGTTTGTGAATTTGTCTACGTGGGATGGAAAGGGTCCTTACTGACATTTCTCCTCTTCAACTGGGTCAGGCCTGTGTTTAAGGCGGGAAGGTGGGGGGAGATGGCATCTCCCTGCCCTTTAGCACATGATTTGCTCTGGACCAGAGTCACTGTCTGAACGGCAGTGGGTGCCCTCCTGTCAATGCTTCACGGGTTACGAGCCTCTCACTGCAAAGTAGAGACATGGTTCTTGTCACTTGGTGGGTCAGTCAAATCTGTAATAGACCCCAGCCTCATTTCCTCAGCAGCTTTCCCCTTTACCCCATACGAGGACTCGATTCTGTGGAAGGCTGGTGGCAGTGAGCCGTCAGCTTCCCTGTGCCCCCATCACCATACTCCTCACCTGAAGAAAGACTGGCCTTGGCCTCTTGGCTCACCTCCAGACCCTTGAAGCAGGGGTCCCCTGAGCCTCTGAAGGACCTCGGCCGTGGCATTGCCCAGGAGATGGCCCCCAACCCCAAGCTGTGAGTCAGAAACTGGGTGGGGGGTTCAGGACCAGAAGGTCAGCCCCAGTATCTCCTCTGCTTCTAACCATGGCGGGGAGGTTGGGGTCACTGGCTGTGCTGCAGCAAATGACAATTTCATCAGTTATGACAGATGCCCTGTGCTTACAAGCTTTTTTCATATTTGTTGGTCCATGTAATTCTTGATGTCACAGCCAGATGTTGAAAGAACAGGGACTTTGGGGCCAGTGGCACCTGTGCGGACAGCTGCTCTGTCAATGTGAGTGGCTGCCCCAGCTGTGCTCTGCGTCTCTGGGATTCTTCACTGTTCTATGCACGCTCTCCCTGTGCCCCCCAACACCCCCACTGTGCCCCCAATATCACCACTATAACCCAATACCGCCATTGTGACCCCAACACCTCCACTGTGACCCTAACACCACCACTACGACCCCTCCACCTGATGCTGACCAGGCAGGTGGTCATGCCCCAGGTCAAAGGTAAGCCTGTCTCTTGCTCCTCGTTGGTCCGCAAGCCCCCAGGTGCAGGGAAGCAGGTGGAAGGTAAATCCCATTTAAGGTAGGATGATGCTCTACCTGAACAAGCTGCAATGAAGCAGTGTGGGCAGCAGAGGGTAGCAGAGGACGCTGTTTCGCGGGTCCTTCTGGCCCTGTCCAAGTCTCTCTACTGTCAGAACCCACAGGAAGGCAGACGTTGCTCCCTCAGGCCAGCCTCGCCCAGGCGCCAGCCCCACCCCTTGGACATGTCCACGGGGACACCGTATTGGATAGAGTCTCTGGTGACCCCCAGCTCAGGCCCGATGGAGAAGCTCGCTGTGGGCAAGCCTCCAACTCTGACAGTGGAGAGAAGTTACAGGGGTTCCCCTTCCCAGTTGCCCGTCCAGGGAGTGGGACAGTTGCCTGCTGACCTCAGATGAGGTTACATGGTGGACAGGCTTCCCTCACGCTCCAGTAACTGAGACAGTGCCTCGGGCCCCCAGGGCGCTGCTTGTTTTATGAAGATGAGGAAACTCTCCTGGAAGTTCAGGGTCCTGCACACTTGTGTGCTTTGGGCATCCTCTGCACCACAGGATGGCGGGTGGGATCAGGCTGACCCTACTCCTCCCACACCCCCGTAGATGCTGAGCTAGGACTGTGGAAATAGCCACGTGGGGAGGAAGAAAGATAGAGGCAAGGTGGGAGCCCTTGGAAAGAGGAGGGTTCACAGCAGCCCCGAGAGGAGTGAGTCATGTTTTGAAAAACCTTCACTGTTTTTTTCCCTCAGTTTATTGAGTTAAAACTGACAAAATTGCATGTATTTAAAGTGTACAATGTGATGATTTGACATACGCATGCATTGTGAAAGGACGACCACAGTCAAGTTAATTAACACATTCATCGCCTTAAGCTACCTTTTGTTTTGTTTTGGAGTGGGAACACGTATGAGTTACTCTCTGAGCAAATTTCTACTCTCTTCGCAGCTTTCCAGTATGCAATACAGTACTGTTAACTATAACCTCTATGCTATACATTACACCCCCAGATCTTATTCATCTTAAAACTGAACGTTTGTACCCTTTAACCAACATCTCTCCAATTCTCCCCCACCTCTGGCCCCCTGTCCATGGCAACCAGCCAGCAAACTCTACTTTCTGTTTCTATGAGACTGGCTTTTTAAAAAAATACATTCCACACATGAATGAGATCATACAGTATTTGTCTTTCTCTGCCTTATTATTTCACTTAGTAATTCCTCCGGGTTCATCCATGGTGTCACAAAAAGCAGGATTTCTTTCTTATTTTCGTGGCTGAATAATATTCCACTGTGTGTACGTGTGTGGGTGTGTGTGTTTCACATCTTTATCCATTCATCTGTCAATAGACATTTATGTTGTTTCCATATCTTGGCTGTTGTGAGTAACGCTTCATTGTTTCTTTCTTTCTGAAGTTGCCGCTGCTCTTGGTTCTGGGTTTCAACATTCCTGATGACCCTGGAGCCACACAGGGATCAGTGGAACCCTGGCCCCTTACAGAAACCACAGATAACTCGAGTTGTTTTCCTCTCCATCCCAGACTTCATGCTTTCACCCACGCCGTCACCCTTCCTGCCGTTTGCCCAACCGTCCCCCCTGCCTGGAAAGAGGTGTCTGGTTCCCACCTCCATTACCCTCCTGCGGTGGCTGAGCCGCCATCCTGATACTTTCCTTACTTCCCAGCCCTCTCCCTGCCCCTCCCTGGGCACTGAGGCCACCCTGAGCCAGGCTGCGAGAAGGGACGTCAGAAGCTCATTGGCTCAGGGTCACTCGTCATCATGCTGGACTTGGTGCCCGGGAAGCGGCTTGCACGCCCATTTCCAGGGGTCGGATGTCTCATCCTACATCCCAGCTCCCTCACAGTCCGGTTCTGGCCTCGGGTACCAACGCTCACTGGTTCCCTCTGCCGCGGTCGTGTCTGCTGCTGCCTGGACCCAGGATGCACTTCTAGTTTCCAAGTGGTCTCATTCACAGAAATAAAGTGGGTGCCAGCATGAGGACAGGGCCAACTTACACTTGTCTTTTTAAAAATTTCTACTTCCCCGGGCTCCCTAAGTATTCAAAACTTTCCTCGGCCTAAGTCCTATCCGGCAGAGGCCTGATCTGGAGGTGGGTCACAGAGCCGGGGAAAAGGATGCCTGCAGAGCCCTAAGGGGTGGGGATTCTAGCTCAGTCACCCCACCAGCCTTAACTCAGGGGCGTGGGCTCCATGCTGAGAGCCTCTCTCTGGAAACAAAAACAATCTAGCCTTTCTTTGAAAAATCATTCTGATTTCATCTCTAGGCCACCTTATGTTCCGTCATTCAAGCAAATTAACTTGAGTTAAACTGTTCACTTTAATTTCCATCTTCCATCCCCTTCTACCACTGGCTTTTCACAAGGCTCTCGGACAAAAGCTCCCCTGAGACGTTACCCTGCAGGTGCCATGTCATCATCCCACCCACAGTGCAGCTGAGGATTGTCTCAGCTGCTCCAAGAAATGCTGGGCTGTCTGGAGCTCACTCCCTCCTAAACCGGGGGGACATCAATGCTGGTTCAAGAGTGCGCCAGAAATATACAGCAACTGAAATGCTTGAGGATATGAAGCCCAAGAAATATTCCATTAAAAATGGCACATTCTAAAGTGGTTCAAGTTCAAAATAAATGAGAGGTTCAGCTTGGGATATTGCCATCAGCATCTTCAAGGAGACCCGCTCTTTCCGGATCCATCGCACCTGACCTCCAGCTTCATTTCTTGCTGCTGCAGAGACCAGATAGACAATGGGAAGGAGGGGAAGGGTCTGTACCTTTAAGTCTGATTCCTTCACCCATGCTGTACCTAAAACAAGTCCCCCACATTGATGCTGCTTTACTGTCCTCCTCAGGGTCACTTCCCTTCATCTTAGGCCAGGGCTGTTTAACTGAACTTTCTGCCATGGAGGAAATATTCCATGTCTGCCTTGTGCTGTTTGGTAGCTGTTGAACACTTGAAATGTAATTACTGCAACTAAGGATGTGGTTGTTAAATGTTATTTTAGAGTAATTAACTTAAGTTTAAAAATTAAAATGGAAATTGCCAGGCATGGCTAATGACTGTCGTAATGGATGGCACCGCAGGCGATTAAAGAATCTCGACTCCCGGTCATTCTCTCCAATATAACATCTGCTTCAATTCCTGACAATTTCAATGCTCTCGTGCATGATCTTTTCCACAACCGGACCTCCCGGTTCTTTTTTTCTTCCAGCTTTATTGAAATATACTTGACATATAACACTGTTTAAGTTCAAGGTGTACAACGTGTTCCTATGATACATTTGCATATTGCAAAATGATCACCACCATAGCTGACCTAATGCTTCCACCACACCATATAATTATCATTTCTTTTTGCTGTGAGAACATTTAAGATCTACTCTCTTAGCAGCACTCAAGTATATAAAAGTGTTATTAGCTGTAATCACCATGCTGTACATGAGATTCCCCAGAACCTGTAAATCCTGTAATTGGAAGTTTGTACCCTTTGACCAATATCTCCCCATTTCTCCCACCCCCTAACCCCTGGTAATCATCATTGTACTTTCTGTTCCTATGAGTTCGGCTTTTTCAGGTTCCACATATAAGTGAGATTACATCATACACGATACGTCTGTGTCTGACTTAACTCAGCATAATGCCATCAAGGTTCATTCACATCGTTGCAAATGGCAGGATTTCCTTTTTTCTCATGGCTGAATAATGTTTCATTATTATATTTGTATAATATTTGTATATATCTCACATCTTCTTTATTCATTCCTCCATTGACAGACACTTAGTTTGTTTCTATGTCTTGGCTATCGTGAGTAATACCGCAATGAACATGGGGTCGAGATATCTCTTCAAGACTCTGATTTCATTTCCTTTGGATATATACCCAGGAGTGGAATTGCTGGATCATATGGTAGTTCTGGTTTTTAAGGAACGTCCATACTGTTTTCCACAGCGGTTACACCAATCTACATTCCCACCGACAGGGCACAGGGTTTCCTGTCTCCACGTCGTTGACAACCCTTGTTATTTCTCGTCTTTTTGATGATACTGGCCTTTCGGGTCTTGAGCCCCTCTTCTCCATGGGACTTGTCCTGCATTTTCAGAGTTTTACTCGAGATATTGTCATTAGCAGTAACCACAGCTCTGGCCGCACCTTAATTTCAAGGACCCCACTTTCTGAGCAACACGTCCTAGATTCCCAGTTTCCTCTCTCTAGAATTCCACGCCTCACCATCCTCCCAGGCCACTGGGGTATTCATTCCATGTATCCTTCCACATTTTACCTCGTTGGTGCTGAATATTCTTGGATGAATTTACTCTTCTTGAGCTTTTCCTGGGATGTGGTTAAGGAGAGAGTTGATCCCTTGGGGTCTTGCTTTTACACTTCGTTAGGTGAAGTCAGAGCAGCCTAACCTTGTGCAGCTATTGAGGCAACAGCCTTGAGCCCTCAGCCGATGCTCTGCTCACCACGAGACAGGTGGTTCACGGGGTGCCCCTTCTGATGGCTCTTCTCAGCCTGGGTACCAAGTGCTTTCACCTGAACACGTAAGGGGCTCTCCACAGCTCTCTCTCTCTCTCTCTGCAGCTGCTGTGGCCTCCCCAGACCCCCAGCTCCATTCCCTCACCTCAGGGAGGCTGCTGGGTTCTTCCCAGGGTCTCCCTTCCTTGTCTGCAACCAGGACCCTCTCCAGGTGGTAAGGTGGACAACCATAGACTAAACTTCTTTGTTTCTTATCTCTCAGGCATTGCTGCCAGAGCTTCCTGTCTTCCAATATCTGAACACCATTGTTTGAGGTATATAGTTGTTTTGGCGGGGGCGGGGAGGTCCAGTTTTTCAGTTGTTTAAGGTGGGAGGATAAATCTAGTCCCTTAGCTCCATCTTGGCCAGAAGCAGAAGTTCTCACACCTTCCTTCGTGGCTCAGATCTCAGGTCATCACTGTAAGCATCCCCTTGCTCCTCTCTCCTCCTGGCTTGGCAACTCACAGCCCTGGTTAAATCCAATCTTAGCTCGTTTTCCTCTGATGTTATCTTCTAGGAGTTTTATTGTTTTGTGTTTTACATTTAGGTCTATGATCCGTTTTGAGTTAATATTTGTGAAGCATGTAAGGTCTGTGTCTAGATTCATTCTCTTTGCATATGGATGTCCTGTTTTTCTAGCACCACTTGCTAAAAAAGACCATCTTTGCTCCGTTGCATTGCCTTTGCTCCTTTGTCAAAGATTGGTTTGACAACCTTTAATGTAACCTAAAATGTATATGCATTTAATACATTATTGTTATTGTTATTTTGAACAAATATTTGTTAGAGCAATTAAGAATAAGAAAAGTAAAAGTGTTTTTTTTGGCCTTCATTTATTCTTTCTCTAGTGTTCTTCCTTTCTTTTCTGTAGATCTGAGTTTCTGACCTATATTATGTTCCTTCTCTCTGAAAAAACTTCTAAGATTTCTTATAAGAAAAGTCTACTGGCAACAAATTCCCTTAATTTTTGTTTGTCTGAGAAAGCCTTTTTTTCTCATTCATGTTTGAAGGATAATTCCACAGGATACAAAATTCTCAGTGGGTGGATTTTTTGCTCAATCCTTTAAATATTTCACTCCACTCTTTTTGCTTGCTTGGTTTCTGCAGAGAAGTTGGATGTAATTCTCATCTTTGTTCTTCTGTAGGTAAGGTGTTTCTTTCCTCTGGCTTCTTTCAGGGCTTTTTCTTTATTTTTGATTTTCTGCTATTTGAATATGATATGTCTAAGTATACTTGTTTGTTTGTTTCTTTTTTATCCTGCTTGTTGTTCCCTCAGCTTCCTGGGCCTGTGGTTTAGTGTCTCATATTAACTGGACGAAATTCCCCATCATTGCTTCCGTGCTTCTGTTCCTTTCCCTCTCTCTTGTCCTGCCGGTATGTGGATGTTAGGTACAGTTTTTTTTTTTGTTGTCCCACAGTTTGGGATATTCTGTCCTTTTCTGTTGTAAATCTTTTTCTCTTTGACGTTCAGTTTGGGGAGTTTCTATACCCTCAATCTCAGAGTCTTTCCTCAACTAAGTCCAGTCTACTAATGAGCCCATCAAAAGCATCCTTCATTTCTGTTACAGTGTTTTTAATCTCCAGCATTTCTTGTAGACCCTGTCTTAGAATTTCTCTCCACTTACATCACCCATCTGTCCTTGTACACTGCCCACTTTATCCATGTAAACCCTTGCATATGAGTCACAGTTTTTAATTTACTAGGTCTCATAATTTTCACATTCCTGCCAAATCTGACTCTGGGTTTGATGCTTGTTCAATTTCTTCAACTGTGTTTCTGCCTTTTAACTTTCTGTTGAAAGGTGGATGTGTTATACTGGGTAAAAGGTAAACAGAGCACAGTTAGTGACATGATGGTGGGGTGTGGGGGGAGGGGGATGTGTGGTCCTATGATTAGTTCTAATCCTTTAGTGAGTCTGTGCCTCTGGGCTGTGAACTTCACAAGTGCTTCTTGTTTTGTTCCCCTCTTAGATGGGACGGTGTGGCTAAAGGGGGCTGGCGTTGGGTATTTTCCTTTTCCCAAGTCAGTTGGGCTCTGATCATGCTCCAATAGATTAGGCTGGAGAGAAGGCCTTGTTGAGAAGCACAGAGCGCTGTGGTGTATTGCAAATGCTGGGAGCACTAAGAGGTTTTTCTAGGATACTGTGAGGACATGGTAGAGCCCTGGGAGCCCTGGGAGGACCCCCCCACCAGGGTCACCCCCCCCCCCCCAGAGTTTTAAACTCAGGCCTGTGCACACCAAGCCTCCAGCAATACCTCAGTCCCAGCTCAGGTCTCCTGTCCCGGCGCTGGTTCCCACAGAGGTTTCTGCTCATGGGTTTCTCCTCCAGTAAGTGGTGATTCTGGGTATCCGCCCATCAGTTTCTCCTATTTTGTGGGCACAGCTTCCCCCGGGACCTCACTTCTCCAAAGGATCCAAGAAAAATTGTTGGTTTTTCCAAGGGGGGAAAGTGGAGGTGGTGGTGGTGGGTGGTGATGGGATGAATTGGGAGATTGGGATTGACATATATAAACTAATATGTATAAAATAGATAACTAATAAGAACCTGCTGTATAAAAAATAAATAAAATAAAATTTAAAAAAAAAAAAAAAGGAGATGTGGGTTTTTCAGTTTGTTCAGCTTTTCACTTGCTGCTAAGCCAGAGTCACAGTTTCCGGGCTGTGCTCAAAACCGGAAGGCAACGCTGCTCCACCTGAAGTCCAGGAAGCAGCCTGGGCACAGGCAGCAGGCAGCCTAGCAGGGCAGCCTCTAGGAAGCAGGTTTTGGACTTCCAGGCGCAAGCGGGCGGCGTGCCTTCCCTCTAGCTGTTGCTCAGTGCTACCCCAGGGCAGAGTGACTGATCTTTGCAACATGCATATGATTCCACTTAACTGAGGTCAATCATTGCTTGGGAGCTAATTTCCTCTTTGGCTGATTGTTTAGTAATGTGGGATTGAGAGGGAGCATTTGCTAGAGTCCACCCATGTGCCAGAGATGGTGCTGGGAACTTTGCAGCATACTTTCCATTAACCTTTCCCAGGGGTCAGTGGGCTAGAGGTTATTTTCCCCATTTTAAAGATAATGGAGTAGGTTTAGAGGTCAAACAACGTGACTGCCTGTGTTCACACAGCTTTTTTAGATCTCTGACCCCCAAGGCCTTGTGCATGGTGCTCCTGGTAAGTTTGGTGGAAACGTGGTAGGTAACGCTGACCACAGCTTCTGTGAGTGATACCCGGAAATCCCTGTGGAATATGATGAGTCTGTTAGAGCTCGGTTACTACATAACAGATCACTGCAAAGCTCAGTTGATTAAAACAGCAAACATTTATCATCTCTGTGGGCCAGGAGTCCAGGTGTGGCTTAGCTGGGTGCCTCTGGCTCCAGGTTTCTCATGAAGCTGCAAATTGTGAGCCAGAGCTGTGGTCTCATCTGAAGGTGTGGCCAGGCGAGGTGGGTGTGGGTGAACGTCACTCACTGGGTGTTGGCAGGCTTGGCCCCTCACTTCACGGGCCGCCCGCAGGGCTGCCTTCATATAGGCAGCTGGCTTCCCCGGGGTGAGAGGTCCAAGAGAGAGGTAGAGACGGCCTCCAGGATGGAAGTCACAGTCTTGAAAGTGATGCCCCCCACCACTTTTTCTGTATTATTAGAAGTAAATGACAAGGTTCCGCCCACCCTCAAGGGGAGGCTATAGCACAGGGGTGACCATATCAAGAGCCACTTTAGAGGTTGCCGGCTACAAGGACCATGTGTCTATTTGCCCAAGACAACCTCATCGATGTCTTTGCATATTTGTCCTGGTTTGGCTCCTCCTTTTCCTCTTTCATTTTTCCTCTAGTGTTTGTACAATTCAATCCAAAAGCCATCGGTTGGAGCCCAGTAAGTACACAACCAAAATACAAAACACAGTAGTAAATTGATGGCAATAAAACATGGTATTTCATTTGCTTTGAATGACAAACGGTTAACATCCTTAGTCATAAATGAGTTCGTAGAAACCAGCAACAAAGACATTGATATTCCAAGGGGAATGAAAAAAACAACCACCACAACAGAAGAAAATGAAATAACATAAGTGACTAGTAATGATTAAGCATATATGAAGATGACTGAGCTGAACAATAACAGAAGAAAAGCAATTTCTTTGTAATAGCCTATTACCAGAGATTAAAACTTAACATTTGTACAGTTTTAGAAAACAGACACACATGGACCAACACTGGGGGACAAATTGATGATGTCCCATCTACATAGTAGGGGGAAATCTGTAGCTTGGATTCAAAATGTAAATTTTGGATATCCTTCGGACATTTAAAATCCATGTTTAACTCAGACCCTCTCTGTCCTTTTTGCTGGTCCTGAAATGCAGGGTGGTCAGTGGTTGCTGAATTGACAGGACTGGGTGAGGCCAGGGTGAGGCGAGGAGGTGAGGGTGCAGGCAAGGTCAGAGGCAGGGTCTGTGGAAAGCGGGGTGGCTGATAAGGAGGGAGTTCTGTGACTCAGAGCTGGGTGGGTGCAGAACAGAAGTGCAGAATAGCTGTGGCCACACCCTTCTGCAGTTATTACGGGACACTTTCTGGTAATGTATTGTTAGATGCCATTCCCTAGTACATTTTGCCGAGGCCTAAGGAACTGACCACTTGTGCTCTCCAGCTGTACATTAAACTCATAGGAATCTCAGGAACTTTGAACTATATACAGAGTACATGTTTCCTCATAATATGGGAAGGAAGAGACACATGACTTAGGTCTCCAGAGAGGGTGAAAGGGCTACATTTTCAAGTCTGTTTCTGTGAGCCATAATTTCCTCTGACATGTTTAAATTCTGGGTGATTTTTAGTTTCCAATTTTTTACGACGACATATATTATTAACTATTTAATAATAAAATACATATTTTATTACTATGCATGCTACAGTTTGGTGAACTAGAAGGTAGACTAAACAGGAAAGAAAAATTCCAATAAAATGGGTTGTCAATAATAAAAACAAATTAAATAAAAATTTAAGACCAAGTTGAAAACCCACAAAGAGCAAAATATGAAAGCCCAAGTTTCTTTTTTATCAGACACCAAGCACCTCCCTTTGGTGTCAGATCAGACCCCGTCTATAGTTTCAAGCACAAACCATGATTTTTAGGACTTCAGTCTTCATACTGATCACATGGTCCCTTGCGTTATGCGGTACAATTTGGAATTGTCAGCAGACCTTCTATAGAGAGACACAGTGGCACAGAGACGGTTTGTTTAGGCTTCAGCAGAATTTTGAGTAGATAAAAGAGCCAAGCAGAAAGTTTGCCTAAGGCGATTCTCCACAAACTCAAGCTTTTCCAGGTCAGAGGTACGGGTGTGGAGGATGTGTTACTGAGTCCTGCACGACAGGCCAGTAAATCGGAGATGAGGTGTTGAGGCAAGAAAGATGACTTGATGGCAGCCTAAAGTCTCAAAATAACCATCTTATTCATGTTTGGAGGCCAGTTTCTTTTACAGCACAGAGAGGGAAAGGAGATGAGGAAATAAAGTAAAAAAGGCCATAAGTTATGCAAATATCCCCTGGAATGGCCAGCCTCAGGGAGGGGATGTGTTAATTTCTTCTTTCTTGCAGCCATCCACAGGTGGACAGGGTCAGGATGTTTGCCTGAACAAAGGCACTTAGGTTTAACATTCAGGCGGAGGGGCAGGGTTCCCTGAGGCAGGCCATTACGAGCAGAAGGTATCCTTTTAGTGAACAAAAGCAGTGGAAAACAGGTTAAAGTAAAAGAAACTGATCCCACGTGTAGCCAGATTTGGCTCTTTCCTGTTACAGATGGACCACCCACCCTGTCCCCTGTGTCGGTGTTCTGGATTTGACCTCTTGCTTTTCAAGAGTACTTTGCTCTTGGTTTTAAAACGGGAACCCGATGCATCTCATGATTTGTAGGACAAGATCTTCAAAGTGATGGACAACCCTGAAAGAGAACTGTATTCAGCTGTGATGTGGCACCTTCAAATCCCACACTCGCCAAGAACACACCAAAACCCCCTCACCGGGAACATCTCCCGGGTGCCCTGATCTCATTACTTTCAGGGGTCTCTGGACAGTCTGGGAGCTGATGAAGCCGAGGGCCCCTGCTCCGGAAGGGGACACACCCAGACACACAATGCATGACTGCAAGTTGCTCCCCACCCAACCCAAGCGTGTATCCCAAGCATGGATCCTGGTTCCGGACATCTGCTCTGGGGGAAGCTTCTGGGCAGCGTTCCCCAAGTGGGGGTCCTGAGAAGGATTTGAGGGCTGTTCCAAGATGCCCCTTCATTAACTACTCTGGGCTCACCTGTGCTCAGGGGCAAAGCTGGGTAGCTCTGTTCTCCTTCGTTTTACTCTAGGGCTCCTTGGAGTCTCTGTATGTTAACATTAACAGGGCATCTTCACTTTGTTATAGTTCCCAAACATCTTTCCTCCAGTCGGGAAGTGTGGTCTACGGTCACAACCCCACAAGGGCTGCAGCTTCCTGGCTCAGAGCAGCAGCCATCCCAATGCCTTCATCTGGAAAAAGCATAGCACAGAGATGCCCAGGGGTGGGGGCGGTACAGGGCTGGGGAGTTAATAATATCCTGCGGCCTCTCGTTCAAGGACAAGAGAAGCCAGGTGGAGCCAGCAGCGATGAACTCAGGTGAACACACAACTGCTCAGGATGGCCTCTCAGAGGAAGGAGCTCTGGGGTCCTGGGGAGGGATGTTCCTGCCAGCCTCGGGGACTCCCCTATGGCCGTGGTGGGCTCTGCCTGCCCGAGAGCCCTGTCTGTGATCTGAGGTGCTGGGAGGGCCAGGCAGCCCGGGGCGGGAGCAGTTATGTGATTTCACATCCCCACCTCACACCTCACACTGTGAGACAACAACAGCCTTTGTTTTAAAATCAAGTTGTATTTTAACATTTGTATTTTCTCCCCTCGGCCTTCCCCAAAGCTAGATACTTTCTAAATAATCTTTTTTCTTTATTATGAAAATTTCCCTCCAAACACAAAAGTAAAGAGAAAAGTGCAATGAATTCCAGAACCCATCATCAAAGTGGCCCCCGCCTGTGCCCTCTGTACCCTTGGTTTTCCTCCCAGACCCCGCTGCATTACTCTGAAGCGAAGTCCAAATACCCTGTCATTTCAGGCTTCAGCACGAATTCTAGGAGAGAAGGGCATAAAAAACACATCTCGTGATACCATCAGCATGTGTAAACCATCATTACTTAACATCATGCAGTATTGTCAGAGTCACTGTGTCCTGATTATGTCATGAATGCCTTTTTACAGATATCTTATTCAAAACAGGATCCAAGAAAGTTCTGTACATCACATTCAGCTGATGTGTCTCAAGTCTCTCTCTCTTAACTGAGGCTTAAAATACACATGGGTGGGCTTCCCTGGTGGCGCAGTGCTTGAGAGTCCGCCTGCCGTTGCAGGGGACGCGGGTTCGTGCCCCGTTTCGGGAGGATCCCGCGTGCCACGGAGCGGCTGGGCCCGTGGGCCGTGGCCGCTGGGCCTGCGCGTCCGGAGCCTGTGCTCCGCAGATGGGAGAGGCCGCAGCAGTGAGAGGCCCGCATAACGCAAGAAAAAAAAAAAAAAAAAATACACATGGGCAAGTACACTGATTTTACATGCACGTGTCATGTGGGCATCCAGAGCCTCATAACCACTGCCCAGGTGGAGATTCAGGGCATCCGCAGCCTCACTCCTTCCTGCCCCTCCCGTCAGCCCAGGAGGAACCTCTGGTCTGTCCTTGAACTTCATACAAACAGGATCACACAGTGTGTGTGCTTTTGCTCAAGGCCATGGCTATGAGAGTCACCCACATGGTTTTTTGTTTTGTTTGTGTTGTGTTGTGTTGTGTTGTGTGTCTGTACTATTCTGTTGGTGAATGCTAAAATGTATTTTGTCATCTATATTGATTTCACTATTATTAATAATGCTGTTGTGAATATCCTTTCCCACGTTTTCTGGTAACATGAGCTCTCCCCTGTGAAATGTCGGGATAGTAGAGTAGGTGTAGTTTAGCTTTTGGAAAGACACCCAACCAATTTTCCAAAGTATATGGATTCCCAGTTGCCCCACATCCTTATATGCACTTGGTATTTATTTCTTTTTAACCCATTTTGACGTGTAGCCATGTCCCACTGTGGCTGTGATTTACATTTTCTTGATGACAAATGATGTTGAGTATCATTATTAGCTGTTTGGATATCTTTTTAGGTAACTTAGGTATTTAGGTAATTTTAGATAATTTTGTCCATTTTTAGCTTTTGACAAAATTCAACATCCATTTATGATAAAAACCCTCCAGATAGTAGACATAGAGGGAACTTACCTCAACATAATAAAGGCCATATATGACAAACCCACAGCCAACATTGTTCTCAATGGTGAAAAACTGAAACCATTTCCACTAAGATCAGGAACAAGACAAGGTTGCCCACTCTCACCACTATTATTCAACATAGTTCTGGAAGTTTTAGCCACAGCAATCAGAGAAGAAAAAGAAAGAAAAGGAATCCAAATCGGAAAAGAAGAAATAAAACTGTCACTGTTTGCAGATGACATGATACTATACATAGAGAATCCTAAAGATGCCACCAGAAAACTACTAGAGCTAATCAGTGAATTTGGTAAAGTAGCAGGATACAAAATTAATGCACAGAAATCTCTTGTATTCCTATATACTAATGATGAAAAATCTGAAAGAGAAATTAAGGAAACACTCCCATTTACCACTGCAACAAAAAGAATAAAATGCCTAGGAATAAATCTACCTAGAGAGACAAAAGACCTGTATGCAGAAAATTATAAGACACTGATGAAAGAAATTAAAGATGATACAAATAGATGGAGAGATATACCATGTTCTTGGATTGGAAGAATCAACATTGTGAAAATGACTATACTACCCAAAGCAATCTATAGATTCAATGCAACCCCTATCAAACTACCAGTGGCATTTTTCACAGAACTAGAATAAAAAGTTCACAATTTGTGTGGAAACACAAAAAACCCTGAATAGCCAAAGAAATCTTGTGAAAGAAAAATGGAGCTGGAGGAATCAGGCTATACTACAAAGCTACAGTAATCAAGACAGTGTACTACTGGCACAAAAACAGAAAAATAGATCAATGGAACAGGATAGAAAGCCCAGAGATAAACCCATGCACATATGGTCACCTTATTTTTGATAAAGGAGGCAAGAATTTACAATGGAGAAAAGACAGCCTATTCAATAAGTGGTGCTGAGAAAACTGGACAGCTGCATATAAAAGAATGAAATCAGAACACTCCCTAACACCATACACAGAAATAAACTCAAAATAGAATAAAGACCTAAATGTAAGGCCAGACACTATAAAACCCTTAGAGGAAAACATAGGCAGAACACTCTATGACATAAATCACAGCAAGATCCTTTTTGACCCACCTCCTAGAGAAATGGAAATAAAAACAAAATAAACAAATGGGACCTAATGAAACTTAAAAGCTTTTGCACAGCAAAGGAAACCATAAAAAAGACGAAAGGACAGCCCTAAGAATGGGAGAAAATATTTGCGAACGAAGCAACTGACAAAGGATTAATCTCCAAAATATACAAGCAGCTCATGCAGCTCAATATCAAAAAAACAACGCAGTCCAAAAATGGGCAGAAGACCTAAAGAGACATTTCTCCAAGGAAGATATACAGTTTGCTAACAAACACATGAAAGGATGCTCCACATCACTAATCATTAGAGAAATGCAAATCCAAACTACAATGAGGTATCGCCTCACACGTCAGAATGGCCATCGTCAAAAAAATCTACAAACAATAAATGCTGGAGAGGGTGTGGAGAAAAGGGAACCCACTTGCACTGTTGGTGGGAATGTAAATTGATACAGCCACTATGGAGAACAGTATGGAGGTTCCTTAAAAGACTAAAAATAGAATTACCATATGACACAGCAATCCCACGACTGGGCACATACCCTGAGAAAACCATAATTCAAAAAGAGTCATGTAACACAATGTTCATTGCAGCACTATTTACAATAGCCAGGACATGGAAGCAACCTAAGTGTCCATCAACAGATGAATGGATAAAGAAGATGTGGCACATATCTGCAATGGAATATTACTCAGTCATAAAAAGTAATGAAATTGAGTTATTTGTAGTGAGGTAGATGGACCTAGAGTCTGTCATACAGAGTGAATTAAGTCAGAAAGAGAAAAACAAATACCGTATACTAACACATATATATGGAATCTAAAAAAAAAAAAAAAGATTCTAAGGAACCTAGGGGCAGGACAGGAATAAAGACACAGATGTAGAGAATGGACTTGAGGACATGGGGAGGGGAAAGGGTAAGCTGGGACGAAATGAGAGAGTTGCATGGACTTATAAACACTACCAAATGTAAAATAGATAGCTAGTGAGAAGCAGCCGCATAGCACAGGGAAATCAGCTCAGTGCTTTGCGACCACCTAGAGGGGTGGGATAGGGAGGGTGGGAGGGAGACACAAGATGGGGGAGATATAGGGATATATGTATATGTATTGCTGATTCACTTTGTTATAAAGCAGAAACTAACACACCATTGTAAAGCAATTATACTCCAATAAAGATGTTAAAAAAAACAAATTTTGTCCATTTTTAAAAAGTTGGGCTGTTTAACGGGTTTTTCCCCGGAAAACGTCATGAGGAGCACTAATCATCTCAGTGGACTAGAATGGAGCAGGTTAGGAGCAGAGAGTTTTGGGGGGGAAGAATCGAGATGAAACACAGCAAAAATGCTAAAAATGTTGGTTCCCTTAGTGGACTTAGAAGGGATGAGTGCCCAGGCATCTAAAAATGGAGTTGGGGGGCCAGTGAGGACCTGGTCTCAGACACATCCCTCCACCACTGAGAACTTGAATTTCTCTGAATTGCATCAAACCCAAGGCCGCCACCAGTCATATTGGAAACAACATCTGACAGCTGCAATCTTATGGTCTCAAGGTCCCCCCGTTGTAACTATGCAAACATTTTGGACCCCAACTGATCCTTGATTAACAAGCCCCCTTATTTCCTGCCAGCTCCAATTATAATTCTTGACAAACAACTTATGTAACTAACTATGGCCTTGCAGTTTTTTGCCCTTAGAAGCTCCCCCCATTTTATAGCCCGATGGAACATAATTCAAATGCTCCTTTGGGCTTCAGTCCTAACAAACACCCCTAATAAACGCCTCTTTATTTCAATCAGGTCTCCATTTCTAAAATGTTGGTTAACAGCATTTAATCCTCATCCCAGGGCATAACCCAGCCTGAGACAGGAAATGGCTTATCCAAGATCACCACGCCAGGGCTGGAGTATCGACATCGCTGTCCTGTTCTGTAACGCAGCTCACGCCACTGAGTGTGTATGACGCGGGGTCTACTGGCAGGAATTCACATGGTTTGTCGAGTATTTTATGCCTCGGCGCTCTAGAGGAGGAACTGTAGACCCCTGCAGACTCCCACAGTAGGCAAAGTCAGAGGTGAGTAAAAGTGGAATATGCCATGGGCAGCATCACTGTGGAAGAGGGCTTGAGGCACCCCGTGGATAGACCAGGGGATCTAGACAATGAATGGCCAGTGCTCTGGAAACTGGGTGAATGGTCAAAAAAAGAAAAAAGGAACAGAAATTAAAAAAAACAACAACAACGCAAAAACCCTACATCCTTCTTGATAATATTATCTGTGATTGTATACACATCACGATTGCCTCTGAATGAGTGAAAGGGTCAGGATGGGTGGTAACTTCACAGTAGCAGCTACCAAAGAGGGAACAGAGGGGAAAAGAGAACAGTCTTTGGAAAGACTGTGTGGATGGACTTGAGTTAATTACCATTTTGTGTCACCGCTTTGTTGAACCCTTAATGCTTATACCTTTTAGTAACTGAATCTTGTTTAGAAACTATTTGGATTTTTGAGTTTCTAATAAATCATGTTGATAACAGGTGAATTTTATAAGTAAAAAACAAAACCCTAAATGACACCAACCCCTCCCCCTGGTCTTGTTTTATCTGGGAGGTTGGGTGAGGGCTCTAAATTCCATCAGCAGCAAAATAACTTACCAATCACTTTTTTTTTTTTTATTGTGGTGAAATATACATAACATAAAACTTACCATCTTCACCCTTTTAAAGTGTACAGTTCTGGGGCAGTAGCATTGATGTGCAACCATCACCTCCGTTCATCTCTAGAATGTTCATCATTTTCCAAAACTGAAGTTCTGTATCCCATAAACAATGGGACCCCAATCCCCTCCCCTCCATCCCTGGCACCCACCATTTTGAGTGTTCTGCCTGGGCAGGTCTGTGGCCTCCTAACTAGTCTTTTAGTCCCTTGCCCTGGACATTTCAGCATCTACACAGAGTCCAGGTGATTTTTTAAAAGCATGGACCATGTTACTTTCCTACTTCAGACTTTCCAACAATATCTCGTACCTGTTAGAACATGGTCCAAGCACCTTATCAAGGCTCACCTGCCCTGCTTGCTCCAGTCCTTGCCAAGGGCTGCCCGTGCCCCCAACTTGTGCACAGCAGGCTCCTCCATCTGGTTCAGATCTTAAAGTAATCAGAAAGGTGATCTGTTTAAAGTCACTGCCCAGGCACTGCCACTGTGCTCGATTCAGAGTTTCTGTATGGTCTTTTTCATTCTCTCTTTCTCTCTCTCTCCCTCTCTCTCTCTCTCTCTCTCTCTCACACACACACACACACACACACACACATTTTTTTTCTGTTTTTGTTGTCTATCTTATTCATTTCTGTATCTTTGGTGATGTCTAGTTCCCAGTGAGTCCCCAGTAAATATTTCTGAATGAATAAATGAATGACAGAATGGAGTCACAGAACAAGGTGAGAATCTAGAACCCTTGACTCTTTGCAGATTACGTGATCTCTCAAAGAGGAAGAATGTTGATACCATAACTGCAGAAACCCAGCAGCAAGTCCAGGTGAAGTAGGCAGACGTGGGTTTTGGTGCTAAAGGAAGGTGCCGGCCCATTTTAGACAGAGGGCAGGTCCCCATCACCAGCCCATGGCCAAGAGTTCAGGTGATTCCTACACTTCAGGAACCAATTGTATCTTGATGATAAGCCTGTTAATCCACAGAAAAAAGTAGTTTTCGCGCTGTAACAGTGCCTTCTGTATACATTTAAACAGAGCAAATGGCAGGGTGTTATTTTCTTCAGTAACTGGTTTCTCAGCTTTGCCAAGTAAGCAGCTTGGAGAGATGCTGACAATCCTGTGAAAGGTGGGAAGCAGAGCTGCCACACTTATTCTAAGCACCTCTCGGCTGCAGGTTATTATCTGCTGCTCCCTACAAAGGCATCTGAGATGCTGGACAGACAGGGATGCAATAAATATGGCGAGCTCTTTGTTTTTCCTTTATTGGAGGGAGGAATTCATTCCCTGGCTGGATGCCATAGGTTAGTCATTCTGTGCATTACAGTGAGCCTCGTGGAACACAAATGAAACTTCAGAACATGAGCGCTGAAAGCCCCAGTCATGTCTCCTAGGTGCCAAGCAGCCTGCTTTTTTTTTTTTACTATGTGTTTTTAGATTCTTTATATATATATATATGTTTTTAACATCTTTATTGGAGTGTAATTGCTTTACAATGTTGTGTTAGTTTCTGCTGTATAACAAAGTGAATCAGCTATATGTATACATATATCCCCATATCCCCTCCCTCTTCTAGCAGCCTGCTTGATCGGTTTTCAAGGCACAGCTGACCATCTGTAATGGAAACTCTAAACGGAAACCTTTTACAGACACTGTGATCAGCCTCGGTTACCTTGGATGTGCTTGTTAGTGTTTTTTTCCTTTCATAAATTTTGTGATGCCTCTTATCAGGCGATGATTAGCTGATGGACTTGTCATTATTTTATCTCACTGAATAATGGTGGGAATTAAAAAAAAAAAAGACAATGTTCTCCAAACCTCCTCCCACATCTCTAAAATATCCACATGCATCAGCCTTTCTGGAGATTATTAAGCACAAACCTGCAACTCTAAAGGGCTAAATGGTATCTGGTGCTTATTCAACAGGTTTTCTTTTTTTTCAGATAGGTTAAATTTGGGGAAACTGGTGGCTTTGGGGCAATGAAGTTAATAATAATTTCCATGTTTTTTTTCCTGCAGTTTCCTGAACTTTGAGAACTTTAGGAGTGATAATAATGAGAATGGTAACATGTCACCACACTCTTTGATTTTCAAGCTGAGTCCGTATATTAGTTTTATTTTACCAGGAAAATAAGGGTGAGAATGGGATCTGCACTCAGTCAATGGCACAGGAAGGAATGGGAGCGAAACTTGTATTCACATTGTCCAGTTTCCAGGTGGATGTGCCTTCTTTCATGATGTAACAGTTCAATCTGCATTGAAGCGGCCAGGATGGACCCCCATGTCTCACTTTCTCTGCTCATGAACAGATCTGACCAGCTTGTAGCAGAGAACCCCTTGGGGTCAAGGTCCCTGGGGACAATCCTTGCAATTTTACCCAATCTCTTGCTGGCTTGATTCCCTAAACAAAACTTTTTTTTTCCTTTGATTTACAGTTGTGTAAGTGTACACAGAAATGTTCCTTTTTATAATGAAAATGTCTCGGGGAGAGGTCATTCATGTAGGCTTCTGTCATTTCCATTGTAGTGTTGGTATCAAGAAGAGGATGGACGTTTGTCAAGAATCAACGTTCCGCCAGCCACTTCCTCTGTCCCAGGAATACAAGCTGGAGCTGCTTGATTAATCTTAAAATTTTTCTTTTTAGGGTTTAACCATACCAGATAGATATAGCTCGATATCTTTGTCTAGTCCCATTAGTTAAAGTTAGATAAATCACAGAAAATAAAGAGTAAAATATTAAGAAATGTCATTTCAGATGAGGACTTAATTTGTCTGCTCTCCTCTGATTCATTTTGGTTTATTCTCAATCTGCCCAGGCCCCTAACCCTAAAGGCAGGATGTGCAGGTGAAGATCAGACAGGAGTGGACGAAGCTGGGGAGAGGTGCTGCGAGGCTGAATTTGGGATAACCGATTGCTGCTGTCAAGTTCCAATCCTGTATGAGCTCAGCACCTCTAGGACCGACCACCTTCTTTTTTTTTATTTTTATTTTTTAAAATTTATTTTTTATTCAAATATAGTTGAATTACAATGTTGTGTTCATTACTGCTGTACAGCAAAGTGACTCAGTTATACATGCATATACATTCTTTTTCATATTCTTTTCCATTATGGTTTATCACAGGATATTGAATATAGTTCCCTGTGCTATACAGTAGGACCTTGTAATTTAACCATCCTATATATACCAGTTTGCATCTGCTAATCCCAAACTCCCATTCCAACCCTCTCCCACTTCCCTCCCCCTTGGCAACCACCAGTCTGTTCTCTATGTCCCTGATCTGTTTCTGTTTCATAGATAGGTTCATTTGTGTCAGTTTTTAGATTCCACCTATAAGTGATATCATATGGTATGTGTCTCTCTCTTTCTGACTTACTTCACTTAGTATGGTAATCTCTAGGTCCATCCATGTTGCTGCAAATGGCATTATTTCATTCTTTTTTATGATGAGTAATATTCCATTGTATACATGTACCACATATTTATCCATTCATCTGTCGATAGACATGTTTAAGTTGTTTCCATGTCTTGGCTATTGTGAATAGTGCTGCTGTGAACATAGGGGTGCATGTATCTTTTTGAATTACAGTTTTGTCTGGATATATACTCAAGAGTAGGATTGCTGGATCATATGGTAATTCTATTTTTAGTTCACTAAGGAAACTCCATACTGTTTTCCACAGAGGCTGCACCAACTTACATTCCTACCAACAGTGTAAGAGGGTTCCCTTTTCTCCACACCCTCTCCAGCATTCGTTATATGTAGACTTTTTAATGATGGACATTCTGACTGGTGTGAGATGGTACCTCACTGTAGTTTTAATTTTCATCTTGCTAATAATTAGCAATGTTGAGCATCTTTTCATGTGCCTACTGGCCATCTGTATTTCTTCCTTGGTGAAATGTCTACTTAGGCCTTCTGCCCATTTTTCAATTGGGCTGTTTTTGTTGTTGTTGTTGAGTTGTATGAGCTGTTTGTATATTTTGGAAATTAAGCCCTTGTCGGTTGCATCATTTGCAAATATTTTCTTCCAATCTGTAGGTTGTCTTTTCATTTTGTTTATGGTTTCCTTTGCTGTTCAAGAGCTTGTGAGTTTGATTAGGTCTAGGATCACCTTCTAAGGCTGCTTTTAGAGCATCCCACACCTCATGTGGGATCAACCACTTAACAGAATCTTGCAGCCTCTTCCTCCACAGGAATTTTTCTCATTTCCCTTGACCTCCAACACCACGCTGGCAAAGTCATGGACTCATTATTCATTGTTTTTCTCCTGGGTAACTGCCAGATTCTTCCCACAATGCAGATGCCCCTCTGGGAGATACTCCTTTCCCAAAGTAGATGCTTCTGGGAAGTGAAGACCCCTTAGACAACAGCAGTTAGAGTCAAAAATCAGAAAGCAGTTGGCAGCAACTAAGTTTAGGAATGGAATTTTTTTTTTAAGTTTTTTTAAAAATTAATTTTATTATTTTAATTTTTGGCTATGTTGGATCTTCATTGCAGTGCGTGGGCTTCTCGTTGCGGTGGCTTCTCTTGTTGTGGAGCGTGGGCTCTAGGTGCGGGGGCTTCAGTAGTTGTGGCTCGTGGGCGCTAGAGCACAGGCTCAGTAGTTGTGGCGCACGGTCTTAGTTGCTCCGGGTATGTGAGATCTTCCCAGACCAGGGCTTGAACCCGTGTCCCCTGCATTGGCAGGCAGATTCTTAACAACTACGTCACCAGGGAAGCCCAGGAATGGAATCTTGAGTGGATTCCTTGTTAAAAATTTAGACTGCCTAGAGGTCTAATTACAGAGAGGGGAACATGCACACTCAGGGGAGAGGGGAGAAATGGGAAAATAAAATGGTAATTCCTTTACCGATTTACCAAAACCAATACAAAATGCCATCATAATCTGCTGAGAAATTTAGGAAAATGATCATTATTTTTATCTAGGTTTAAATGGGTAAAGGGTAAAGAATTTTGTCTCAACCCTAGCAAGGCTTCGTTTCTGAGACGCCTATGAGGATGATAAAATAATAGATTTCCAGAAACAGATGAACTTGTTTGTGGAGATGGCTCTGAAGAGCAGATGGGTTTCAGAGAATGTTTCATGGGGGCTTGTCCTCGTTTGCTTTTCTTGGTTCCACTTCTGAAAAATGAAGCCTTTCTTGAAATCCTCTTACACTGTCAGAGACACTGAGTTCAAAGGATTTAGCTGTGTTCTTTGCTTTACTGCAAGGCTAAGAGATTTTCCTGTCTCAAGATCGTTCCTGCTTCTTTATTAAACCAGAGAAAAGGCTGAGATGGGGGCAAAGAGCAAGATTTCTTGAACGTGGCTTGAAGATGTGGCTTCAGTTGCAACCCTTATTTCATGTTTTTAGTTATTGATGGAAAACCTTAGCTTGAATGTACCAAATTTATTCTTAGAATTGATTACGCTGATAAAAGTCACCGAGCTGCTTCTAAGTGCCAGGCCTGAGGGACTCTCTGTCTCATCTGCCACCTCAATCTTTCAGAAGCCTTCACCTTTGGACCACCTGCCCCTCCAGCCCTGAGCCCCACAGCCTTGTGTTCTTGTTCTTTTTGGGGGGTTGGGGGTGGGGTGTCTTGCTGAGCAACATTTTCCATTCTATCCAGTGAGTCCCGCCCACCTTGAAGGTCAGTGCCTTCTGCCTCCATGGACCCTGACCTTGTCCATGCATTGCTTCTGTCCTCTTCACCAAGTCATAGCCCATCACCCCACCCCTGGGCTCTGAACCCCATATGCGTGATGACCCACAGGAGCACCTCTCCCCGCAGCCCGGGACCCCACGCTCCAGGTCTGCGGGCAGCTCCTGGAGCCCTGTGTCGCTCAGGGCACAGCTAATTGTACTGGTCATCAGCTGGTTGCATCAGGTGGATTTTGGGAGCTGGAGGTCCTCGTCTGCCCCCTCCACCTCCATCCTTGACCACTTGCTCAGCGGATAACTCACCCCCTCAATCCAGCCACATCTTCTCTTATCTCCTCAAACTGGAGGTTCTCTCGGACACCCTTAGGCTGAGGTCCGGCAGCGCCTCTGCTGCACACACCACAGAAGGATTGCAAGTCCCACCCTAGCTCAGCCCACTCAGACCCCTTGCGGCCCTGGTCCAGCCTCCATCTCTGGACTCCGACAGGCTCAGGGATCACGGGAGACAGGGCGTGGCTGCCTGGAGGCATCAGGTAACGTAGCCCAGAGCAGTGGAGGAGCTAAGGCCTCAGCGAGAAGAGGTAGAAGGATCCACAAAATCAATCTCTCCCTTCCTGCCCTCAAAGGCCATGAGACCAGGTGACTCCGGTGGTTGGACCAGAAGTCGCTCACTATGATGGTGCAGCCAGGTACCAGGATCCAATGTGCACGGCCTGCGTGACCTCTGCCTCTCTCCTCCTATACATCCCTCCACTTCCCTTCTCACTCTTGCCAGCCTGGAATCACACCTCCCACGAAGCCGGGCTGAGCAAGCAGAGCCCGCAGTGCTCTGCGGTGTGGATGCTGGTGCCCCTTGGTTGAACCACATGCACCCCATACGGCGTCCTGGCCCAGAGGCCTGGGGCGTAACTGGTCCTCTCCTCTGGTCCCCCAAACGAGGTTCTATCCCAACGCGGAACATCTCAGAAGTCCCTTGTCTCCTTGTCCTAGGGTGACCCTCAGGCTGTAGCGCCTCCTGGCCATGCTCACAGTCATGAGAGGGGCCTTTCTGAAATGCAAACCCGGCCACCTTCTGCCTAGAGCATTCCATCTTTTTCCATCACCGTCTCTGAGGATAAAATTCGTGGTTTTTAGATGAAGAACTCGGAGTCTCCTCCCCTTCAGCCCTACCTTCTGACAACCGCTACCCCCTTCTCACTGGGAACGGCCTGCAGCCCCACATCACACGGTGCCTCCTATGCTGGGGCTGCCGGCCAGTCCTCCAGAGCAGATAACGAGATGGAACTGGAGGGGGGGATGATAAATAGCAGTGATAGGGTTGTCAGATGAAAGATAAGGTGCCTCATCACATTGAATTGCAGACAAAGAATCATTCTTTAGTATTCGAAGTATGCCCCATGCGATATCTGGAATATTCATATAAAAATGACTCATTGCTTATCTGAAATTCAAATTTAACTGAGCACCCTGTATTTTTATTTGCTAATCTGGCAACCCTGAGTAGGGATAAGTCCCTTCATTTCTTGACCAGATTAGGCAGAGGAAGAGCTTGGAGGCTGCAGGACTGGCAGAGCCCTGGCCAGCCTCCCCGGGAGCGCAGGGCTCACCATGACCTGCTCAGGGTCCAGAATCAGGTCAAACCAGCCTGGCCTTCATACCCCCGTCTTACCCAGTCACTGAGGCAGACCACTCCAGGCTGGCTCGACCTTGGCAAGATGGCTCTCTGCCCTCGCAGGAGCTGATGGCTGCGGGCAGCCTGCTGACCACACTTCCTGCCGCCTGGCAGCAGTCCTTCCCTGGAGGGAGATCAGGCAGCCCATCACTGTGTCTACCACACTCACCTTTACTCTTGTTTCTGCTCAACCGTCTTCCCTGTTTCCCCACCTGGTTTATTAAGTCATTTAAGACACCGAGGTCACTTGCTCTGGCTCTGTGTGCACCTTACACACAGTGGGTCCCCCCCTTTCTGTGTGACCTTTGGAGATGCTGCACTGGTTCCCTTTATGCCTCTGAGTTGTCATTTACCTGCTTGTGTCTGTCTCCCTGCCAGATGGTTAAGGTCTTCCATAGGCTGCATTGTGTCTTCTTTATTCAGAAAATACTTACTGGCACTAATCGCGAGCCAGGCAGTGCATCAGGCTCTGGGATACTGCAGGGAACGAGAGCAACTCCTTCCAGCCCATCCTGACTGCAGGGTTAGGTGGAGGGTGCCCTCAAGTCAGATAGGCAGCTACAGTATTAGGAGGATGTCTTGGCTTGAGTCGCCCCAGAAGCAGACCCTGAGACAGGGTGCAGTTTGTTTTGAAGATGATCCCAGGAAACCCTGGTGAGTGAAGGAGCGGGTGAGACAGGGAAGGGAAGGCATTCAGCACAGGGTGTGTTTCGAGAAGTTACCACTGTGGACTATCAGAGCGTATCCTGCCAGGGACTCTGAGACCCCCTGCAGACCACATATCTTCAGGGAAATCCCACCTGAGGGGCAAAGGAGCCGGGGTATTTGTCCGCCAGGCCCGTCAGCCGCTGGTGGAGAGCTGCCATGTGTTATATGGGTGGGCCGGGCATTTTCCAGCACCTCTGTCTAGATGCGCAGCTCTGGCTGCCAGGCAGTCTTCAGACTGTGAGCGATTAAGCCACTGTGACTTGTACTGGGAAGGTCTGATGGGCTATGGGTGGGCCACCAACCACTCATGCTGTACCTGGGGAAGCAGAAGGGGTGAATCAGAGTCTCCAGGCATAATTCCGTCTCACTCCGATCTGTGGGGACTAGAAAAAAAGAGGTGGTTCCAGGACACGATGCAACAGGTGTGAAGGCTCAGAGGCAAGAAAGAGCGGATGTCCAAGGGAAGAGGAGGGATTCAAGCACCGCAACCTTGACATTGCGACGCGCTCTGCCTAGGGCCAAGAGGGAGCAGGAGACGGGTCCCTGGGACTCTCTGAGAACCATGGCACATATCTGAGGCCAGACCCTCCTGGCACCCCCAGGAGTCCTGGGGTAGATAGAGAGAAGTCTCTGTGCCTAAGGATCTCAAACAATTTTGCTCAGGTCTTAGGATCTGTAGCACCACTAGCTCCAAACTGAGCATTCCAAATAGGGCTCAAAAAAAAGTTCCAAGAAAAAGAAAAAGAAAAAGTTCCTTCTTAGTATGGGCAATACCCCCTGGAATTATCACAGAATAGCCCACCAGCCCTGGATCCTGCTCTTAACTTGAAGGTGAAATTCAGACCTGGGGGTGCCCCTCCAAGCTCTTCTGGGCATCTTGAAACATGCCTCCAACACGGGGACTTTCTCCCTCACACCTTGACTCATGAGATCAGCTGCATGTCAACACTGCATGGATGCTACACATCCAAGGTAAACATTTTATAACAAAGGAAAGGACATGTGGAATGAGAAAAAGTGTCTGCAGTATTGCTGAAACCTGGAAGGCAGTGGGAACTGGGCCATCTGGGACCCGGAAATCCTTATCACCTAAACTGGAGTTCTTAGACCATTCCCACGTAGCACTCACCCTCATCCTAAACTTCAAAGTATTTAGACTTTAGCTCCGGGTCAATGGTAAAAGCTGTCTCCAGTGCTGAGAAAAATGTACACACTCAAGAAATATCTCGAAATGAACAGGCGTGAGGATGATTATTTCTTCATGGAAACTGAGTATGTTTCCCTCCTTTGTATGCACTCACGGAAGGAGGGACTTGGGTTATTTTCTTACTCAGGGTCTCGTCTTAAATCCTGTAAGCCCACATCAGCTCCCTGCTTTGCAAGCTGGCCAGGCAGCGTGGTATAGAAACCAACATGAAACTAGAGTCAGAAGACATGGCTTTGAGGTCTGACTTGGCTGCTTAGGCCTCAGAAATTTATTTAGCCCTTTGACAAGTCACTAGCCTTTCCAAGGCTCATTTTCACAACTCTGAAATGAAGCAGTGGTCTCTTTGCATCACTGTTTCACGTTTGATGCTGCATATGTGGGTTTCTGACATGATGCCTGAGACAAGGCTGTGCACGGGGTCCGTACCTCACCTCACGCTGCTGTGTCATGGCAGGTCACACGGGGAGCCTTAGCTACATGGAAATGCAGCCCAGACAGCACTGGAAGGTGAGCTAGAATGGGAGCCCTCTGCTCCTCCCCCTAGCGAATCCTGGGGAAAGGGAGACATCTAGGCTTCAAACGCTTATTCAGAATTGCCTACAAATGGATTTTTACAGTTTTCTTTTTTTTTTTTTTTTACTAGTTTTTTAAATGATGATAATTATTTCAGGTTTTGGCTCTTTTGGGTCCCTGACATTTCCATATGAGTTTTAGGATCAGCTTGTCAAATTCTGCAAAGAAACCAACTGAGACTGATTCTGTAGATCAACTTGGAGAGTTTTGCAATCTGAACATTAAGTCTTTGAATGTAGGAGCACAGGATGATTTTCCATTTACTTAGGTCTTCTTTCATTTCTTCTAACTGTGGTTTGTAGTTTTCAGAGTGTAAGTTTTGCAGATCTTTTGTGAAATTTGTTCTTAAATATTTTATTCTGTTTGATGCTAGTGTAAGTGGAATTCTTTTCTTTTTTTAATTTAATTTATTTCTATACAGCAGGTTCTTATTAGTTATCTATTTTATACATATTAGCGTATATATGTCAATCCCAATCTCCCAATTCATCACACCACCACCACCCCCCGCCTCCACTTTCTCGCCTTGGTGTCCATATGTTTGTTCTCTACATCTGTGTCTCTTTTCCGCCTTGTAAACTGGTTCATCTGTACCATTCAGGTATTTTGGATCTCTCCACTCTGTGCCACATCAAAAGATGTAAGAGAAAAGGTGTGGAAGGTACTAAGCAGGGGGAGGGGGAGGGGGAGGGGCTGCTTAAAACATTGCCCCAAATCCATAAGAGAGCACCCACCCTGCTAGATATCAAATCAGGAGTTTCTTTTCTCATTGAAAGGCAATCAGCATCTACACTCCACAAGTCATGAAGACATTAGAAAGCCTAACCCAGAGGCTGCCGGCCACAGAGAGCAAAGCCTTCAGAAAAGATAAGGCTAGGTGATGTACACCAAGTGCCCGGAAACGGAAGGAGACGCAGGAGGTGGAGACAGTGGGTGTAGAAATAGGTTCAGAGCCTATAAGAGGAAAGCAAAACCACCTTAGAAATCACCTGTTGAGGACTCTGTTATTTGAGTAGCTAAGAGACAGAAAACGGACAGATAATGAGCAGAGAAGGCCCAGAACTGGGGAGGTCAGTTCACATGATTCACAGAAAACTATTAGCACAGCTCCAAAGCAGAGAGATTGGCAGGTATCCCACAGCTGAACTAGATGAGGTTTTGCTCACGCATTCCTCAGTCAGGAGGACAAGACTCGGCAGGAAGGACCCACTATATGCACACTTGGTATTTGGTTTTGTGTCAGTGAGGACACGACAGGCTATGCTACAACCTCAAAACCTAAGGGATTCAAATAACAAAGACTTATCTCTTTGCTCATATTGTGTGTCTGCCGTGGGTTGGCATGTGGTAGGGTTTCTGTTCGTCATAATCACTAGAGGACCTGGGACAATAAAGGTTTCATCTCCCAGGACGGCAGAGGCTGCATCCCAACAGACGCTTCCAAACCTCAGGGGCAGGGAAGGGGCACAGTGAGTTTGGGAGCCGCCCATAAAGCTGCTAACCAACCGGAAGTGACCTGTGATGTTCTGCTCGCATTTCATTGGCCAAAGCCAGTCACGTGGCCTTGTCTGATGTCAAAGAGGGCACTCAGTTCTACCCCAATATGTGCCCAGAAAAAAATCAAAAATATCTGTGACTAGCACCGGTGACAATTAAAATCTACTCTCCAGTCACTGAATAGCTAATCCTCATTTCTTCCTACATTTTTCTCCCAACACAGAGAGAAAAGAACAACTTAGAAATTCCACAGATATAATGAAGCTGGCACTGAACAACTGGGGGTTGCAGAAGGGATCAGTGCCCTGAGGTATGCTCTGTGCCCTGGTTTTTACCTTGATGTGGCACCTGGGGATAAGCCTGGTTCTCAAGGACCATCTGCAGCCAGAGGAGGACCCGGAGGCTGCAGCTATGACAACTCACTCACTTGGGATGCAGGCCTCAGCATAGGCCTCGGGCTCCAGAAAATTCTCTAACAAACAGTAGAAATCGGGCTTTCCTGGTGGCTCAGTGGTTAAGAATCTGCCTGTCAATTCAGGGGACACTGGCTCGAGTCCTGGTCCAGGAAGATCCCACATGCCGCGGAGCAACTAAGCCCATGCACCACAACTACTGAGCCTGCGCTCTAGAGGCCATGAGCCACAACTACTGACGCCCGTGTGCCACAACTACTGAAGCCCGCACGCCTAGAACCTGTGATCTGCAACAAGAGTCCACGGCAATGAGAAGCCCGCGCACCGCAACAAAGAGTAGCCCCTGTTCTCAGCAACTAGAGAAAATCCGCGTGCAAGTGAAGACCCAATGCAGCCAAAAATTAAATAAATGAATAAATAAATAAATTTTTTTTAAAAAAAGAAAAAATAGAAATCGCATTCCTATTCCCAGTTTGAAAAATTCTGCAGAGAAAGTTTCCAAGTCTTCTTAAAGCCATGAAAAACAAAACAACGTAAAACAAAACCTACCTCAGTCCTAGCTGCACAGGGAGACAGGATGCCCTGGGAGAGAGAGACACCCCAGCCTCCCGTAAATCTCAGGAGAAACTCTCGGTGGCTGAGCCTGGGAGCTGAGCCAGCCCAGGCACCAGAGCCAGAGGGTGCAGGCCGTGAGCTGAGCTCCAGCGGCAGAGGCTGGCGGTCCCTGCGTCCTTCGTCCCCACCCCTCTGCTCCTGGGTCAGGATGGACAGAGGTGGCCATGCCGTACCCCTCGTGGCCCCATGGAGCTGGTTCACGGTGCCCACCTCCAGCGAACACCTCTGACATTCTGAGGTTGCTTTCCAACCTTCTCTCCTCGACTCTGATGAAGGACCCAACCACCCTGCTCCTCCGTTCCCCGAGTGGAACGGTCTCGAGGTTGGGTCTGTGCTGCTGGCAGCTTTGACTTGACGTAACCAGATTCAGGGTTTGGATGGGCCCTGGTGTTGCCCACGAGACTGGGCTATGATCCACGGGGGAAAAACAAAGATTCCTTTAACATCCTCTGATCCCGTGAATGTGGACAGAATCGTTGCTGTGGACAGTCTTGGAAATCAGCCTCCCACCCCCACTCCCTTTGTGGCTGCAACACGTGACATCAGAGGGTGGGCAGGAATGTCTCATTTTCCAGGCTCAATTTGACCCGCTGAGTTAAGCACTCAACGAAACGAGCCTGAAGTGTCTGAAAAATTCAAGCCCAGTTGACAGACGAGGGTGGTTCCTTCTAGAGCAGAGACTTGAGCTGGCTCCTTGAGTTGGCTGAGGAGGAGTGGGGCTTCAGCCAAAGCTCCCTTTAGCAGCTCATAAAAACTTGACCATGCAGAACGACGGCTGACGCTTCCCTAGCATGCTTGAGTTTCCGAAGGGCTGTAGGTTTGTGGTTCCTAATGACTGTTCTGCATGTGAGGCAAGTCATATTTATCGAGGGTAAGTGACTTTCCCAAGGTCACACAGCTATAAGGACCAGTCTGCAGGCTGGGGTCCAGAGCCCTGAGCATCCCCTCATCCTGTTAGGGATCTGGCTCCCCCCACGTCCTTTCCTCCAGAGGCAGGGCCCTGAGGGACACTCATGAGAGCCCAAAGGTGGGAACAGCTGACCAGCATCCCCCCACACTGTGAGGAGGTGGGAGGGCAACCATCCATGCAGGACTAGTTACAGGGACCCCAAACTGTTTCTGCAATGAAAGCCACCTTCATCGGATGTGTATGAAAAAAATGGGGGATGGGACAAAAGGATGCAGCCCTCACAATTCGGCTACACCACAGAGTTCTGATGTAAGGGTGACAGGGGATGGTAATTTGTAAAATCCAATGATTATTGGTTCCTCCACATATCTCCTGGGGTCAGTGCTGGGGCATGGACACCAGGCAACCATCAGGACCAGTGGCTTCATTCACAGGATGGCTTCTGCCTTCACCACCCCACTCAGTTTCCTACCCATGACTCTGTGTACCCCAGGCCCTGCTCACCCTGCAGCCACCTCCTGCTGCCAGAATGAGGTCCCCAATGGGTTCCTCTCTTGGGCAGCCCTTTCCTCAGGGCCCAGGGTCTTGTCTGTGGCCCTTTGTTGCGGGAACGGGACCCTAGAGGGAAAGGCGTGCTGGAAGAGGAGCCGAGTGCGTGGGAGATCTCGCCTTTTGGGCCTTGCCAGCCACACTGCCCTCCCTCCATCAAGATGTCCTTTCCCACCTGGGAAGCGGGAGAGTCAAGACACCTGAGATGATAACCGCCTCATGGTCTAAACGGGCCGTGCTGAGCTCCCAGGCCTGTTGGGGACCGGCCAGCTGCGGGGGAGTCTGGTGCAGGCCGGAGCCATTGGCAATGACCACCGTGACAACCCCCTGATGGAGGTCAGCCTGGGCCCCTTTGCCGCTTCACAGCTTCACAGGAGAGGAGGAAAATGAAGGGAGCTCAAGAACTTTCCAGAAGGCTGAGGTCAGATTTGCTGTGGGACATGCCCTTGAGCAGAGAGGACTGTGGGGCAATGTTTCCACCCCTTGGGGCAGGGAGCAGGAATGTCTCTAAGTTGGACCAGAC
>NW_006781263.1:3006197-3012764 GCF_000442215.2 Lipotes vexillifer
GGCAGGGAGCAGGAATGTCTCTAAGTTGGCCCAGACTCACCTAAGCGGAGTCTAATGTCAACGTACGTCAGGCCCATGGGACCTCTGGTCATTCCTGGACCTTCCCTGCACTCGTTCAAGGCAGGAAATGGACAGATGCTTCTGCCAGGCCCTTCGAACACCACGTTTCTTATCGTAGGTTAAGGACTCCTTGGCACACAGTCTGGTCCCTCTGTCTACTCTGCATCTGCCTGTCTGTCCCTCTGATATCTCTTGGGCTGGTTGTTTGGCTTCAGCTGAGATGGTTTCCCCAGGCGTGGACAAGATGAAGCCTTGAAAGAATGAGATTCCTAGCCTGGCTAAGGGGGACACCGGAAATGCCTGGAGCATTCGCCATGCTTTTAGTCCAATGCCGGCCATTCCCCGGGAAAAGAAATACTTTGAGACCATTTCTGAATCGTATCCTGCAAGTAAGAAAGTGCAATGTAAGAAAAAGGAATCCCACAAATGGAGAGAGCGCTGCTGACCCTGTGACCTCAGACGCCCAGGCGCAGCTCTGGCCCCCGCCTATGTGCTCCCGCCAGTCTGCGAGGGGACACCCAAAGGACCTTCCCATTCTGTCCCACCCCGGGGTCAGAGCAGGGAGTGGTGCTGACACTCCTGGGTATACTCAGCACCAAACCCTCTGCCCGGTGCAGAGGGTGGGGCTGGCGGGAAGCAGGAAGGGCCAGGGCCGGGCAGCGCTCGCTTGGCTGGGTGGCCGGAGGGGGCTGAGGGCTGAGTGCCCACGCTGGGCGGCTCCAGGAAATTCCAGGCCGGCCAACCAAAGTGCCTTTCAGAGCAGCCATGCTGCTATTTTAAGGGCTGTGTTGAGGGGAAACAGCTCAATAAAAGCAAGACAATTGTTCAGAGGTGGGAGGTTGGAGTAGCTGGGGCAGCCCCTCTGCGCCCTCTGGGATGTGGTCAGAGTGCAGGGCGGGGCTGTGACCATGATGCCTTCTTGACAACTGTCCAAGGGCTCACGGTCCCCCAGAGCCTGAGCTGAGCCTTCGGTTCCCTGAGTAACAACTCAACAAAGAGAAGGGTCTATCTCCTCGGGGTGGTTGAAGACCCCGGTCCCCCATAGCTGGTTGGTGGTGGCCCGCCTCTCACCTCTATGCCTGGGCTCCGTAGAGCAGAAGTTCCCAAATGAGGGCTCGCCTTCCTGCCACGTCCAGGGTGACTGCTGTAGTCTCAGGGTCATGGTCACCCTACCTGTTTGCGGACCTGGATGAATGAGCCTGGGCCCTCCTCTGCTGTCACTCTGTGTCACTCATCGCTCCTGACGACTCCTTTCCCCACTGCAAAATGAGCTGAGGTGGACGATGTGCCATCACCCTCCCACCATGTGCTGTGACTGGGATCCAGTGCTCACACCTCCCTCCACAGCCCCACGTTGCCCGTGTGCCAGGGACAGGCCGCAGCAGGAGGGGGAGGAAGCCAGGGAGTGCCTGGTCAGAGCTTATTTCCCTTTGGACCAGCTGAAGTGGGGACCTGGTTTGGAAACCACAAGAAAAGCCCAAGGGAGGGGTCACCTGGAGCATCCCAGGTTGATTGATGGATTTCTGAGCTGCCATCCCAGAACTGGAGGAATGGGCACAATCAAGAGAAGGAAAGAATAAGAGAGAATATGGGGAGGGAGAGAAAGACGTGAGCGGGGAGAGCAGAAGAGGTATGTTCCCCTTCTAACGCCCTTGTCATGAGGCCCCAGCTTCAGAGCCTGTAAGGAGAAGAGATCAGATGCGGCAAGGCTGCGGTCGTCCCCATGGCCTTGCTCCGTGGCAGCTCCCTGACGTGTCAGTACCTTTGTGGATGTAGGGCCCGGGGTGCAGGAATCTCTTTTGCAAACATTTCCTCACCTAATCCCAGTCAGTCCCAAAAACAGGCTACAGGAAGGGCATTATCCCCATTTTTACAGGTGAGGAAACTGGGGGTCAGAGAGGTTAAACCACTGTTCTGGGTCACACAGCCTGTTAGTGGAAGACTAGGTCTCAAGCCGCTTCCTCCCCCGATGACAGGGACCCCTCCCGGTCAACTCAGATTGGCTTTTGCTGTCCCAGCAGGTTGGTGTAAGGCTCAGGCCCTGTGGTGGGTTGACGATGGTGCAAATTCTTAGACGCACCTCCAACGAGAGGTGGGTCCGGGTCCCCTCTGCTTAGCAAATCACTTGTGCAGTAGATGATGCTGTGTGGCCTCCAAGGACAGACAAGAGGACATCTTGCAGCTTGGCTTTGGTCTCATGGAACACTTGCTGTTTGGACATTCCTCTGGGGATGTCGCCATGTAACAAGCTGGCCACGTGGACAGGCACGCGTGGGCTCTGGTCGGCAGCCTCAGCTGAGCTCCTGGCCAACAGTGAGCACTGCCTGCCAGCCAAGCCAGTCACCTTGGAACATGGAGTCTGGGTGCAGACAGAAGTTCTGGCAGCTGTCTGATAGAAACCACTTGAGGGACCCCAAGTGGGGACTTCCCACCTGAGCCCGTCCTGAACCCCTGGCCTGCAGACTGTGAGCACGTGGCTGAGTTTGAGGGTAACTGATTGTGTAGTCGTAGAAACAACCACAAGGGTGCCTGCATGAACACCTGGGTCCAGGTGAGCCGCATGCTTGTGTGTGGGTGTCACGTGGTGAGGGAGAAGCAGAGGGGGCCAGACGTGCCTGCTCTGCTCAGAAAGACCAAGGATATCTCCTGGCAACGTAGCCCCACTTGCAAACTCACCCTCATACCAGTAAACTTCCAAGAAGAGAGTCGGAAGCAACCTTATAATTGGTGAGTGGAAGCTTATCTCGGCGAGAACAAAGAAGGGTGGCAGGATCCGGGAGCAGAGATGAGTTCAGAAGCTGTCCAGACAGATTTCGGAAACAGACAAAGCCCCAAGGATGCAGGAGGAGAAAATAGAGGGCAGAAAAGCAAATAGTGTGCATCCCCGTGTGAATGGCAGGGTGACATTTCGCTGTTATTGTCGGCGTTGTTTCTCATTTGGCTGCTGGCTTGTTCCAGGATTGGAGCTCCCTGCGGGGGGCCAGCATTCGTGTTACTCATTGTCCCGGAGGTGAAGAAAGCGGTCTCTTTCTTCTGAAAATAATCTCACAAATTACTGAGCTTCTTGGAAGCTGGAGTTTCCGTGCAGCCACCGTGCATGTCCGTAGATCGGGGGAGCGCGTTCCAGTATGCCATTGCTGGTCCCCAAGCACGGTTTTGCATCAATCTGATTTAAAGTTCAGCACAGCTTGTGTTCTGAAAATCACACGTGAATTCCACAAACCTTGAATTCCACAAACTTCATCTCAATGTCTTGAAATACAACTTGCTTGTCCTCCAGCTGCTAAGACACTTGGTGGTGGCCTCCTGGGCAGGTGCAACCTTGGTAGAATTTTGTCCTTTGGCTCCAAGTTTTGTAAGAATCCAAACTTTGAAAATCAAGTCAGGCCGGCAGGGCTTGGCCAGGGGAGTAAGAAAGCCTGGCCGGTACATGTGTGCATGGGGCGCCCCCTCGCAGGCGGCCAGGAGCACCTTCCCTTGTCCTACAGGAAGCACCGGGAAGGCAGAGGAGGAAGGAATTGGAGAGGTGGGCTTCTGCTTTTAGGCTCCTAGATTCCACCAGGCCATCTCTCCAGCTTGGGGCTGAGCTTAGCGCTGCATCAACAGCTGGACTTGGTCCCTGCTTTTTTAGCCAGTTGAATATTTGTTTGTTTGTTTTTGTTTGTCTAGAAAAGAGGACGGCTTGACAAGATCAAAGACAAAGAATTGAGACATTTGAAGATAAACAACCAAATAAAGGAAAGGAGAAAAATGATGGTTCTGTATGTTGAGGGAAAGCCGGAAATTGATTACATTTGAAATAGTATTTTAAGGTTATAAAATCCTTCTGTATATAAAGAAGCACACACAAAAATATAAGCATGAGCTTGTATTTGGCCGGCACTTTGACCATCTTAGGAGGCAGGTGGGACCCGGGTGCAGCTTCCTTTTCAGAAACTGGAAGTTGGGTGTTCAAATCCCAAGACAGTTTCATTCAGGGGAAAACTCTGGTGGAGAGGGGCTGTGTTGGGGGGCGCTGTTGAGAATTAAGAGCAGACTGAATGTGTGCCTCATGATCTAGACTGAGGTGAGCAAATCCAAATAAGGCCATGCCCCACTGGTGTACGAACGTGGCTGCTTTCCTGTTACACAGGCAGAGGCAAGAGGTTACAACAGGGACCCTAAGGCCCGTGAAACCTAAAAATACTCTCTGGCCTTTTACAGAAAATGTTTGTCAACCCTTGGTGTAAATGGTCACAGACACTCACCTAAGTACCACTTACCCTGGCATCGTCCAAAAATTGTGTTAGGTTGGGTTCTGCATGGTTGCTCGTATGGTGGAAAATGTGAATACATATATACATACGTATAGACACACACTACCTACATATAGACACACATGCATGCACACATACATGCATTCATGCAAACATACATTCACAGAGCAAGTGAGGTAAAGAAAAAGGAAAGGAAAGAGAAAGACCATATCCTGGCAATACAGAGAGCCGGAGTGGGTCAGGGTATAACCCGGGCTGTCAGCATTCTCCCTTCCACGGCCCTCCGGTGCTTACTGACTCTGCACACACTGTAGGCGTCTCTACTGCACGTAAGTGAAACGCCCTGCTTGAAGGTTTCCTCTGGATACAGGAGCGTGCTTGGTCCTTGTTCAGGGCCATTAAAGACACCCCACAATCTGTCCTTAATCTAGGACAAATGGGATTTAGCTGGTCCGTAGCCCAGCTTCCTTGTCCCATGGGTGGCATGACTCTGAGGTTGTGTGAGTACTGCCCTGTCACCCAGAAGTCCCCAGAGCGAGGGGTACTGTTGCCCACGGTTGTAACCTGTCCATTACTGAGCTGTTTATTGCCTGTCTTCCCTTCCCCGTCTTGCTTCCCCACCAGCGCTCCCTGGGACCACCTCCAACTAAGCTGCCTTCACTGCATCCTTGTCTCGGGGTCTGCTTCTGGGGGACCCTACACAGGACAGTCCTGGCACACTTCGCTGTCCACAACACTTCACTGTCCACAACAAGATCCTTTGCTCCCTGTTTTCCTCCGCTTGATCCTGTATTTTTAAATATAAGATGATAACAAGACCAATTTAATAAAGAGTTGATGATCATATCTTATTTGCTTACTTGTTATCAAAAACCAAGGAATACATGCCAAAAGCAAACAAACAAGAAGGCGGACAGAGGTTAAGCTCTGCTATACAGGAAAGTTTTACGTCAAGGTAAGTGTTCTCTGGGTACCAGAGGCTGTTTATACAGCCAAGCAAAGGAAAATAAGGAGCCTCTGTGTTTGTGCTTTTTCAACCGGGAGTCACTGGTGAATGTCCTACAGCTGGGCGGTTGCTTGTTCTAAAATTACAAAAATTTTAGGTGCCTTTACAAAATTGCAAAAATTACAGGTGCCTTTACAAGCATCCTTTGTTTGGTTTGGTTTTGTTTTGAAGGGGTGTGCCCAGATCTGGACACAGAGCATGGAAACACATTGTCTAGGAGACTAAGAGGGTACGTGAGAGGCTCGGAGGGAGGAGGTCATTGCAGACACTGATAAACAGTCATTTCCTCATGGACCCCAGGCTACCAAGGAGAAAGGGGAACTGGGTGAATAAAAGTGAGAGCAACCTTCAGAAGAGAAGGGCTTGGGCACTGCTCCTGGGGAAGCAGCTGTTCTGGATAGAGGAGGGAAAGAATTAAAGAACTGAGTTGCCTCCCTCCTCCATGAGATGGGGGCAGTATTGTCCCACAAGAGGAAGGATGGTGGTGTGTGGCAGAAAGGAAGGTGTCTCAAAGAGCTGGTAAGAAGCTTCTTTCGTGGTCACTTCCCAGCTCCCTTCTGGGGATAGAGCACTGGCTTGAATGGATGGCTTATCTGGCTTAATACTCCAACTTGCATATTTGTAATAAGATTCATTTTTATAGACAATTGAGTCTAATGTGCAAAGCCGGCTATCCTCTCCTTGTTGTAGTCTTAGAACGGCTGGCAAGCTCCAAGGTCACCTGTAAGTCTCACATTTCACTGAAGAGTAGTGTATAGTGGCTCTTGGAAACCATGACTGGCATTTGTGGAACGCGTGCTCTGCACCAGGACACTCTGCGTGTCTTCTCAAGTGCACACTACAACCTTTGAGCGTGGTTCATTGTCCCCACTTTACTGTGCCTCTAAGAAATTATGCAATTTCCTTAAGACCAAGCCATGAGCACAGGCCACCATTGGAGTTTGAACCTTGATACATCCAGATCCTGCACCAGGTTCCACCCACCGCACCAGTGGTTCCCAGGTGCCAGTCTGGGTATCATCCCACACCCTATGCTGGAGATGAGTGCTCCATAGGAGTCATTTGGTTGGGCTGCCTTGGAAGCAGATGCTCAGATGATAAGGACCTGAGTGCAAGTGGTTCATTGGGAGGGGGTCCCAGGGAGCACCAGGCGAGGAGGGAGGAAATCGGTTGGGAAAGGTAAACAAACCAGTAAAGGGAGTATCGTTGAGTTCGTTACTGCCCTGGGCAGCTGGGGCTCATTCC